>NC_133769.1:266702269-266862449 GCF_003597395.2 Chelonoidis abingdonii
TTAAGCTTAGAACTTTCAGTGGGTACTCAATCTTTGGACGCTAAGGTCCCGAATTTGGGAATTATACCATGACAGTGCCAAACCAACTGATCTTCTTCTTTGAGAATAAATATTTTTTATACAAAGACAACCAGTGATCCAATTAAACTCATTCAGTAAGGCATTGATGTTTCACATGATGGGAATTATTAGCTAAATGGAAAGATGGGTCATATGAAAATTGAAAGGTGGATAAGCAACTGTGAAAGGAAGATACAACGGGTCATACTGAAAGAACGTCAGCTGGAAGGATGTTACTAGTGGAGTTCCTCAGGGATCGATTTTGGGACAAAGCTTTTTAATCTTTTAATTAAAGTGCACAAAAAGTAGGAGTGTGCTAATAAAGTTGCAGATGACACAAAGCTGGAGGTATTGCTAATAAGAGAAGGACCGGGATATCATACAGGAAGATTGGATGACTTGTAACTAGAGTAATAGTAATAGGATGAAATTAATAGTGAAAGTGCAAGGTCATGTATTAGGATAATAACAAGATTTTTATTATAATTTGGGTACCATCGGTTGGAACTAACGAAGAGAGAAGGGATCTCGGGTATGTTGATCACAGGATGACTATGAGCCGCCAATGTGATGTTGCCGTTAAAAAAGCTAATGCGTCTTGGGATGCATCAGGTGAGGTATTTCCAGTAAAGATAAGGAGGTGTTAGTCCATTAATAAGGCACTGTGAGACCTCATCTGGATACTGTGCCATTCTGTTCTCCCATGTTTAAAAGGATGATTCAAACTGGAATAGGTACAGAGAAGGGCTATTAGAATGATCCGAGGAATGGAAAACCTGTCATATGAAAGGAGACTAAAGAGCTTGGCTTATTTAGCCTAACAAACAAGCATGAGGGGATATGATCACTCTTTATAAATTATCAGAGGATAAATAGTCAGGAGGGAGAAGAATTATTTAATCTTAGTACAATGTGGACACAAGAACAAATGATATAAACTGCTATCAGGAAGTTTGACTGAAATTAGACGAAGGTTCTAACCATTGAGGACGAAGTTCTGGAACAGCCTCCAAGGGAGCAGTGGAGCAAAAGACATATCTGGCTTCAGACAAACTTATAATTTATGGAGGGGATGATGTGATGGGATAGCCTAATTCTGGCAATAATGATCTTGATTTTAGCAGGTAAATATGCCCAATAGTCTGTGATGGATGTTAGATGGAGGGATCTGAGTTACTACAGAGAATTCTTTCCTGGGTGCTGGCTGTGGGAGTCTTGCCCACATGCTCAGGTTAACTGATTCCATATTTGCCATATCTGGGGTTGGGAAGGAATTTTCCTCCAGGGCAGATTGGCAGAAGCCCTGGAGATCTTTCGCCTTCCTCTGCAGCATAAGGCATGGGTCACTTGCTGGAGGATTCTCTGCACCTTGAGGTCTTCAAACCATGATTTGAGGACTTCAATAACTCAGACATAGATTCAGGGTTTGTTACAGGAGTGGATGGGTGAGATTCTCTGGCCTGCATTATGCAGGGGGTCAGACTAGATGATCATAATGGTCCCTTCTGACCTTAAAGACTATGAGTCTATGGTGAAGACATTATATTAGATTTTTTTTTTCAGTACTGATGTAGGGGCAAAAATGCCACAGAAAGATTTTAGCTGGTAAACTGTGACTAACCATTTGGATTTACTCAATCATAATGCAGAGATTAAGTAAATCATCTTTTTTACTCCTAAATAGAGCTAGTCAAAAAAATTTTGATGGAATGTTACTTGTCAGAAAATGCTGAGTTGTCAAAACCAAAACTCTTTTTGGAAATGTATTGGTTTGACCAAAACGTTTATTGGGAAGGTTTTGTCTTGTCCAGGATGGAATTTCTGGTAAGAGAGACAAACCCATGAATGGTCAATATGCTGGCGGTTAGGGCAGATGTGGGAAACCTAGATTCAACTCCTTGCTCAGCCTAAAGCAGAGCTATCTACTGGGCTACAGAGCCATTCTCTTTCTCTGGCCCAGTGAATATTTCATTATTTATACAAAGTGAAGCAGCTCAAATAGGAGAGAGAAACTAATTCTATAGTCTGATGGTTAGAACAGTCAGCTGGGATGTGGGAAACCAGGCTCACATCCCTTCTCCGAATCTGCTGGAGAGGATACTTGAAGCTGGGTCGCCTATATCCCATATGAATACCTTAACAAGTAAGGTATTGGATATTCTGGAAGCAGCTGTGTAATTCTCTGGGGGAGGGTGCCAACATTTCAAAAGGTCACATTTTTATATTCCAGTGTGGAGAAAAAACAGATTCTGAAACGAAGTTTTTATGAACCAGAAGTCTTGGGTTTGACCAGACCAACTTCTCTAAAGGCCTTTAGAAGTAATACTGATGTTAGCATGGGAAAGATCTGTGAGACAATATCAGGCTAAATTCCCTTACCGCACTGTACAGAAAAAAGATCAGGAACTACTGTGTCCATAAATTGGGTGCACAAGCAGTCTGTTTAGAACTGTTTGCCATTAATTCCCTTCATAAATACTAACATTTAAATCCTTGAAGCTGCCCATGTGAAACTGCTAGACAGTTATCAACTGGTTGAGTGATAAAACCAGGTGATAATCCCTATTGGATTTAGGGGCCAGGATATTTTGCTAAATCCTTAGTTTTAGTTGATATTTCCCTATGCAGCTGTTCCGTATTTACTGTGATTCATATCTATGATGCCAGAGAATGGACCAAACTGAAATTAGATATCCAACTGCATATGTCCAATCCCTAACTTTGGACTAGTTTTGGATGAAAAATTTGTTGGATACAGATCCATCTTAAAGAGTTTTGGAACTAATAAGGTCCAAACATTGGAAATGAGTTGCATAGGGGTTTAAATCCATATCTTTACCCAACAGTTTGTTAAATCCTAATCTCAATAATATTTGAACCCTACATGATGGAAAATCCACAGTGTATGAAAACTAATTTAGATGATAACCCTCCTCTGCTTTATCTTGGCAAATATGAAAGAGATTGAGGAGTTTGTTTTCCTTCTGCTTTCAAAAACACAGAACAGGAAAAGATAATAGAAAACAAGTGTATGAGAAAGACAGTGTGAGGGCAAGTGAAAGTGAACCAGGGAAGGGAGTATGAAGAACAGATTCCTGTGACAAACTAAAGACTAAAAAGGAAAGAAAATTTGCTGCAACAATAACCAACCACTTCAACCAAACAGATAAGTACCTTCTTTGATATGAGATACATATGAGTGATATTTAGGTAGGGCTAGGAGAGTAGGACTGGGGAAAAAAATCCTATTCCAAAATCTTGTAATTTAAACTTTTCTTTATTATAATACAGTTTCAGCAGGGAGTTTCAGCAGGGATATTGACTATGAGACCCAAAATGTTGTACTGTTTTCTCTTACATACAATTTAAACTATAAATTTCATTAACTTCAAGCATATAATACCAGTTATAAAATTAGTTGTTATTGAATACAAGTTCTAAACAGACATTTTATTAAGTAGATGGTTTAAACCTAAGGCTGATTTATTTTTTTAAATCTCTTGAATACAAGTGGCCAATTTCTGCCACCTTTATTGATGCTGAGTAGTCCCTTCTTCCATGCATAGTCCCATTGAATTCAGCAGGACAACTCAAGAAATAAGGTTATATTTAATGTAAGTATGATAGAATCTGGCCCACAATTAGTACATGGTTCAGAAAACTTATTGCTTTTATTATTTTCAATTATTTACATCCAAATTATATTTCCTTGCTCTCTTCCCTCTTCCCTCCCACCACCTTCCCTTGTACTCTTTCTAGTACACCTTAAGAAGTGAAAAGCCTAAAACCCTACATACTGTAATGGAAAAAGGAGGGAACTGGTTCCCCTGGCCCTTATTCTTGTAGAAATATCTTGATGAGTCAAATGGAAAGATTGTTACCTGATGTAAATTTGAGGGGGGGGGGGGGTTCTGCTGAGTTTATGGCCAAGAAATTCGCCCTTGTACAGATGCCCAGCACTAGCCTATTAGAAACTTGTACGTGGAATTGAATTTCATCTAAAATGAGTGGGGCCTTCACAGACACAGAACTCTTGATTTCTGCTTGACTATAACCTGTAATTCCAGCTCACTGAAATTGTTTTTTGAGAAGTAAATGTCTTTAAATTGCAGCAAATTCTTTTGGTTACTTTTGCTTTGATAAGCAAGATCTCCTACTTAAAAATTCTAAGCTTCCAAAAGTATAGTAATGGCAATCAATGTAAAATGCAAATAGCTTTTTTATGTGTAGTAACATTTCAAGGCAAAGGACCAGATTGAAAACCCCTTCCTCAAAATGGGGAATACTTACTCACAGGAGTAGTGTCACTGTTTTAAGCAGGAAGTCTCCTGTGAATAAGTGCGTCTGAGTGTGGGTAAAGGGTTCACAATCTTGCACAAATTATTTGTATCAACTAAGTTGTATGCCATACGCTATCAGGTTCTTAGGTTAATCTGAGGAATTTTCAGACTCTGCAGGTATGTCCTCACAGAGAACAATCACTTTTGAGTGGTCTTCAGTGCATTACAGATTGAGTTCTGGTTTAACTTTGTAATTATGTTCTTTACTTATCAATTGCTTGCCACACTATACAATGATAGAATGACACTTTTCATTGTCCATTTACAATGAGGTGCGAAGAGTGGAGAGAGTGGGCCAAAGTCTGCTCTGAAACCGATATAGTGTTTTTGTAGCCAGGTTGGTCCCAGAATATTAGAACAACAAGGTGAGTGAAGTAATATTTTTTATCGGACCTAATTCTATTGAAGAGCTCTGTGTAAGCTTGAAAGCTTGTCTCGCTCACCAGCAGTGACGAAGTGAAGTAACAGGTGAAGTAACAGATGTTACTTAACCCACCTTGTCTCTTTATAGAGAGTTACTTCATTAACCACAGTGGACCCACTCTGGATTTGCACCATGGTAACTATCAGCAGGATTTGGCTCAATGTCTTGAAAAAATAGTATTTCTACTTGAATCACTGCATTAACTCCAATGTCATGTTTAATTCCCCAGTGAGCCTTAAAACTAAGCATCATGAGACTAATTCATAACCTGAATTATGTTTCTTTTGTGAGTCATTGTATATGAGAGGCTATACTAGAAATCTGATTGAGTACTACTGATGGCCAAAGCAATCACCACTCTAACAGGCAGTTAAAAATATCTGGTTCACATTCACTAAAATTCTAGGGGGAGAAATGGAATTTTCTTTCATAACTGTACTTGAGTGTTCAGAATCTGAAATATGAAATTCACACATGATCTCTACAGATAAGAATATCAAATAGTAAGAAAACTTCTCTAGCAGAATATTCTGCACAGACATACAACACATTAAACTAGCTATTCAGAACAAAAAGTTCCATTCTCCTTAAAATCTACATTACCAATAAACAAGGAAGTAATCTCTCTCCCAAACTAAGTCTATAAATCATTTAAAATAACGTTCCAACATTTTAGATTAGGAAGTTTCAGCATATATATGAAGATAGAGAAATAGAAACTGTCCAAAGAGGGTGGCCCTCTGCACAGGGGTGAATGTCAGCACAAGGTCTTATGCATTATTCACATCCCACTAAGCCTGAAAAAAAGTGCGCAAGCTTTTTGCCGGCTCTCCTCATTGGGGTGAATTGCATACTCTGGGTGATACTGAATATAACAATTATAGACAAACTCAACCCATCCAGGATGGACCATATGTGTGCTTAAATATAAAGCATAATAATGAATACAATATGATCTTTAGTTTGCATTTGCTGTATGTGTTAAATCCTTTTCTGCATTAATAAGCAAGAAAAAATGCAACGCTGACAACAAAGTGTAATTCTCAAACCCTAGTGGTACTCTTCTAAGGTCTGCATAATTAGGATGCCAAAAAGATACGGCAAAAGAATACACCAGTCTTAGTAGCTTGTACATATCTTCATATGCTCATCCCTCTTCTTCCTTGTGTACTCTGAATGCTGCTGATCAGTGCTTACCTTTGCATTTTCATTATTAGACTCCAGAGGCAATAAAATATATAGGGGATAGTTCATATCTATCAGCTATTGTTTCAGTCATCCTACAGACTCAGGGAGACTTAACTGCATAAATTTAGAGTTGGCTCACATTTTTAATGTGGCCCTTGCAATCTTAAATGCTAGTGACTCGTTTTTTTCTTTCTTTTTTTTTTTAAAGCTTAGATTTTGGAGAACAAAATTGCATATTCAAAGCAAGGTAGCTGCTGTCTATGATCCTTTGAGTTGGCATAGTTTGACTTTTACGTATCTACCACTTTACTTCTGTTTAAAGAAAAACCTATTTCTGTTCTGTCAGTGGCTGATTGCTATCAGAATTATGGTACTATAAGGATTATGGTTCCAGAACTTGACATAGTAGATATGATGTTCGCTATTCAAAGTGGCTAAAGTCTTTTTGTGGAAAATACATTGAGGACAAGTTACACAACAGATCCTGTAATCATTGTCCAATTTCAGGACATCATTCAGGTTGCCACACAGTGAGGTGGCTCTGAATCAGTTCAGCAGTTGCTGTAATCCTTCATGCCAAAAATATGTATAGTGAAGATACTATTACATGTTTGATGGGTAGAGGATGTGGAGGAGAGACTAGCCATAGACAACTTCATGAAACTATATCAGTTCTGTGTAAAATTAATACAATTTAAAATTCTGGTTTAAGAAACATAAGCTCTAAGCAGTATAGTAACTGAGTTTTACCTGCAAGAAAGTGTATTGCTACCCTTCACTACCAGACGTGGAAGAATGGCACTCCCTCCTTCCCTGGCATGTCAAGATTAGAAACTAATTGCTGTCATGACCATGAATCACAGCCCTGATGCCTTTCCAGAAACTTTGTTTGCTTAATAGGTCTCATTCCCCCTGCCCACAAATATATTAGCAACCAGTTACATCATTGGTAGTGAAAATAACTCTTTCCTGTTATGACTAAGATCAAGATCTACAACTTGCTGTGTCTGATTTATTAGTTTGTGAAGCTGAAAAGTTGAGCCCAAGTGAAAGTAGTGTTTCAATATTGCTAAAGTCAGAAAAGGGACGAACTGCAAAGATTCTAAATACCAAAGACTTGAAATATTTTAATTTGCTCTAAACCATCAAATTATATTTTCATGTGATGTTCTTCAAAATGCATTTATATTTATGTGTACATGTATATATTATTTTACACATTGTACTTTTAAACTAAATATTAGTATGATAGCTCCACTGCCTGTACTGGGTTCCATGAGTGGAATGACACATTATGATATATATCTCTGTGTGCATTTCTCAAGTGGATTTGGTATATCCAGCAAATTATGAAATAGATTATTAATGGTATCTCCACTCTCCAAATTATATGAAAGTTCAATTTTTATGGCCTCCAGATCAGTGGTTCTCAAACTTTTTTGATCACACACTCCTTCTTTGTGTCTAGTAGTTTACACACTGCTCTCTGGGCATCCAGCCAGCAGCCGCCGCTCTTTGGCCACCCAACTCTGAAGGCAGAGGCGAGAGCAGCAGCTGCTAGTTGAGTCTCCAGCCCTGAAGGCTGCGCCATTGCAGCAGCAGTGCAGAAGTAAGGGAGGCAATATGTATTGTGACAAAGTTCCTCCTCTACATTGGTGGTTCCTGCACTTATTGGCGGATTTGCTCACCTCAGTGATCTTCAACTCTTGTGGAACCCACAGTCTGGGTCAGCTCCTCCTGTGTCTGATCAGGAGTTGGGAGGCTTGGGAGGGGAACCCGGGCCCACTCTCTACTCCGGGTTCCAGCCCAGGGCCCTGTGGATCGCAGCTGTCTATAGTGCCTTCTGTAATAGCTGCATGACAGCTACAACTCCCTGGGCTACTTCCCCATGGCCTCCTCCAAACACCTTCTTTATCCTTACCACAAGACCTTCCTCCTGGTGTCTGATAATGCTTGTCCTCCTCAATCCTCCAGCAGTACACTCTCTCACTCTCAGCTCCTTGCCCTCTTGCTCCCAGCTCCTCACACATGCTCCTTCTCCTCTGGCTCCTCCCTGCCTGACTGAAGTGAGTTCCTTTTTAGAACCCAGGTGCTCTGATTAGCCTGCCTTGATTGGCTGCAGGCGTTCTAATTAAAGTAGCTATCTCCACTGCCTTCTAGAAAGATCTTAATTGGCCCCAGGTGCCTTGATTAACCTGGAGCAACTGCCATTTGATTACAGGGTACTAGGGATTTGTTTAGCCTGGGGTAACATACCTGTTTCTCAGTACTTCACTGTAGCCATCTGGCCTTGCCCCTATCACATATCCCCCCATCTGCTCAACACCATCGGGTTGGGCACTTGGTGCAGGCAGTGTGCTCATGAAAGGCCTCAGCGTTGTCCGTGGTGGCATCCAGCCCTGTGCCGGTGTGTGGAACTGGAAAATGGTTGAGGCGGATGAAGAACACCTGATGACCCTTGTAACTTCTTTTCCTTATTTCCTGCACCACTAAGGGGTGCATGGTCTGTCACAAAGTAAATTGCCGGCTAAGAGGTAATAATGCAGCGTCTCCATGGCCCATTTGACAGCAAGGCATTCTCTCGACTACTGCATACTTCTGTTCTCTTGGGAGAAGCTTTCTGCTTAGGTAGAGGAGTTGCGGGTGTTCTTCTTCTCCATCATTTGTGATGAAACTGCCCCCCATCCGCTCGGAAGCATCTGTTTTGCAAAATAAATTCCTTGGTAAGTCCGGGCTATGATATGGGGTCATTACAGAGAGTGTCCGAAGCAGTCTATGAATGCCCTCTCTGCTGCATCGGTTCATTCACCATGTCTTGGACCTTGGCCTTCACCAGGTCATTAGAGGACTTGCCCTAACTGGCGAAGTGGGGATAAACGTCAGTAGTAGCCTCACCACACCCAGGAATGCACGGACCTGCTTCTTTCGGTCGGCCGGGGCAGTTTTTGAATGCCCTAGCTTATTAGTTTGGGGCTTCACTATACCCCTTCCTAAAATATATTCCAGGTACTTAACCTCTGTAGTCCTATGGCGCAATTAGCGAATTAGCAGTGAGGCTAGCCTGCCTAAGGTGCGTAGTACGGCCTCAACTTTCTCCAGTGGGTTCCCCAGTCTGGAGTATGGATGATGACATCATCTAGGTATGCGGCTGCATACTAGTATGGGGCTCAGCAGCTTATCATGAGGTGCTGGAATGGGCTGCGGGCCCCATGTAGCCAAAAGGGAGGACTGTGTACTGGAATAGTCCATCCGGGGTGGAGAACGCTGTCTTTTCTTTAGCTTCTTTGGTAAGGGGAATCTGCCAATACCCTTTTGTCAGATCCAATGTAGTCAAGAATCGGGCACTACCCAGTCGGTCAACCAGTTCGTCGATGCGTGGTATGGGGTATGCATCGAATTGAGATACTTCATTCAGTCAGCGAAAGTCATTGCAGAATCTCATAGTACCATCAGGTTTAGGCATTAGAACTATTGGACTGCACCACTGACTGTAGAATTCTTCAATAATTTTCTTTACTTCAGCCTTGATTTCCTCTCTTTTGGCTGCTGGGATTCGATAGGGTCTCAGTGTTATCTTGGCTCCGGGGATCGTGCGGATATGGTGATAAGTCTCAGTCATCCGCCCCGGTTTTGTAGAGAACACATCTCGATTGCGATTAATCATGTCGGCTGCCTCAACCTTTTGATTTGGCGTCAAGTTGGGTGATATCCTCACTTGCTCGTGTAAGTTATCCTTCTGAGGAAGGGTCTCCTGGGTGACTAAGCACGCATCTCGATCATGCCAAGGTTTTAGAATATTGATGTGGTAAATTTGCTCAGGTTTCCTGCACTGCCACATGTTATAGTTTACCTCTCCCACGGCTTCAATCTCTTCATAGAGTCCCTGCCACTGGGCCAACAGTTTGCTTTCTGCTGTGAGCACCAGGACCATTACTCGATCCCCTGGTTGGAACCGTCGAAGCTTTGCTTGGTGGTTATAATGGGTTCGTTGGGTCACCTGTGTTTTCTCCAAGTGTTCCCGTACAATGGGTGTAACTCAAGCTATCCGATCCCTCATCTGTAGTACATGCTCGACTATGTTCCTTC
This sequence comes from Chelonoidis abingdonii, assembly GCF_003597395.2. NCBI lineage: Eukaryota > Metazoa > Chordata > Testudines > Testudinidae > Chelonoidis > Chelonoidis abingdonii. The sequence continues at coordinate 266,712,368 of NC_133769.1, forward strand.
TGGGATTTAGCTCCTCTTCCCAGGCTTCTTTGGCTATATCCTATATGCCCCGGGGGTGGCGCCCACATAGTAGTTTAAATGGAGAGAAACCTGTGGAGGGTTGTGGGACTTCCCGGATGGCAAACATGAGGTAAGGCAATAGGGTGTTCCAATCTTTCCCATCCCTGCTCACCACTTTCCTGACCATGGCCTTGAGGGTCCTATTGAACCTTTCCACAAGGCCATCTGTTTGTGAGTGATATACAGAGGTCCATAGGGCTTGTACATGGAGCAAAGAACAGAGAGCTTTCATCAGCTTGGACACAAAAGGTGTCCTTTGATCAGTCAGTATCTCCTTGGGTAGCCCAACCCGGGAAAAGACCTGTAGTAGCTCCTTAGCTATTGTCTTGGAAGTTGTGTTGCATAGGGGAACGGTTTCTGGCTACCAAGAAGGAACCAAGTCAGTCACCAGGTTCTGCATAGAATTTACTGACTTAATAGAAAAAATTCCGCACTTAAGCCATGTTGTCATTTAGATGAGTTCCATTGTAATAGTGCATCTGTTAACTAACAGTTCCTGAATAGACCCTTGTTCCATTTGGTAGTTTCCTGAGGGAGCTGTATCACTGTTCTGATGTATGGTAACCTGATAAGCCTTAATTTAGCACCCGTATATCACTATTTAACCTTTACAGGCGCCTACAGACTGCTGTCAGTGTGGCACTTTTTGTAATGATGGAGTGCTCACCAGTGGTTGAAGCAGATTAAACAGGTATTTTTGCTGCAAAATTACATTTTGCAACCTCCAGTCTTGCAAAATCCTAACTAACAGCAGTTTCATTATCCAAAGGTCTAGCTGTATACACATGATAAGGTTTCTATAAACTTATTTCCACAAACCCATTGTACAAACTGATCATATATAAGATGTCAACATTATTGTTCACAGAAGGCTTCAATTCTACTATACACATCAATTCAGGACTATCTAGGTAGCATTGTGCTGCAAAAACTACAGTTAAAATTCTAGTGGGGATGGTGTAGGAAGGTCAACATATTTGTCTCACAAGGTACATTCATTATTAACATTATTTTAAATGTAAGTTAAAATATAGAGAATATGTATAAACGCTATTTAAAGTATTAATATATGTAAAATACCAAAAGTCAAATTCATTTATTTGGGAAAAAATTACTGAGCTCAAGATGCTAAACTCTTCAAGATATAACAATCTGCCAATTAGCAGCACCGTATCAACTGAAAAGGGAGCATATGGGCAGTAGTGAAAAGATACTTCAGATCTATTATCAGACACATTATCGTTTTGCATTTCTGGCCTTTTTAAGCACAGACATAATAACACATTCATGTATTCAGAGGAATGAAATAACAGCAGTGAAGAAGTTACATTAGTACATTAATGAAGTTTGGTTTAAAAATCCTAGTTAGTCTAGATTCAGGTTCCACGTCAGCCTTTAATCATTTCAGTGATATTAATGACCAGTGTGACCTTGGCTTTTATTTAACATCCTACATGACATTCTTTACTGGACCAAAATGATTGTACCAGAATCAGACATTTCAGCAACCCTCTTGCCTGTTGGCAATAAAAGGTTCTTGGGTCACACATGTATCATTGAAATTTCAGTCAGAATTTAGACAAGCAGTATTTAATTACCTGACACAGTATTGAGCCACATCACAGGAGTTAACACTCATTCCTACAAGGAACGCCGTGAGGTCTTTAAGTACTGCAAGTATTGAGACCCTGATTATATATCTCCTCTGAAATACTACACTCCTTGGAGCACAGTGGTTCCTAGCATTGTGCTGGGACACAGGTTCAGTACTCACTGAGATAGAACCCTCCTAACATGGATGGTTGGATGGTTGGGCCATTGGAGTAGTAGGTGGATGAGGGTGAAACTGTGCTTCATGCACCCCATGGAAAGCTGATGTCTCCAAAGCCTGTACAGGTGTTAACTTGCATGCAGTACTTCCTCCATAATGGGAAAATCCTATTTAAGGACAATTCTGGAGGAATCTGCAAACCCCCACTTTTTCACAGCGGCTTGAGGTGGGGAGTAAAACTCATCCCACTGCTGTAAGAATGCAGAGGAGAGAGATACCATCCAGAGTTTTCTGGCCCTAACACAGCTGTTATTATATAGAAGATCTTCATTTGGTGTAAAGTGACCTTTATTTCAGTGGAGATAACACCCATTTGCACCAGCTAACAATCTGGCCTATGAGCAGCCCTGAATGATTAATATACTGTATTACTGGATTGTCAGCTAACCCTTTGAGTATCTTATTTCACTACTTTCACATGAGAAGATTGGACAGAAAACACATTCTGACAGATTGCCTTATTTACATCTATAAATGATTTCAGTCAAGGAATCTAAACCCAAACCCTAATTAACTTAAAAAATCTCTAACGTTAATGGGTGGGGTGATGTTTAGGACCAGTTTTTCATGTTCGTGAAGGGTAGCAGTATGGTGTAGAAGGGAGAGGAAGCCTGGGATCCATAACTTTCCCCTTGCACAGGTGGCTGGGGAATAAATAAGGTGGGAGTGTGTGGAGTGAGAGGACCCTTGGCTCATCTACACCCCTCAAAATGGGCAGTTGCACTGGGGTATGTGGACTGACTTAAGTATATAGCTGGCACAAAGGGCATTGTTGACCCTGGAGCAGGGGAGAAATAAGGGGCAGATTGTGACTTTACAAGTTACAATTTGTTTCTTCTGGGGCAGTGCACCTATAAACTGCCTCACACAACTGAGACCTTAATAGCTTATACCTAATTAACAGCAATGTAAGTAAAAAAGGATGTGATTTAGAATCTAATTTCAGCAAAATTGTAAAGACTGAAGAACGATCAGATGAATGTATGTTGTAATTATAAATCACATATAATCCAATGTCATATGGAAAGCAAAGAAAAGCAACTAGATCTGTGGTAACAGGGCTCTGTGCAGGCACATTGGTTCACCTTTACAGATCCAGCTCCAGCATCAGAGCATTACATGGCATTTGTTCATTCTGTCCATTCTAAGTGATTAATAGCTAAACTCCACCTATATATCTGCTTCAATCGTAACCTTTGCACTAGAGATCATTGTGCGACGTGTATTGAGACAGATCTTCTCTGGTCATGATTTTTCTAAAAAACATGTATGCCAACGTCTTTAGTACGCTGAATCACTAACCTTGATACTGTTGTTAAAGTCCAATATTTCTCATAGATTCTGATCTAAATACTCTGGTTTGGGCAGTAGGAATAGTTGTAGCCCAGTAATATTGTTAACATCAGCATCTTCCCTTGCCATATGGACCTTATGGATGTCTTCTAGCTGTCATTATCTCCTAAGAAAAATAATGAAGTTGATGACAGCATTGATATGTAGTGGGATGTTTTAGCCTCCACTGCCTGTTGTCTTAAGACTAAGCTAGTGGTTTTATTCCTTGTTCTCTTCCTCCCCACTCCCTTCCTCCAGCCCCCGCCTTTCAGTGCTGAATGACACTTCAGCATGATTTCAGCTCATGGCTACTAATGATTTCTTTCATTATACAAAACAGTGGTGGAAGTGGAGAAGAGACAAGAGTTTTATAAATGTACTCATGCTCTCTCCTTCAAACTTTCTTAACCATCAAGAAGGAGGATGGCGACCAAGATACATGCTATTTTGTTCCAGTGCTATTATCAGGTATTCTAACATCTTGTTTCTTTTTAAGAGCAGGTGTTAGTCTTTTGAATTTTATGACTGTCTTTGTCCTTTCATGCCTAACAGTGTAAAACACCTTTCACTTCATCTTCAGAAAAGAAAGATGTGTGCACAATGCTAAAGAGTATTAGTAACACACACATTTCACTTTTGTTTTGTATGTAAGCAAGATTGTGCCAAAATGGAATAGTTGCAAACAAGAGTGCAATTACAAACTTGCAGCTATAAAGAGTTCATAGAGAGAGTGTCAGTATTTTTCATATCATACATTTACTAAAGTGAACACTTAGTTCATAGTTTATATTTATTCAGCCCCTGATTCAAGAAGGTACTTAAGCACATGTGACTTCAATTAAAGCATTCACATACTTAAAAAATTGCCGAGTCAGTGCCTCAGTATGTAGATATAGAATCCCTGTATTCTGATTTGCTACTATATATTCATTTCAGTAACTGTTTGAAATAAAAATACTTGCACTCTGGCTTTCACCCTATGACCTGACTATAGCATATGTGGCTGCCACGGTTTTCTTGTTCCAACTATTTTGTCTTGTTTAATCCAATTATTTCTCAAAAATAGGGACACAGAACATGCCATACCACGTCACAGCTGGGGTCCATCTTATCCTGTCTCTATCAATTGCTAGTACCAGATGCTTCAGAAGAAGGTGCAGAAAGCAGCTGAAAAATAACATTCCCACAAAGAGATTGGTTTATCTCCTGAATCATGAGGGTTTATATAATTTTCAAACTTTCATGTTTGTTTAAAAAAAAGTTATTTCTTTTGAAACCTTAAGTGGCCAGAAAAAGTATCCCTAGCCTCTGTTTGCCAGAAGCTGGGAATGAGCAACAGAGAATAGATCACTTGATGATTACCTGTTCTGTTCATTCCCTCTGGGGCACATAGCATTGGCCACTGTCAGAAGACAGCATACTGGACTAGATGGACCTTTGGTCTGACCCACTAGGGCCATTCTTATGTTCTTGTTATGCATATGAGTGTCCAGTTTTCCTTTTGAATTCTTCTGAACTGTTGTCCTCAATGACATATTGTGGCACTCAGTTCCACAGGATAACTATATAGACCATACCATATATGTTATTTCTTTACAGCATTTTTCATTTTGCTGCCCTTTGGTTATGTTGAATGTCCAAGGGGAGAAACAGAAGTACCCAATCTACCTTAGCTCTACCATTTTATTATTGTATATGCTTTTTGAATATTTAATCATACAGGCCAATTGCTACAGCTCACAAAACTCAGAGTTTTGTCTAATAAGGACTGCTGGGTTTAGCCCTCTACCATAAATTTCAATATAAAATAAAACATGAGGCTGCATCTTGTAAAGCACTTTGAGATTCACTAATGAATAGTACTATATAAGAGCAGGTGTTATATTATCTATTATTAATTATTATTATCATAATCTAATTGGTAACAATCATATCACAGGCTAATGAAAACTTGGGGTGAAGTTCTGGAATTTCTTTTGCCCATGGCATATTTATTACCTGGCATACAAAAAGTGCCCTCTTGTTATCCAAATATCAGGTGTAAAACATACCTATCAGTACTGGGTGATTTGCCATTTTCCTATCTAAAGTGAAGATGCTTTGTCTGATCCCACTATGGTTGAACAACGATTGAACAGTACAGAAGTTTCAGTGTTGCCTGTGAATTCCAGATAGCAATTGAATTAGTATTATTATGAAAAATTTCATAATGTCATTAACCTTGACCCTGTTCAAATAACAATGAAACCTGTGTCTGGTGCATCTTTCCATACTTAGTATTATCATCTCAGAGTTAATAATGCCACTTCAGCACAACAATCTTACACTGAGATATTTGTCAATAGGCTCAATTCCTCAGCTTACTATGTGTCAGAAGTGCTGTAGCTCTGCTGACTGCAGCTGTGCAGCTCTCACAGCTTGGCTGCCGTGCAGCCTTTGTCATGATTCCAGAGACAGAGATGTCTAAGTATGAAAAACGTTTGATTCTTGGCTATTGTTAGACAAAAACATGACAACATACTATTCTTACTCTCCTCTACACAAGGAAAGCTCTCAAAGGGAGACACTGTTTCCCTTTTCTATCAACAGATGCCAGGCCTCTTTGCAATGAAGAAACTACTACAGATAGACTTGTTTTGTTTTTTCCCCAAAACATGCATATCTCCCTGGAAGTGGAGGATTGTCCATTTAGCAATTTATTTCTGTCATGAATTAAAAGTTTTTGTTGCATGGACCTCAGGCTTCTTCTGCATTGCTTCAGCCTCACAATCTTGGATCACCATGACCTGATCCATACAGCTTATCTCCGCCAAATAGTAAATAAGTTACTCAAACCAATATGGATTTCATAATAAGCTGTCATTAGATGGAAGTTTTTTTGCATACTTCTTAGGACTGCTTAAGATTTGTCTATGTTGCTGCCCTCTATATTCATCATTACTTTTATTTTATGTGAATATACTCAAGGAAAAAGTACCCATTCCTTTAGTTCATTTGAATCCAACAGCTCTGGTAGAATATGTCACTATCACTGGCATTGTCAAAAGGGTCAAAGGGATTTAAGCACTTGGGGGACAGGGAATCCTCAGATCATATAACTTGTCATCACTACAACTAAATTCAAGAGAGCTATAACAACTTACACCAGCAGAGCATCTGTTCCATAAATCCCACTGATCTCTTCAGACTCTGAAAATCGGATGCTGAAAATGTGTTTTTGCCTAAGTAGCTGATAACAACTGCAGCCCATCTCTTCAGCATCACCTGCAAGCTCAGCAGCTCCTTCCTCCATGACTTGATTTCTGCAGCTGATGACTCTCAAGGATTCATGCATTCATAAAACAGCCCCAGAGGGTGACAATGAATAATAATGCCCACTTTTTTTTTCTTGGTCCATTGTCCTAGAGAGGTGCTATGCTCATGGCATGCACAAGAAATGTTGGCAAAGCAAAATGTGTTAAGAGTAAAGATAACAAAGACAGGTTCTTTCCTGAGTTTTTTTTTTTTACAAAATGCTAGAAGAGCAAAGGAGGGAAGAGGAGAAGGATGCTATGGTGATAGAGACGAAATTGCATTCTATTGTCTCATAGTTACTTTGTACATGGCTGGACATATACCATTGCCAGTGCCCAGAGAGGACCACAGAATCCATTTCAAAGTCCTATGTATTCTGTACACTATATTTATTCCATACATGTTTCTTATGCGTGTGTAATAAAATAATGTTACAATCAAAGGAAAAGAGGAGGAAATAAAATCAGCGGTGAGTTTCTGAATTCCATCTTTAAAGGGCTTGCTTAGTCTGTATGGTCCCCAGCTACACTGAAGAAGAGGACCAGAGCAAAATCGTATTCTGTGAGGGTGTTAATTTTTAAGGTCTGCAAACAAACTCAGGAAGGAACTACTCATGGCAGGCCTAATATATGAGAATCTGCTGCCAGAAGAGGGAGTGCTCCTTACATTCTACAAAAGCAGCAGAGAATCCTGTGGCACCTTAAAGACTAACAGAGGTTTTGGAGCATGAGCTTTTGTGGGTGAATACCCACATCGTCAGATGCACAAGTGAGTATTCACCCACAAAAGCTCATGCTCCAAAACCTCTGTTAGTCTATAAGGTGCCACAGGATTCTCTGCTGCTTTTACAGATCCAGACTAACACGGCTACCCCTCTAATACTTTACATTCTACAGGCTGTCTTTTTAAACCCCATAGCTGGCTAGCATCTTTATTGTACTGGAACTGGATAGGGTTTGCACTATACCAATTATTGGAACTTCTTTTGTGGCCTTCTACCACAGTGAGCAAATATTAAGTCATTCAATTCTATAACTAACTATTGACAAGGTTAAGAAGATATATCAGCTGTACTCTGACTTGGAGCAGCCTTAATGTTTAAAATGCCCCCAAAGCTTTTTCAGATACATAAAATTAGTTTCTGGCTCTGGTGAATTTGCATTAGTTTTCTGGGAGGGCGAAAGAGAGGTGTTATAAGGATGTCTCCTACCACCCTTTTGGCTCTCTGTAGGAGGTACACATGTTGCTTGTCAAAATTTCCCTAACTCTCTGCCAAATTCCTGCTGAAAAACTTGACAGGGTGCAGAAACTGGATGCACGACCTTCTGGGTAACATTGGTGCTCTAAAGAGATGAAATATATCTTTGCAAAACATATTTTAGGGTGTTGGAAATCAGTTTAGTGTCACTGGGTATTTCTTGTTTTGTTATATTAGAGATAGGAAAAAAATATAATTTGACTATAAAACATAAGATGTAAATGAATACTCCTCTAGGACAAAATGGTTAAGAATATACAAGGTGAAATTCTGCTCTCTTACATCCTTGCAACTCCATTGACTTCAGGAAGTGAGACCATAATTTGACCTGAAGCACATAAAGGATACAACAGAAGGCAAATAAATGCAATTTATACCTGTACACATTGCCTCACAATGGAAGTGAGTTATTCATGGGAATTTAAACCATTTTTATGATAGATTTTTGTATAGTATTTTTCAACAATCATAGGGAGTAAATTATTGGTAATTGAGGTTGATTATTCTTATTTTCTAAATCTGCTCTTACAGCTTCAATAGAATGAGATGGTTGTCAGGATCTTTTTGTTTTGAAATAGTTGTAGCTATTGACTGTGTTGATTAACTCTATCCTTGTTGTTTTTCCTAAAGACCAAAGAAAACTGCTTAGCAAAAGCATGACAGAAATCATTTCAGTATTCTTTTGCCACTAATGATGTGCCTAGATGGTAATCTCAATTTACTGATTACAATTTAAAAAATAATTGCCATGTACAAAAATATGCTTCAGGTGCCAAGATTACTAAAGCATCCACATCAGAATTACTCACTTCAGAATAGTCTTTTCTATGTGTTTGTTTGGCTCTTACGCTTCTCAGCTGTTTAGAAAGTACATAATTTCATCATAACAAGTTATGGTTTGCTGTTATGAAATTTTCTGGTTTAATCCTTGTTGAAGGCATTGAAAATCATGCCACCAGGGCAGTATTAACATAATTAGATATGAAAGATACTTTAATAAAGGAACATGAATAATTGGGTCTTTCCATTGTTTTTGGACAGTTCATGTTTGCTTTATCATTAGATATTCCATGGGGATTTTGGCTTTTGATCTATTCCCTCTGTCTAGATTACATGTATTTTAAGAGAACATGATGAAAACCATGAAAACTCAGTGCTAAATACTATATTATGAATCAGTTATATTATTGATTAACCCTTTGTTTACTCCCTGAAAACCTCAGCAAAACACATTAATATCTCTTTATTTTTGAGAGGGAAAGTATGCTTTCAGTTGATATGTGCATTGGCTTTTTGACAAAAGTAAATGTGTTGCATTTTTGCAGTGAATGGAATAAAATTTAAAAGGATATCTTTTCCTGGCTCCCTCCCAAGCAGTAAAAAACATAAATTGGTATTAGTGAAAGCATAAACATTGAACCCCCCTACTTTCTGAAGTAATAGAAGGAACCTAGGTTCATACAACTTATTTAGCTTCATTCTGGTGTCAAGCACCTGGCTTGCTGACTGTATTTTCATGGCCCACACATGATATAGCATTTTGGAATTGAACTGAGGGGAAAGGAGGGAGATAAATGCTGAAGGAGAACTTAGTGTATTTAACAAAAAGCAAACTAAGCCATGTCAATCACAACCAAATATGAAACTGAAATTTATGCCGCTCTAATCCTCTCCCTGATAATTCTGATTGCATCTTGTATTCCTTCTACTGACCATCCTGTCCTTTTAGTTTGGACACTGTCTGGAACAGAGTCTGTGTCTTCCTCTGTTTAGAAGGTACCTAATACATTTTGGGCACTATTACAATCTAAACAAATAGTTTCTCAGATGCTATATTCTCTAAGACCATATGAGTGGATAGACAATGTTACTCTGTAACACATAATAAAGTTAATCAGTTTGAAGGTCCTGATTTTTCAGAATTGCGTGCCAAAAATTCCCATGAGATTTCACAGTTTATTTTGCAGAATGCATGTTCAATATGCACAGAATGGCTGTAAGGTCTAAATGTATCCAGTTATGCACAAATAACCTGACTTTTTATAATTTACATTTCTGAAAAAAATAGGAACAAAATGGTTTTGATTCTTCAGTGGTGTCCTTTAATGTACTAGAAGCGTCTATAACAAGAAACAAAGTATCGTATGACTTTGATTTACACTACTGTTATTGCAGTCAATAGGGATCATGAATGTAGTTGCATATTTGGTATGCAAAGCATGGTATTTTATTAGACATATTAAAAGTGCGCAAGCTCCATATAATAATTAGCTGCAGATAAACCATATATTTTGGTTTACCAGTCCTGTAACACTTACTGTAGCAAGTTATCCATTTGACTCAACCCACCTGTGAAAAAAGGGGGAAGAGGAAAGATTTCATTGCACATTCACATACATATTCAACAACACCTGAAATAAACAGACATTCTTGTGGGTGAAAAACTTCTGATCTTTCTTTATGGAGCAGTCATATTTTACAAGGGACTGAAGACTACTGATTACTTTTACAAGTTTTCCTTTGGAACTAAATGGTGAAATTATAGCTAATTGTCACTAACTGGACAAAGCACCTAGGGTGTTTATTGCTCTGCAGTTGTTTTTATAACATTTGACCTGAGAAAAGCTTGTAAAATGTCTCTAGTTATTGCAACACATATTGCCAGAGGAGCTGAGGGCAAGGGTATCAGTTATTTCTCACACTTTAGGGAGCCATCTATTTTCTGAAAGTCAGACCTTCAAGATCTTCTGCTTAAAAGAAAGAAAGTATAATGGGATTTGACTTTTCAAGACAAAAATTTAGTTTAAATATCCCTCTTGGTTTAAATTCAATGTCTATTTATATGACTATAAATAGATATTACACACAAAAAAAACTGTTAAAAGAACATACAGCTGGTAGCACCAAGAATAGCTGAGATTGCCTCACACTTTCCATTATAAGATCCTGTTCTTACTTGCTTATAACTTTGCCAGATGTTAACTGTTCTGACTGAAATTTTCCCTGATGGTGATTTTTTTTTTTTTTTTGGAAGTTTCTGCAAAATGGTTCAACCATTTCCAAATACACTTCTGATTTTGACATAAATATATACAGAGAACTCAAACATTTTAGACAATATATGATTTACTAGTGCATTTCAGGATTCTCCGTGTCCAATGTTTGTCAAAGTTTCTCTTCAAAAGTTCATGGCAATAATGTGATTGGCTTTCATAGCTTCCTATTATGGTTTATAGCAATATGTGAGCTGCATAATTGTAACTGAAAACATTCATCTCTCAAGGTGTAAAGATGCATCACACCAGAATCATTTGTATACTGATCTAGTAATTTTGCCTGATTCTTATTTAACAAATCCCAGTGCTCCAAAATATATGGATTAGTACATAAAATGCATACTGCCACATGAAACTGCTCCACTTCAATTAGAATCACTTTATAAAAAGATAGTGTAACATGGATGAAAGCTACTTTTCCTCTTGAGAAACAGTTTGGTCTGGTGGATAAGGCACTGGGTCAGGAATCAGGAGATCTGGATTCTATTCCTTCCTCAGCCTCTGACCTTCTGCATGATCTTGAACAAATCACTTCACATCTTTGAGCCTCTGTTTTACCTCATACAATTTGTCTTTTTAAAGTATAAGATCTTTGGGACAGGGACTATCTTTCACTGTTTGAACCCTGCCTAGCACAGTGGTGCCCTTATCTAGGTTAAGGCCTCTTGGTGCCGCTGTAATACTGCTATTAGTAATACTATTCCAGGGACTCTTGCACACATCAATACTTTGGCCTTTATCCTGTTATCATACATCTATGTGTAAAACTGACTGATATTGTCAAAGGTACTTCAAGAAGTCAGAAGCTGTCCTACAATAGAGATTTATAATGGCAGCACGTCTTCCTAGCTCTGCATAAATTAAAGTCCTGAAACAACTTTATAAGTGCATTATAACATATGTTAATAATGGCTGTTTAGTGGGTTGTGATTGTATGTTTATAAACAAAAAGCAGGCTAAATGCATCTTGTATTGTGAATAAAAAATATGCAATACAGCTAATGGGCATCTGTGGCCTGAGCTGAAGTCTATCATAACCAATGGAACTACTCCAACTGACTTCACTGGGCTTTGGGTCAGGTCCTTAGAACATTTAGACTCTGTTATAGTGTACTATGACAGTGCAGATTATTAAAAATAATAAAACTCTGGTTAGATTTAATAAACCCATAAACATGGTACCAGGATATAAAGCTACTTCAGATTCCATGCCACTATCAAAGCATGTTTATTTTTGCTATTTTTACGTTACCATAAAAATAAAGGAAATTAAGTGAGAATTTAATTTGTTCACTATGGGTGTGTCTAAACTACAGGATTATTCTGATTTTACATAAACTGGTTTTATAAAACAGATTGTATAAAGTCGAGTGCATGTGGCCACACTAAGCACATTAATTCGGCGGTGTGTGTCCATGGTCCGAAGCTAGCATCGATTTCCGGAGCGTTTTGTGGGTAGCTATTCTGTAGCTATCCCATAGTTCCCGCAGTCTCCCCCGCCCCTTAGAATTCTGGGTTGAGATCCCAGTGGCTGATGGGGCAAAAATCATTGTCGCGGGTGGTTCTGGGTAATTGTCAGTCATTCCTTCCTCCAGGAAAGCAACGGCAGACAATCATTTCGTTTCGCCCTTTTTCCCTGGATTGCGCTGGCAGATGCCATTGCACGGCAACCATGGAGCCCATTCAGCTTTTTTTTTTTTTACAGTCACCGTATGTGTACTGGATGCCACGGACAGAGGCGATACTCCAGTGCTACACAGCAGCATTCATTTGCTTTTGCATGATAGCAGAGATGGTTATCAGTCGTTCTGTACCGTCTGCTGCCGGTGTAAATTGGCAATGAGATGACGGTATCTGTCCTTCTGTACTGTCTGCTGCTATCATGGGTGCCCCTGGCTGAGATCGGCCGGGAGTGCAAAGGCAAAACTGGGAATGACTCCCGAGTCAATCCCTCCTTTATGGTTTCTAAAAAGAGATTCAGTCCTGCCTAGAATATGGGGCAAGTGTACTAGAGAACCAGTGTATCAGAGAGCACAGGTGCTCTGTGTCAGATCCGCAGAAATGATGAGCTACATGCCATTCACGGGTGTGCCCTGCAACAACCCCACCCATTGCTTTCCTCTCCTCCCAACCTTCCTGGGCTACCGTGGCAGTGTCCCCCCATTTGTGTCATGAAGTTATAAAGAATGCAGTAATAAGAAACAGTGACTTGTTAGTGAGATAAAATGAGGGAGAGGCAGCCTCCAGCTGCTATGACAGTCCAGGCAGGACATTAAGTGGTGCAGGGGAGAGAAGCCCAGCATGCCGCTGCTATGACAGTCCAGGCAGGACAGAATCTTTTCTTTACACAGGAAAGGGAGGGGCTGATGGAGCTCAGCCCCCAGTTGCTATGATGAGGACGGTTACCAGCCGTTCTGTACCATCTACTGGGAATGACCGAGGAATCATTCCTATTTTTCACCCAGGCACCCCAGCCAGCCTCACCTGAAGCCAGCCAGGAGCACTCATGGGTTGATAACAAGGACGGCTACCAGTCCTACTGCACCATCTTGCCACCAGGCAGGGGAGAGGAGTGGATACTGCTCTTCACTGCTGCAGCATCGCGTCTACCAGCAGCATTCAGTAGACATAGGGTGACACTGAAAGAAGTCAAGAAATGATTTCTTTCCCTTTTCTTTCACGTGGTGGGGGGGAGTAAATTGACGAGCTATTTCCCCTGAACCACGCCGGACAATGTGTTTGAACCTACAGGCATTGGGAGTTCAGCCAAGAATGCAAATACTTTTCGGAGACTGCTGTGGACTGTGGGATAGCTGGAGTCCTCAGTACCCTTCCCTCCCTCCATGAGCATCCATTTGTCGCGTCTTTTTCCTGGATTGCGCTGGAAGATGCCTTGCATGGCAACCATGGAGCCCATTCAGTTTTTTTTTTTACAGTCACCGTATGTACTGGATGCCACGGACAGAGGCGATACTCCAGTGCTACACAGCAGCATTCATTGCTTTTGCATGATAGCAGAGATGGTTATCAGTCGTTCTGTACCATCTGCTGCCGGTGTACATTGGCATGAGAGACGGTTGCAAACAGGAAATGAAAATCAAAATTTCGCGGGGCTTTTCCTGTTTACCTGGCCACTGCATCTGAGTTCAGATTGCTGCCCAGGGCGGTCACAGTGATGCACTGTGGGATACCGCCCGGAGGCCAACACCATCGATTTGCGGCCACACTAACCCTAATCCGATATGGTAATACCGATTTAAGTGCTATTCCTCTCATCGGGGAGGAGTACAGAAGCCGATTTAAAGAGCCCTTTATATCGATATAAAGGGCCTCGTAGTGTGGACGGGTACAGCGTTAAATCGATTTAACGCTGCTAAAATCGGTTTAAACGCATAGTGTAGACCAGGCCTATGTTGCAGAATGCATTGTATTGCAAGCTGTCATGGAAACTATATCTTTGATCCTGAAATAACCAAAAAATAATTATTAAAGAAAGATAGATGATCACAATGTTTATATCAGAAAGATTAATGAGCTGTCTAAACCACTTGCTTTTTTTCAGTGACTCATATTTCATGATGTTATATAAGTTCATAATCGAGCAGGTTTTGTAAAGTTTAAACATAGGAAAAATTATTTTCCTGTTCATCAGTAACAAACCTAGAATTCAACTCACATCAGTTTGTGAGTTTCACTTTCTATTTATAGCAATTTTGCTTGCTTGCAAAATATTCAACATACCCTAACTACTTGAGAAGTGTGTATGCTGATTTGATTTCATAGCATACTTTTTTTCCTAGACACTTGTCATATGATTACATTTTACAGTATAATATGAACATATTCACAGAGATTTCATTTGGCTCTATTCATACTGCATCCTATATAAAATAAAGGAGAATGATCAGTGAAAACTGCTATAATTTTAATATCAGTTATGTGATATTTCAATACCATTATTGATTATTCTGGTCAAATGTTGGAGGTCTGTAAACACTCACATAATAAAGTCCTATGCTCAGGAGTTTATAACTCATCTATAAGAAAATCTCTACTGACTGCAACTTCCATTCAAAGTTTTAGCTTGGGAGCATTTTTGTCATAAACAGATAGTTAAGGATTAGTGTCTCTTTTACCTGTAAAGGGTGAAGAAGCTCAGTAAACCTGGCTGACACCTGACCAGAGGACCAATAGGGGGACAAGATACTTTCAAATCTTGGTGGAGGGAAGTCTTTGTTTGTGCTTTTTTTGTTGTTCGTTGTTCGCTCTTGGGGCTAAGAGGGACCAGACGTACACTCAGGCTTTCCCAATCTTTCTGAATCAGTCTTTCATGTTTCAAAATAGCAAGTGATACCCAGGCAAAGCGGATTAGTCTTATGTTTGTTTTCTTAACTTGTAAATGTGTCTGTTTGCTGTAACTTTGAATCTCACACTAGGGAGGGGGGGTCCCTTTAGTCTATATGAATCTGAGTACCCTGTAAAGCATTTTCCATCCTGATTTTACAGAGATAATTTTTACATTTTATTTCTTTAATAAAAGCTTTCTTTTTAAGAACTTGATTGATTTTTCCTTGTTTTAAAATCCAAGGGACTGAGTCTAAACTCACCAGGGATTGGTGGGGGGAAGGAGGGGAGATGGTTAATTCCTCCTTGTTTTAAAATCCAACGAGTTTGGATTGGTATGAAGCTTCCCAAGGCAACCCAGGGGGGAGGAAATCTGGGGGGAAAAGAAGGGCGGATGTTTAATTCCTCTTTGTTTTAAGATCCAAGGAGTTTGGATCTGTGTAAGTCTCTCAAGGCAACCCGGGGAGGGGAAAGTCTGGGGGGAAAAGGAGGAGGATGGTTAATTTCTCCTTGTTTTAAGACCCAAGGGGCTTGGGTCTTGGGTTCCCCAGGGAAGGTTTTGGGGGAACAGAAAGTGTGCCAGACACTAACTTCTGGCTGGTGGCGGCGTACCAGATTTAAGTTAGTAAATAAGCTTAAAAGTAATCATGCAGGTCCCCACTTTTTGAACTCTAAAGTTCAAACTGGGGAAAAAACCTTGACAATTTTTTATTTTATTTTATGTAGGGGTGGGGGAGAGAGGAAAGGGAGTGGGAGGAAAAAATTTGGAAAAATAAAGTTGGAGTTTGTTCCTTATGAATTATAAAGCTGCAGAAAAAAATCCTTTTAGTAAGGTTTTTGTAGCCATATATTTAAAAATTGCTCAGATTTCTTTTAATATTTTTGTTCATATTCATTTTCTATTTAAATACTTATAAATAATAATCTACATTTATATAAAAGTGTGGTCTTATGTGCACATGGAATGTTTAAATCATTGAATTACCAGTTTCATAAGGATTCTTAATAAACTTGTTTCAGGTAAGAAGACATTCACATCCCTTCATACAAGCCTAAATTAACAGGCTGTGCACAGGGGACCAATGTTTAGGCAGGAAAGTGAAAGAATACACCCAAGCAGCCCAACTGGAGGCAGGGATTTGTGTAGTTTACCAGTGTTCATGTTCTTTGAGATCAGTCTGCACTGCAGTCTGGAGGTATGATTGCAGAATGTGTAAACGTACCCAGATGTACCCAAGTTAGCCTTGACCTAGCTAGACAAAAGTTAGCTCAGGTACCTATAGCAGGGAACCTGCAGTAACATGGGTGGAAGCTGATTGGGTGTGCACCCAGGGAGCTGGTTGGGCCAGGCTATTCTGTGCAACTGCTTGGGCTGCCATGACTTCATTGCTATTGTTATTCAGGCTAGATTTGACCTAGCTAAAGCAAACCTAGCTGGGAAATGTCTGCACATGCTGCAATCATATCTCCTGACTGCACTGTAGACACTGTAAAAGCAGCAGAGAATCCTGTGGCACCTTATAGACTAACAGATGTTTTGGAGCATGAGCTTTCATGGGTGAATACCCACTTCGTCAGATGCATGTAGTGGAATGGGTCTTCACCCACGAATGCTCATGCTCCAAAATGTCTGTTAGTCTATAAGGTGCCACAGGATTCTCTGCTGCTTTTACAGATCCAGACTAACACGGCTACCCCTCTGATACTGTAGACACTGTGGCTCTTGTGAGAGACAACAGTATTTCACACTGGAATTACAAAACATGATAGTGTCAGCACCTATATACTACTGTGCCTGGTACCTTTGAAGAGCCTTAGTTATTGAAAATAAGCGATTGCACTACACGTAGAGTCACTGTGCCATACATTTAGGCCTTGTCTAGACTAGAATATGGACAGTGTAATCTAATCCTTATTAACAGGCTGGTGTAGACAGCACAGTGTGCATGTAGCACATATTAAACTAGTTGATCTATCTTCACTAGTTCACAAGGGCGCAGATAATTTATTTTTAAGTGGGGGCTTCTAGAGCTAACTAATAAAATAGCTGCTAAATATAATTTTCATCTTATCTAACTATTGTAGCAGGAACAGTCCCCCAGTAATGTACAATTTGTTTTCAGCTTAGGAGGGATACAGTCTTCTGATATCCTTGGGTGCTTGAAGTCCCTCTCTTTCCACCAGGTATAAGTTGGCTCTTGATAACTCAACCCAGGTTGAAGTTCTTTCCTTCGGCAGGCACTGGATCCTTTCTTCCCAGTCTGGGAAATAGATGAGCAGCCAGGGTCGATTTATTCTTGTGATGGGAAATCTGTGTGCCTGGATGGAGTTCACTTGTCTGTGCTTCTCCACTCTTCGTGTAGCCAAGATGGCTGCTTCCCTCCTTCTCTTTCTCTATGCATAATGACTTCTGATCTCCCCTTCTCTCAAGGGAGACTATAATACTTCCAGCCAGCTGCCACTCCCCTGGGATTAGATGGGGAGGTGCTCTGCGACTGTAAGGCCTATTTCCGCTCCTCCCTGCTCTTTCCCTATCCAGGCAGACTTCCTCTGGGAGGCATCCACTGGCTCCCTACACAGCTTTGAGGAATAGTGGGCACTGTCCAGGGTTCTCTGCTTGGTGTCTCTCTCGGGATCCCTAGTTTTGAACATGTGACCTTCATTCCTGACCCTGTTATTCATTAGTTGTCCCCTGTATTCAGTTGGTTCCCGGGTCCAATGGTCCCTCCCGCAAGGCTGGGGGAGGGGCCTTTAGATGTGGGCGGCCCACCACCCAGGATTTCCAATAAGGCCACTCCTCTGGGACTAACTCTCTCCTGATTTGCTTTTCTTTTCTCCCCACTGTCTCCTCTGTGATTTCCATGTGCTTTTTGCATGAGTCTCCAGCAACCATCTTATTTGTACTCCTTTCCTTGTCAGAGTCTCTAACTGAGAGATAAGTGCGTTGTATTACATAAGCAAAGCATAAAGCCATGGTTTTCTAATATAATCAATAGATCTGTCACATTCTAGATGGTTCTACAAAGAATTCCGAGACTATATAAAACCACATGGCCAGTTTAAATGTTCAGTTTGCCGAAGAGCATTGCTTGTGAGGTTTTAAAATTCTGAAAACTTATACCATTCTTAGTAAGTCAGGAGTGACTGAATGTCAGGCAAAAACAAAGTGTGTATTTTGAAGATGTTAAAATGAAATCAATTAAAACCTGGCTATTTCAAAAGGAGGAAACTACACTTCCAAAGGATCAGTGTCAGGTGTTTTCTGAAGTAGCAAAGTTGAAATTGACTTTAGCCATTCTGATAATGAATACTGTAAATGAGCATCGTATCTGTAGTTTATATATAAAGAAAAAACTGATGTTTTACAGCTTCCAGATGTTACAGAAGAATTCAGTTCAAGAAACCAAGGTGAATGAACCAAGTTCATTTTTTGGAACACTTTGTAAGTCATTCTTTTTACTCATATTTTTAAAATACTTTAATGAGTAGTTTTGCACCATGACTAAATTTATCCTCTTTTAAGATGGTGGGATAAATAAGCTTCTGTTGCAAACTCAGTATTAATATGATCCCTAAAAAGTGGAGGGAGGTGGGGCTAAAGGCCCTGAGCAAGCCCAGTTTTCTATACCTATAGTTCAATATGTATCAAAAACATTTTGCCTTGTCTGCAGGAGGCTGTTAATACATTAGCAAACAAAAGTCACTATATAGCCAAATCCTAGTCTAGACAAGACCTCAGTCTTCCACTCGGCCCTCACTTATTGGCCAACCAATGTGACTATAAAAGGAAAATTATTGCTAAAAAGACAGTGTTTGAAAATGGAGGAACAATTACTATCCGTATTACTGACAATTATTATCCATATTACATCTCACTAACTTCTAATTTACATTATCTAGCAACTTTGACAAATGATTTTGTTGTCAATGAAAGTATTTCTTGATTAACAAATATAGAACCAAGCACTATATCATTTGGCTCAGTCTTACACTTAGTGATGAGTGTCTACTTCAGGAAAAAACAACCATCACCACATTTGGCAAATGGTAATAGCATAGATAGCAGCCATAGCACAGAGACAATGGCCCAGTGAGCAGATGCAACTATCCATAACTATATATCTATCTCCTTTCTTATCAGAATCCCTATCCCACAGTTAATGTAGCCTTTAGAACATGAGTTAGTGTAAAAACTCATCCATGCTGGGATTTGTCTTTATTGGTAACTGAAAACCATTAACACCATACTATAAAACTCAGCCTATGCAGCCCCTAAGATTTTCCTCCAAGACCTAGGTTGCTCACTGTCTAAACCACTCTGTCCACCCTTGTAATAAAAATTGAGTTAATTACCTGTATCTGTCACAATACATGAACAGAATTCCACCAGCTTTATGAATGGTTTTATGGGGTTTTTTTATGTTTTTTGCAAGCCTGTAAGAGAGTTTTCTTCAAAAGCACAAATAATGGTAGCGAAGAGCTGAACTCCCACTGACTTTCAATGTAACATACAAATGTAAGTTAATTGAAAGTCAATAGGAGTTACTTGCCATTTGGGTCTGAAAATTTCCTCTTATAATTGCATATTTGCATAATTGACCATAATAGATTAGGAGGGACAGTTCTGGAGTTTGATTCCACTCTCTAATACTTGTATATGGAAATGGGTATCTGGGGGTTTGTTTGCCTTCACTTTTAGGAATACTACTACAAAAATATGCAAGCAAAATGATTGTAATAAAAAACACTATAGCTTAGTAGCCTCTGTAATTATGCAATTGCTAGTGGCAGAGGAGGTTGTCTTGTTTTAAGCTTTAAGTTTTTTACCATTTTTTTTTCTTTTTTAGGCTGAGCAACAATTTGTTAGTGTATTGTCTAATTTAAACCCAGAAAAAAAAATATAATTAATAATTATGTTTAAAATGTTAGCAGATATTGCAGTCTTTATTAATACATAACATTCAGCTTCCTTTTCTGTCTCTCACTATTAGTACAGATTTCCAGCATTAAACTGAATTTCTCTTCCTTTTGTGTGCCCAGATCTCAGCCTCTAACATTCATTATTTTATAGATGAATTTACCCATAACAGTGTGCCCTCTAAAACTGTAGCTAGCCTAGTATATTCTGCTGTTATGCTAGATATTTTTAGAATTGAAGGCTAAAAATAAACAAAGCATAAACACAATGTACTGAATGAATTTTAAGCACATGGTTTCTTAGCATAAAGTCTTTTAAACATTACAGATATTCATCTAAAAAGCTGTGTTGTCCTAAAATATATTCCTTTGTTAAATTTACACTGCTTACCCTTTAGGGTATTGACAGCCTATTATTTTTCATATGTGCCATCTTTATGGAGGAAACTGAAAGAAGAACTAATTATATCCTTTGCAAATGAGTATAGCAGAATAGCTTTTGTTCAACAAAAATCTTAAGTCTATTCAACATGAATGCAGAATTCACTACAGATTTTTTTAAACGTACAACCACTTTAGTGGCATGTGAAGTTTAACGTTTAAAGCTAATTGTACACTTTGCTTTGGCGGCTGTAAATTCATCCAGTTTGCCTAGCAGCATTGCATTTGTACTTAGGCCTTAATTGATCATTTTACTGAGAGTTTTTGTGTGTTGTTGTGTGATTGACATTGGCACTATTATTTTTAAAGGTTGTACAAGCATTGCTGGAAAAGGGCACAGTGGTAAGCAATTAAAATGAAGGTCAGTAAAATAAATCTATTAACAAAAGCTTAATGTTTTTTGTGGGATGTTTCATGCCTAAAACTCACAATGATCTCTCATAAATAATTGCAAAAATAAGCTCTGATGACCTGTTTGTTTGTAGTGAGACCAAAAGTATTTTACTGGGTGCGAGGGGAAGCTAAAGTTTGGGATTTTGGAATAATTATTAGCTAAAAATCAAAGCTGAATCCAAAGCTAATTAAGGTAGGAATTATTATGGGGAGAATCTATTTCTTAAAAATCAGTCCACAAAATCATAGAAAACAAAAACATTCATTACAAGCACAGGTCATTCTATCTGTCCAGTTTGTATTGCACCCATCATCATGGTATCTATCCCTCATGGATAATACTGTTGTTTTGATTTTGTTGTTTGGTATTATTTTCCACTCTCACTTTTTTCTCCTAGCATTGTGCTTGTGCATTTTTCATTAAAACAAACACTGAAGAAACAAGGATACTTTCCCCATTTTATTTACATAAAAAATGAGATTCTAAAATTAGTGCTCTCTGTGATGAACAACTTCAGGTGACTCTTCTGTGTCAGCAAGAAATTGCCACTGCTAGAAGCATATTGGTGCTGTTAGCTGGACCACTGCCAAGAATGCTGGCCTCATGTGGCATGACTAGTGAGACAAGTGCATATTTAGGATGTACAGGTTTGTCACTTTACTTGATTTAAGCAATAAAAAAGACCTCTTATCAGTTCTACAGTGCTGAAATTCTACAACAGTAAATGTTCACTGTGTAATTATTGAGTATCAGAGGGGTAGCCGTGTTAGTCTGGATCTGTAAAAAAGCGACAAAGAGTCCTGTGGCACCTTATAGACTAAAAGAAGTATTGGAGCATGAGCTTTCGTGGGTAAATACACACTTTGTCAGCTGCATGTGGGTATTCACCCACGAAAGCTCATGCTCTAATACTTCTGTTGTGTAATTAATGTTTCTTTCCTCATTTTGAATGTTTTTTCTGCTAAAAAGTCATTTTATTGCCTTTTGTATTATTAATCTGTGTTAAGCTTTGCTCTGAGAACACTGAAAATCTGAGCCTCTATTATAGGTCTTGGAAGATGCTGTAGGTTGACATTTTGACAGGTTGCTTTCATATAAATGACTGAAAATATTGTTAGCCTTTTTCATGGCTTTCTGTACATACTGCTTTGTTTATTTTCTCACAATGCTGTTTATTCAATGTTACTAATATTTGAGGTAGGCTGAGCTGGTTGATTCAGAAACCTACAAAAATTAGGTTATTTCTAGTTAGTTTGCCACATGCCATTGCTGAATTTACATAATTCAGTCTGCTTTCCCAACAGATTATTTCCAGAATGTCTACTGAAATTGTGTGTGTATGAAAGAGAGAGAGAACTTTCTGTTTTCAAGGTATAAACCAACTAGTGTTGGTTAGAGGGAAATCACTATGGGTGATTAGAAGGAAACTTTCTCTGGAGACATTTGTGCCCTAAGTGCCTTCTGATGTGACTTACTCCCATCACTTGTTAGACAAAGAGTTAAGAGCAAATTAGTGCTTTTGTGATTGATCGATTACCTCCTGACCAGAAGCTGCAAAGCTAGATAAGAATCATTAGGCATCTGTTCCTTGTAAGGAACCAGAGGGTGGGTGTGAGTGAGAGAGAGAAAGAGAGAGAGAGAGAGATAGAAAGAAAGAAACAACAGCAAAAACAGACAAACAAACTGACACTGTAGTGTAGTTGCAAACATGCCAAAAGTCCCGGGATATTAGAGAGACAAGGTAGGTATCTAGTATCTGAGTGAATAACAGAGTTGGTCCAATAAAAGATATTACCTCACCCACCTTCTCACTATTGAGGAGGACAGGATCTTTTCTGTTTTGTGAACTTTGAGATGGACTTCTCTGTGGGGATTGAACTTTATGTGACTAGGTCAAAGGCTGAACCACAGAAGAACTGGTGAGAGACAGACAGCCTACAGGAGGCTATAGGATCCCTAACAGCATCACACCCTAACACAACGGGATGCTAAAGGTGATGAGGACACTGCCTTACATGCCTACTGCAGAGTTTCTTGCATCTGTCTCTCAAGCATCTAGTACTGGGCACCAGATAATAGGCTAGACCAACAGCTGTTCTGATACAGGATGGCAATTCCTTATTTTCTGAAAATCCATTAATAGTATATGCACTGTGTAAATACATATTCTAGTTAGTCACAGAGACCCCAGATATTTAAGATACAGCAGAAGGTCCACCTCTTCTTTCAGTTACCAGTTTGAGAAAGTAGGGAGGGATGGAGTACATAAAGAAGGAAGAGGTTGAAAGAGGGAGATTCAAAAAATGCAGTATGGCTTTAAGGCTGAATTAAATATTTGACTGACATTGTGGCTTGTAGAAGGGCAGACTTAACTCTGAATTTTCTGAGTTTCTACTTTTTTTTAGAAATCAAGTGTTCTTGAAATGTATAATACACTCTAAATACAGATATGTGCCTGCAAACTTAATTAGATTAGTGACAGGGGAGGGGAAATTAATATATCTTTTTAGACAGTCCTAAAGTCTACCACAAGGAAGCCGTTTTTCTCCAAATATAGTAGGCCAGCAAGAGGAAAGTCTCTGTTCATCAGAACTTGGCTCCCCTGGGGTGCTGGTGATAAATTCCCTTTCTGTTTACAGTCCTCAGGCACCATCTTGTAGAAGGGTGTCCTGATTCTGCAAAAAATCGTAAGGTCCATGCTTGGGAACCTCCTAAGGCCTTAGGATTAGGACTGATCCTAAGAGTGTATAGGCATGAGGGTTCTCTCTGACAATCTCTTAATGTATGTGACTATCTTCCGAATGTCTTAAGGAGAGAAATGTGGCCAGCAGGAGAGTTGAAGGTCAGCAGAATCAGTGAAGGAAGACCTGTCCATTGTCTCTTGATCGTTCCTTACCCCTATGGAAAGCATTCTGAGGAATGAAGACTTCATCCATGGCTCCTCCTAATCTCTACCCTCCCTTGAGTTTTATTAGGATCTTCGGCCAACTTGCATCCACCCACTGAAGTATAATAGGTTTGCTGGGGCTGATAAATCTAACCAGTGTCATTGGTTGGCTGAAAAGAATAATCAGGGGGACCAAAGAGAATGAAAACATACTTCCCTGCTTGCCATATGACCTGGACCTATGCATGTGAAGTAGGAAGAAAGGGGATCTTCGCTCCCCAGAAAACCCTGCAAGAGGTTTGAGGAGCCAAAAGGTGTTGGCAGGAACAGGGACATTCATTTCCCAAATCCATGCTGTCCCCATTCCTTGTCTCCACCAGAACTGTAAAGGCCTTTAGGAGATATGCAGGGAGAAGGAATGAGTCTAGTGGCTGCTAGAGGTATGGCTAAACAGGTAATAAGCAGAATTGCCATGTTTCTGACAGATGTATTTTGTGGCACATGATTTTCTGGTGAGAGTCATAAATCACATGGCAAATCCATTTTTTTCCTTTTTTTTCTGGAGGTATTAGCCAGCCATCATTCTGGTCTTCTGCCAAATGCTCAACGTAGCATTTGCACTCCTATTAACTCTTTTCTCCCATACTGAATGTGACATAAAATGTACATTACTGTTGAAGAAGGCGACCTAACTAGCTGCCAAATGTATGGATAAGTTACAGAGAAGGAAGGAAGTAGGTAGGTACAATTTTTTATTGTTTTTTAAATGAAGTTAATGGCTGAGGAGGCTAGAAGTAGCATCCAAGAAAAATAATCTTTTGAAATATATTTTCAGTGAAAAATAACATTTCAACAATTTTGATCAGAAGATTTTCGTTTTGGTTGAGTTTTTGTGTTTATGAAAAAAAGAAATTTTTTTTCTGAAAATGTTTCTGGTTTTGGTTTTTAAAAACAGCTTTTTGTTTTTGAAAATTACATTTTCACATTATTTTTATTTTATTTATTACAGATTCAACACCATTGTTTTTCTTTGTTTTCCATTTTTGGTTTACCATTGCGAAAAACAAAACTCTCACAGGAAAAATCCCTCAACGTAATTTTGTCATTCACTGGCTAGCTCTTGTAGCTTGAACTAAATATAATTTCTTCTAGTTTCATGACCTGGCCTATGGAAACATTTTAAAAAATAAAATGATTTTTTCTATATAACATTTGATGAATACTTTATTGTATCGATAGCACATATTGCCTACTTTGGCTATTTCTAACCTAAGTTAAAGTGGCAAACATTTTCATCTCTGCCATGATGAACTCCAAAAGCTATATCACAAATAATTAATCTTATTGGTAATAAGATGTTTACTTTTTGCTGTTGAGAACATTTCTTTTCACTATAACCTGAACCACCAAAAGGGGAGAAGAAATTTAAAAATAACTCCTGTTTACTCTGGACAAGAATCACTGCCAATTATAATATAATGTGAAGCATAACCTGACTCTTAAGATGTCCCTCAGATTGTCTTTCCACAGCACATGTATAGAGGCCCCTTGGATAGCCTGTGGAGTGTCAGCTATGCACTTCTGAAAGAATTCAGGATCTAGGAACATCCCTGTATCAAGTGGTTCCTCTCCTCAAAGCTGAAATTTGCCCAAGGATATTTTCTTAGGTTTGGATGCCCACCAGATAAAATATTTGTAACTTAAATACATAGCATGTGCACCCTGAAGTGAATACATTATTCATAGAGAAGTATCTTTTTATTCCTGTCGCTCACATTTTTTTTCTCATGGACACAAGTGGTATTTATTTCAGCAGATTTATGGGTCTCTTCCAGGATTAGTTCTAGCCATACAGCCTTCTTCCCAATTTTATCTCTCATTTCCTAGTCTGCAATTTAAAAAAAAAAATCAGTACACTTTAAGATTAGGTTAATACATGATGAACATAACAAATGGTGCGGTTACTTAAATAATGGCCTGGGTATTTTGATATTAATACTTTAAAGGCACCCTCCTTTTCTCTAAAAGCAATAAAAAAAAATCCCTGTCTTCCTATTATGATATAATACTACTGGCTTTTCAGAGGGAGGGTTTCTCTAGCATTCTTTTCACCCTGTAGCAGTAAGTCATCTCCAGAAGGCGGCAAGGCATAGCACTCCAACACTTACCTCTCTGACAGGTCTAGAGTGATTAGACAGCAAGTGTGAAAAATCGGGAAAGAGGGTGGGAGGTAATAGGATCCTATTTAAGAAAAAGACTCAAAAATCAGGACTGTCCTTATAAAATCAGGACATCTGGTCACCTTAGACAGGTTCTCTTTATTTGTAGACTGGTGTACTGACCTCTCCTTTCCAGTACCAGGCCCTCTAAAGGGGATAGTCAGACCCTTCTGTAAGAGGCAGGACCTTGATGACTGGATCCCCTTTGGCTATTCTTTTGAGCCCAGTTGGTTGACTGCATCAGCACTGAGGGGCTCCTACAACATTTTGCACCTGTGAATTCAATCTCATCTTTCACATAATGTTAGTGCCTCAAACTGGTTTGCTCTGAATTATGTTCTGGCCAAAGCATTTGGTTATGTATTTGTAATGAACCTTGAAAACATGTAAGGTTTACTCATCAATCTCTCTGTCTATCTTAGGTAGTTGTTTTATGGTCCCTATTGCCTTACTATTGAAGCATGTCACAAACCTTAACTTATTTCTCTTCACAACACTCCTATGAGATGGGGAAGGACACATTAGCTATTTCCCTGCCCATGCAGGAAGAAAGACAAAATGCAAGGGATATTTTCTAATAAGGCCTCAACTTTATTAACTTATCTGGGATGCATCCACAATAAATTATACAGTGCAGGTATATTCTTTCCTTAATCATTTCCACCTGTTTGAAGGGGGTTGCCTTTCCACCCTTCTCCTCCTGCTGCTGGAACTCCAGTGCCCTCCCCTGCTTTGAGGGAGAGTTTGAAAAAGGGGGTTGTAGCCTTTGCTGTAGCAGACATCAGAGTCCCAATCCCCTTTCTTAGCTTCCTCCAGGACTTCCTTCCCCTAAGTTCACTTCCAATTCCAGTTTCTCAGAGAACCGAATGGAGCAAGTACCTGCACTGGACTCCTGCCACCAGGAGACACTGGAAAGTAACTAGCCAGGTTTCCTGATAGTTAACAATTCCCTCCTGATTATTGGTTAAATATATATCTTCTCCTCATTCATATAGGTGTACTCCATTGTCCCTAATTAACATATTATTTGATGAGTCATTACTGATCCTCCATGTTCCCCCCTTCCATGACAACTCAGGATTGCCTCACCACCAAAGTCAAGTTATGCACCTGTAGGTGAGCTGGTTACTTGTGTGTGGGCATAACACTCAATACTAGGGTCACAGATGTACACACCAGGTGAAAGTGCATAGGTAATAAAACTAGGCATTCACATAATTGGACAATGATTCTCAGTGAAGGGCTCCTGTACATCCTGTATGCGCTTGAATGCCAATGTCCAGTCACCTCTATTAGCCTACTGTAAAATGTGGTGCCTGATAATGATCTCAGATGATGGATGATGCCAGCCCTGCAACACACCCATGATACCACATACTGAAGAACTTGGTCTTCAGGAATAGGCCAAATCATAGGCAAGGCCATGCTTAGCTGAAATTGTGTAAAGTTGTTGAAACCACTAGCATAAAACTTATATGTTCATGTTGCTACTGACCTCTGCACTAATCCAAGAGCAATCATGCAACAAGGTACCAGCATCTGGTTGGGTTTCTTGTTGGCTTCCAGTGCCAATTTTCAAAATCTGTCCACCTGTAACTGAGAAAACACAGTGGCTATGCCATTACCAATCCCTGGCATATGTTTAGCATTAAAAAAAATCTTCTCAGTTAAACTCCTCAAGGAAAATGCCCACACCAACCTCATCACCTTGAGCATCTAAAGGGCAGGCTATTCGTGAGATACACCATCACCAGGCTATTCCTCCCTAAACACTGTTTTTTTGTATGTAAACTCCTTCCCCTAAATAGCTACTGCAAGTAAAATGGGAAAGAATTCCAGTAATGTTGGAATACTATCCCCTCTTGTGTCCAGTCAGTGTGACATTTCTGACCACACTACCTGCCCTGGTCAAAATAACCCAAATCCTATGTCCTCTGATGCATCTGAGTGAAACTTTAGGTCTGCATCGGGAATCCATTCCTCACTCCAAAAGGAAACCCCATTAAAATGATGTAGGAACAGGTCCCATAGCTATAAGTAATCCTTCTCTATCTCTTTATTTACTCTTATAAAATAGTTTGGGCTTGTGGCAGGATTGTGATACCACCACAGTTACAGCCTCCCTGATGGTCTTTTGGCTGAAAGAAATAAGGCCCAGGGGCCAGAATCAAGTATAGTGTCCCTTGCACTCAGGGCAGCATGACCTAGCTGCCAGAGTCAGCTACAATGGACATTTTATGCAGGGTAGCATTGCCTAGTGGCCAGAATCAATTACAGCTGCCTTTGCATTCAGAGTAGCATAGCCTAGAGGCCAGAGTCAGCATAACTGCCCTCCGGGGCAGAGCAGTGCAGCCTAATGGCCAGAGTCAGTATAATGGCCCTCGGGTACAGGGACAGTGTGACCCAGTGGCTACCGTCAATATACAAGTCCCTAGATGCACCCAGGGGCAGATCTAGCTTTTTTGCTGCCCCAAGCACAGCAGGCAGGCTGCCTTCGGCGGCACAACTGCAGGAGGTCCGCCATTCCCACGGCTTCGACGTCCCTGCTGCCGAATTGCCACCAAATCCGCGGGACCAGCAGACCTCCTGCAGGCATGCTGCCAAGGGCGGTCTCACTGCCGCCCTCACAGCGACCGGCAGGCCGCCCCCTGAGGCTTGCCACCCCAAGCATGCGCTTGGAGCGCTGGTGCCTGGAGCTGCCGCTGGATGCCTGGCAATGTGGCCCAATGGCCAGTACTTAGTGTGGAGGAAGAGGCCACCACCTGGGGGGTGGCATCATGGGTAGGTGGTTCCAAGCCCACCTGACTCCACCGGGCACCGACCCAGGGTCCTAACAGTGACAGAATAGTCCACCAGTGGGCTAGTGTGGAATCCCACCAAAACATACTGACCTCTGGTGTGAGGTACCACTCATGCACCCTCCCTGGTTCACTTCCTACCATGTTTTCTGGATCTGCAGTCCATGGGGCATCAGGGTCTCTGGGCTTCTCAGCATGGGTGATTCCCTGGAGCTCCGTTGGCCGCAGACCTCCAGTCCAGCTCTCAGGGTCTCCAGCTCCCACAGGCAAAGGCTATGATGGCTTTTCAGATGAAGCCTCTACCAAAAGTCCTTCCCCTCCGGCAGTCAGCCTAGAATGAGCTGGGCTTCTCCCTTGTACACTGAAGCAGCAGATGAAGCATGCCCAGCAACGTGGAAGGGGTGGGACTTCAGCTGCCCATAGCGTGGGGTTAACCCTCTTTTGTCCACTGTGGGGTATGCACACCTGTCACACACACACCCTTAAGAGGGACCCCGGTGGGTGGTCCATCTCCGTTTCCCCTGTCCCAGCCTGGAGAAGAAGTCCATGTTGGCATGATCCTTACCCATTCAATGACAATGTGGAAATCATAGGGTTGGAGGGAGAGGTACCAACACATAGTCCTGGAATTGGTGTCCTTCAAGCTGTGCAGCCACCAGAGGTGTGCATGATAGTTAATCAGTGTAAAGGAGCTGCCAAGCGGATAGTAGCATTGGGTATCAATAGCCCACTTTATCGCCTAGGCCTTCTTTGCAATTGTCAAATAGCGTGTCTCCCTGGGGAACAGTTTTCAGCGTAGATATAAAATGAGGTTTCTTCCCCATTGATTTCCTGGGATAGGAATAGATCTTGAAGTATGTATTTTGTTATGATTCAGTTTTTAAACAGACATACAATTTTTACTGCTTAAAATCCTATTTCTGAAGAGAGGAATATCCAAAAATGTAGGGGATAATTGTACCATTATTTTCACTTCAAAGAGCAATTTTATATGTATTTACATTCCATGTTCATGTGTGGGTGTGTAGTTGCATTAAATAGATACACAATAAACAAGCCATATGGAAACTTCTAGAACATTTGTACTTTACCATAAGGTTGGCAATTTGTAATCAACTGTAGTTAACATTATGAGAGTCCTTACTATCTGAAGGAACTGTTGGAAAGGACTTAAAGAGGCAAAGTTTTATTTTTGTCACGCTGACATTTGAAAACCAGCAATGCACATAACTGCTTGTTGATTTATTAAGGTGGCTTGGACAGTGTTTCTACTTATGTTGCATTCAGAATTCCAGGAAAAGCAATCAACTTCAAAGTTCATTTTTATTAGCTATATTAATAATTCTTACAAAGATATCAAATAATGAGTTTTTCATGGCTTTATCACTAAAAAACTGAGGTTAGGAAAGGTTAGAATATATGACTGGATTTTTGAGTGTTTAAATTATTCACCTTTTCCTTAATATTGAAGACTTCAAATTTGTGTAGGAGCTCCTTTAACCATAGTCTGGTGTTTTCAAGCAAACTTACTATGATATAATAATATGCATCCTTTACTAACAAGACACTTATTTAGGACAACTGATATCTTATTTCCTTGGAATTCAGATTTAGTATTAACTGAAATGCTTGAGATTACTAGCTAGCTTTGTGCTTTACTGACTAGTTCCTCCAAAATTGTTATGGCGTTTCCTTTTACAATTTTTATTTTATATATCTCTATATATGTTCACATATTTTTCTTTCAAGTTGTTTTAGAAAGCAAAGTATTAGTCCATATCACATGCACAAACCAGCTGTCCCAGATTAATAGTGCCAATATGCCTCACAGGAAACAGTAACATATATGAACAGGAATTAATCTGCTATTCAACAAGAATATTCCATACACATTTAAGTAGGGGCAAATCCAGCAGTGTTTTCCTATAAGGGCTGATGGAGCATCTTTGCTACGAAATTATTGTAATTCTGCTATACAAGTGGAGAGGCATTTTGGGATATCAAGCACACCCCCTGCCTGGCATGGAGTTCAGCTACTTGGTTTAGGTCTTTTCCAGTTGGAGAAGGAGCCCATAGAGGCCACACTAGTAGTGTAACTGGAATAATGTCCAGTGTCACTCTACTCTTATTCTATAGCCTGGATTTCCCAGTCTTCTCTCCACTCTTCCCCTCACAGGGGTCCCAAGAAGTTGGGTATGGATTAAAAAGATTTATCCTTTTATTTAATCTTTTCACTTATTCACCGTATACAATGTAATCCACATTCTGGTATCAAAATAGTCTTGTTTCCTTGATGATGATGACAGGTTTAAAAACACACTCCTTGACTGCTGCAAAAATTTAAAACTCATCTTTCCTTGTGTCATCATTCATTCGTCTGAAACTCTCTTCCTCTCTGAACCATGTCTTGTCTATAAATCTTGTCTTAAATCATTGCTCGACTTACTGGTGGAGAACGGGTAAGGAAGCAGAGTTCAGATCTTAGTCTGGAATACATTTAAGCGAGAGCACAGGCCTGAAGCTAAGGTTCAGGTTCAACAGTGCCAACATTTAGTATTCATTTGAATTCCATTCCTCAAGAGTGACAGTCCCTCAAGATCAGATGTTTCTATGGGAGTTCTTCCATTTTAGGCTGAAAACTCACAAGAACCAAATGTTTTTCTAGGCACCTGCTCCATAATATCCCCATGCCAAAATTCACAAGATTTAGATTTTAGCTGCAGGCACATCTCTATTCTTTACTCCTCAGGGCATTCTGCACCAAATAATTAAAAATTCTGTGCCAAAAAAATTAAAAACTCTGCACACAATATTTTAAAATTCTGCAAAATGTACTTGTCAAATAACTGTTGAGGCTCCAGCATGGCATTAGGGAGCACAGGTCACTGGTTACACAGAGATGGGAGATCACTGTGCAGCTTCCCCATCCCAGACATGGACTTAGCGGTGAGGCTTTACTCATCCCTGATACAGCGCAAGGATTGGCCTGCCCCAGAAACACCGCCTCTCCTTCCATGCCAGGTGCACCAGGTGTGGGCAGGCAGGCTCAGCAAGGCAGGATCCAAGTTTGGAGGGCTTAGTGTGTGGAGGGAAGATCCAGGTGTGGGTTGAGAGGCTCTGTGTGGGTCAATCTGGATGCAGGCAGCTCAGAAAGGAATCTAGGTGTGCAAGGTATCTGGATGAACAGGGGCTTGTTGAGGGGGATGTTGGGTGCAATGGTAATCGGACTCTGCAGTGGGTCCAGGAAAAGATGGTTGGGGCTCAGCGGGAGGGTAGGGGGGTCTGGATGTGGGGAGATAGAGCTCGGCAGGGAATCCAGATGTGGGGAGCTCAGTAGGGTCTAGAGGCTGGGGGAGTGGGGCTCAGTGGGGTGGGGATCCAGGTGTAGCTGACTGGGGCTTGGTGGGGTCAGGATCTGGGAATGGATGGCTCAGCAAAGTGGTCCAGGTGCAGGGAGAGTGGAGTTCACTGGGGGAGTTCTGAGTGCAGGGGGGTCTGGGTATGTGGGGGTCTGGATGCGCAGGGGTTGGGTGGATGGGGGAGCAGCAACCTGTACAGGGATCTCTCCCCCCTGCCGCTATGGAACGGTGAGTGCAGGAAGTAGAGGGAGTTTGCAGAACTTCCTGCAGCTGGGGGAGAAATCTGGAAGTGTATCTGACCCAACCCTGAATGCTGTACAGGGCAAGAGGAAGTCCTGTCCTTCCCAGCCCAGCCAAGACTATCAGCTGAGTGCAGCACAAGGTAGAAAGCTGGGTCTTCCCCAGTCCTGTCCTCTGCCCCACAGTAATTTACCTTTTTGCGGCTGCCCTGGGCACCGGAAACACACTGCTGGGGAGGGTTGCATGACCACTCTTGTGGCTTCCCTTTGCTTCCCTGTCAGAAAGTCATTTTTCTGTGGGGAAGCAAAGAAATCTGCAGGGGATATAAATTCCTCCAGGGGTCGAGACTCTTCATACAGAGAGTCAATTTAGAGCTAAACACTATACAAAAATTAACACATTGCATTAGTAGAGAGAAAGGAGTTTGGATCCAATCTTTTCAATTTCTGGGTGGGATTAAGGAACTCAAGTTACATTACTCCCGTTTCTGGTCAACTGAAGGAGAACATATTGTGACAGAATGTCTTTGAGAGAGGAGAAAGAAGAGGGGTTGAGCTACCAGATGATCCCTCGTCCCTAGTGGAAGTGGTAGGAAGATCCATAGTTAATATGCAAGGCACAGCCAATTTCTGATATTTTCTCCATGATTTCTAAAAGGAGAAAGAAGGAACTTCTTCTCTCTTTAATCTCTATCCATACTTTTGTCCCTCTATACTAACATATACTAGACCTCTCTTCAACATTTACCTTCTAATCTCCCAGGCACTTTTCACCGCTCTATTCATGCTCCATCCTTTCAGCAACTTAACCACTTGACATGTTCCTTTCTGGTCACGTACCAATATCTTCCCTTTCACCGACCACAAAAATTTCAGGCAATCTTTCCTACATGCCACTTTATTCATCATGACCATAAGCATATTTAAAGAGCTGGAATGTTAATAGACAAAAACAGTATTTGGATTACTAAATAATTCAGTCACTAATGTGGTTTTCATATGAGACAATGTGTGATGCACATATATTTCAACCTTTTCTCTGCTACACTATATACTTGGTTTATCATAAATGTAATATACTACAGAGAGAGAGAGACAGACAGAAAAAGTGAGAAAGACCTGCTCCTTTTAGTCCTTGATAGCTTACATAAAGCGAATTCCTTATATGAGAACCAATGGACTCTTCTGAAAAATAAACTGAAGCACTGTCTGCTTCCAGAGATTTTTCTGTCTGGTCAGGAAAAGGTCTGCAGATAAAGAGAAAGAAAAATATTTTGAGTTAATTGTATCTCATGGTAAGTGTATAGATGACAGCTTAAGAGTGGTTTGAGAAAGAGCAGATATTTATCTCATTTAAGCGGTTTTAAAAAGAGGTATTTCTATCAGCCTTTCCCTTTAACAATTTACTCAGAATTTCCAGTATTTTCTTGTTCACTTTCAGTACCCAAATACACAAAAATCAATAATGATCAGAAAAAAACCCAATCACACAGCATTTGCAGTATCCTACACCAATGAGCACCAATATGTTTATTTGTCAATTGAAGCTTCCTTATTTTAATTCTGTGGAGATGTCTTTTGTTTCCTTTTCTAGGAAAAACTAAATCTATAGTATGCCAATTTAAAAATCAGATTGCATATGATAACTTCTTACATCAAGAAACACAGCTTGAGTCTCTGAGTCTTGTTAATGGCTAAATTTTGTGAAATATGTTGTTCTAAATGCGAACAAAAATAAAACAGATACAATATTGACTGAAAGCAAAAATTGTATTTTCACACTAGTATGTTTACATAGGACACTAAAACTAGGCACATTCTTAATATTAATTATTTTATATATGTTCCTTTATATACATTCACATCACTGACTTCATTCTCCATTTGTATTGCTGATTCCTAAAGTTCCTCTTTCCTTCACTACGTTTATTCCTGGCCTGGACTAGTGATGGGGAAGGATGGTTCAGTGTTTAAGGCATTAGCCCAGAACTAGAGTTCAATTTGCTGCTTTCCTACAAACTTCCTATGTAAACTAAGGGAAGTCAATGAGGCTCAGATCCTCAGAAGGTATTGAGGTGTTTAACTCCCATTGAAATTAATAGAAGTTACGGTCCTAAACACTTCTGAGGAAGTGGGACTTAGTTTCCCTGTGCTGCAGTTCCTCATCTGTAAAATGAAGATAATCATCTCCATGAATCCTTGAATGTGGGTAGGTGACAAAGGGTCTTTGTCTGGCCACTGGGAAGAAAAGGAGAAAGTTTGGCAATTGATGCAATAGACCCTGAATTTGGTCTATTTGTTTGGTTCATTATTCTTCCTTTGATGCTGCTGTGACCATGATTAAGGCCTGTTGCTCAGGAGCACTGTTAGCAAAAACTGACATTCAGTTGGCTTTTCAACTGCTGCCGGTACAGTTCTCAGATTATAACTTTTGGAGTTTCTATTTTGAAGATCAACTTTGTTTTGACAAGGCCTTGCCCATGGATAACTCAACACTTTGCTCTGTGTTTGAAAAGTTCAGCAAAATGCTGGGAAGAGCAGTGGGAGGCTGGTTCACAGCAGGTGGTACACTAGTTGGATGACTTCTTGCTTGCAGGCATGGTGGATTCCAAAGAGAGTGCTGGCTTGTTGACCTCATTCCAGGCCCTCTCTTGTAGACTAAAGAGTACCACTCAGCATAAGAAAAAACTGATGGGCCCTCCACTGAAGTGACCTACTTAAGGATCAAGTTAAATACAGATGCTGGTATCTCTAGGCTTCTCCCAAGTAAAATGATGGAACTTTTAGAATTAAAAGGACTTGGATATCCAAGGAAGTTACATTGCATGAACTGCATGGTTTCTATTGGTCACCTTAATTTTGCATGCTAAGTCATGACCCCAGGATGGCATTTTGTGCTAGGCTGTCAGGTGCCACTTCTGATATATTGAGTTCTGTGATGGGCTGTGCATACGCTGCACTGGAAAAGAGACGGTTAACTCTGCACTATGGACAGCAGAAGTCCAGCCCCTTAGACCGTGCTGGGCATGATCCAACTGCTGTCTCAGTATACAAGGGAGCAGCCCAGCTCATTAAAGGCTGACCGGCAGAGGCTCCAGATGAAGAGCTGTCACATCCTTTGCCTGTGGGAACTGGAGACTCTGAGAGCTGAACTGGAGGTCTGCAGCCAACGGAGCCCCAAGGAACCACGCTGAGGAACCGGCAACCCTGATGCCCCATGGACTGCGGCTCCTGGAAGTATGATAGGAAGTGACTTGGGTGGTATCTCCCACCCAAGTGAGGTCAGAATGTTTTGGTGGAATTCCCCGCTAACCCAGTGGCAGATCACGCCACCAGTGTTAGGGCCCTGGGTCAGACCTCCCTACCCAAGCTATCACACTCCTGATGGTGGTCCCTTCATCCTCCCCAGATACTGGCTATTGATCTGCA
The DNA here is from genome assembly GCF_003597395.2 of Chelonoidis abingdonii. Taxonomy (NCBI): domain Eukaryota; kingdom Metazoa; phylum Chordata; order Testudines; family Testudinidae; genus Chelonoidis; species Chelonoidis abingdonii. Next base: position 266,748,226 of record NC_133769.1, read on the forward strand.
CTTCCCTGTGTCTAGGGGCTGCTATATTGACGCTGGCCATTGGGTCACACTGTCCCTGTATCCAAGGGCCATTATACTGACTCTCACCAGTAGGTTGCACTACCCTAAAAGCAAAAGTGGCTGTAATAGACTCTGGACACTAGGCCACACTACCCTGAATGCAAGGGCCACTGTAACTGACTCTGACCATTGGGCTGCACCTCCCTGACCCAAAGGGCCGTCATACCATTGATAGCCTCTGGGCTGTACTGCTTGCAGCTAAAGACCATCAGGGAGACTGTAACTGTGGTGGTATCACAATCCTGCCCTCCCGAAAGGGGGATGGGATGTGCATACCCCGTGACACATGGTGGAGAATGCGGGAAACTATTGGGCCTTGCTGAAAGGCCCCAGGGGGAGGAGATTGTTAACAGAGTAACCCCCCTTAACCTGCCTACTTGTTGCTTTGCCCAAGATGGAGACTGACAAGATTTTGAAATGGTTGTTGGAGTTAGTAGCAACAGGCTGCCCAATAGCAGCAACACCAGACATAATTGTTACAACAAATCATGGCCCAGCAGCAACAAATGATCAGAAAGCTGGTCACACAACACCAGACCCAACAAGAATGCCCGATCCATCAAATGGCTGTCTTGATGCACCCGACGGGCGCGCCGAACTCCAGTCCAGCTGGGCAGGACCTGGGACCCTTTTCCACTCCCCTCTCCCATCTGCTGATACAACTGTCAGAAAAGGGACCCAGCGATAACCCTGAGGAATTTCTGGTGACTTTTGAATGGGTAGCCACTGCTGCCAGATGGTCACCAGAGCACTGGGCCACCCTCTTAGCACCCTACCTGGTGGGGCCAGTCCAGGCGACCTAGTGAGTGTTCACAAGACACCCTAGTGTATGAGAGACTGAATGCCACCATCATGGACTAGAAAGGAATCAACCCCAACACATACCAGTGGTGCTTCCATCAAGAAGGGTACCCACCAGGGACAAGGTCCCGAGTGATAACCTAACATCCGAGGGACAACACCTGGAGATAGTTGAAGCCAGAGAAATGGTTAGGGGCTCAAGTAGCAGAGACCATTTTCCTTGAGCAGTTCACCAAGATCCTCCCAAGGGAAGGAGTGGGTAAAGCATCACCCACCAATGACATTGGCAGAGGCCATAGAAATAATGGAGGACTACTTGATGGCTGACAGGCTGGAGACACGACTGGGGAGGCCTGTGAGTCCGAGGAGGAGGGACAGAGGGGAACTTCTGCAAAATGGACCCAGGGGAATCATGACTCCTCCCCTGACCACCCCTAAATCCCCAACCCTTGAACACCAGCGCCCAATCAGCCAAACCCGGTCCGAAAGTGAAGGATACCTTCAGGAGGGACAGAGCCCACCAAAGGCGGACTCTGAGACTGGGGGAACCCGAGACCATTGCTGGTAGTGTGGCCAAGAGGGACACTCTCTGAGGGACTTCCCCTACATGGATTATACTTATGGACAAGTCTGCATAGTTGACCCCCGGGCCCAGAGGAAAGGTCCAGAAAAATTCGTCATCCTGGTTCGAGTGGAAGGAATCCCTGCAACAGCCTTAATAGACTCTAGCTGTAGTCAGAGGATTATTCGGGAGACACTCATTCCCAACCTGGAACTCTCTGGGACAAGTATACACTTACAGTACATCCATGGGAATATACAGCCTTACTCAACCACATGGATAAGCCTTGAGATCTACGGCTGGGGGGGAAACCCTCCAAGTCAGCATGGGTCCCAGGTTAGCCTATCCTATGGTGTTGGAGTGAGACTGGTTCGAATTTTGGGAAATCCTGCAAGATCACAGCCTACAACGTCCAGGAGGAGGAGACATAGGATCAATGAGAGGGGAACTCTTTGGTCACCCCACGGAACTCTTTGGTCACTGCACGGAACCCAACCCACTAAATCCCTTGAACCACCTGCCGAGTCCCCTCCAGGCACAGAGTACCCTGTCAAAGATACCCAGATGGAGTTGGAGCATGACATGGACTTTGTCCAAGAGCAGAGGGAAGACCCATCTTTAATTCAAGCCTGGCAGCATGCAACAACCACAAACCAAGAAGGAGATGATACACCACACCCTCCACAAGCACCATGGGTTGAGATCCGGGGAGACTGCCTCTACTGAGTTATCAGACAGCTCTTGCTGCCCCAGAGAATATGCCGGAGCCTCCTGCAGCTGGCTCATGCAGTACCCTGGGCAGAACACCTGGGTAGAGAGAAGACCCTCCAGAGGCTAGCAAGCCATTTTTTTTTGGCCTGGCATATATCAGGAGGTGAAGCATTATTGTGCTTCCTGCCCTGAGTGCCAGCAGACTTGACTGAAAGGGGTACCCAAGATCCCACTCGTGCCCCTCCCTGTTGTTGGCATACCATTTGAACTAATTGATATGGATCACTTGGGAGCGCTAGAAAAAAGCCAGACAGGGAACTGGTTCATCCTCGTAATGGTAAATTATGCAACATCCAGAAGCCATCCCCTTACGCATGGCTATGGCCCCTAATATCGTGATGGAGCTGATGAAGATTTTCACTCAGGTCAAGATGCCCAAGGAAATCCTAACCGGTCAGGGCACTAACATGTTCTCCAAATTGATAATGGAGTTGAGTCGCCTCATGAACATTCCGACCTTCTGGACTTCAGTGTACCATCCACAAACCAAACACTTTAATAGAACCCTCAAGTCAATGCTCCGCAGGTTTGTAGAAGATGACCCCTGGCATTGGGATTTATTGTTGCCCACTCTACTGTTTGCTGTGCAGGAAGTCCCACAAACCTTGACCGGATTCTCTCCCTTTGAGCTCCTCTATGGGAGAAAACCTTGGGGCATTCTGGACCTTCAGAAAGAGGACTGGGAGGCACAAGAGATGTGGGTTCTAGGAACTACCCACTATAGGTTGCAACTCTAGGAATGCCTCCAGGCCTTAGGTGCCATCACTCAAGAGAACTTGTTACGAGCCCAGTGAACCCAGGAGCAACAGTACAACAAAGGGGCTAAGATATGCAGCTTTGAACCCAGAGACCAGGTTCTACTATTATTGCCCTCCACTGAATGAAAGTTATTAGCCAAGTGCCAAGCTTCTTTGAGGTGTTTTTCCGGGTAGGACCAGTAGATTACAAAGTCAGGTTACCGGGGTGATGGAAAGAAATACACACATACCACATGAACTTGTTGAAAGCCTGGAAGAACAGTGAGACCTTATTCATCACACCTTCATCCCCTGGGACCACTAATGTGAGAACCCTAGACCTGAAGCCAATGGTAATGGGAGAGGGCCTTAGCCCCTGCACAATGGGAATAATTACAACTTCTCATACAGAAATTTTCAGATGTCTTGTCAACATGCTCAGGATGGACCGATATAATAAACCACAACATTGCAACAACCCCAAGACAGATGGTGAGGGATGACCATCAGTCTCTCCACAGGAAGATGTGGGATGCAGGAATTGAAGATGATGTTGAGGTGAAAGTCATGGAGAAATCTTGGAATGAGTGGCAAAGTCCAATCGTACTGGTCCCAAAACTCAATAGTGCCATCCACTTTTGCATTGATTTTTGAAAGGTCAGCACTCTCTCCTGGTTTAATGTGTATCCAATGCCATGCATTGAAGAACTCCTGGAGTGACTGGGAGAGCCAAATATTTGTCAACACTACATCTAACAAAGGGGTATTGGAAGATACCCCTGACACCAAACTCCAGGGCAAAGACTGCCTTCCCCACAGCATATGGCCTCTTCTAGTTCATAACAATGCCTTTTGGGCTAAATGGGGCAGCCGCTACCTTCCAGCAGTTGATGAACAGACTACTGCAGCTTCATGAGTGATACGTGGCAGCGTATATAGACAACATTGTGATTTATAGCAGCAGTTTATAGAGGACCAACTTCAACACCTGGTCAGTGTTTTCAAAGCCTTTTGGGAGGCGGGCCTGACAGCCAGCCCCATGAAATGCCATCTCAGGCAGGAAAAGGTGACATACCTTGTGTATATAGTGAGAGGAGGCAAGTTATGGCATCTGATCAATAAGGGTGCAAGCGCTAGCCAATACCCCAATGCTGACAATGAAGAAGCAAGTGCATCAGTTCCTGGAATTGACTGGATACTATCAGCGATTCATGCCTGGATTCATGACAGTAGCAGCCCCCATTGCTGAAGTGACCAAAAGTTCCCAACCTCAGCAAGTGCAGTGCTCCAAGAAGTGTGAGAAGGCATTCCAGACCCTGAAGAAATAGCTGGTCCGGGAACCAATTCTCATACATCCAGCTTCGCAAAGGACTTCATATTGCAAATAGAGTCCTCAGAAGGGGGATTAGGGGCCATCCTATCATAACAAAAATCATACTTCAAGATCTATTCCTTGTACATATACACCTCCAAAAGAAGTCAACGAGATTTTGGATGCATAAGAAATCCAGGAGGATTTCCATGTCATAAGCATTAACTAGATTAAATATTTTAGTTAAATTATAGGAGTGACGATAACTGGGAAACTTCCTTGATATTGAATGTAATAAATGTGTTACAATTGTGTTCAGCACCTTTAAATTATTGAGCACGGACAAGCTGAAAGTATTGCCTTTGTCAATGGTTATGTGCAAGCAATCCCATGTCATTTGTTTTCTTTTGATATCCGTACTCCACTACAGATGGTAATGTCAAGCTCTTCAAATTTTTTTAAGCAGCAGACAGGCATATGGACAGTAAAGAGGCCTTTTAAATGCATAATATTGTTTTTACCCTTACAATTATTTCTGTATCAGAAATACTTTGCACACTAGCATTGATAAATATTCATACGCATTAAACGTATTCATTTAATATAATTATTCATGGTTAGGCTAATTATTTAGTCTTTATTTTTGGAATCAATGGGAGTTTTGACTGAGTGAGAATTGCAGGATTTTGTCTATGCATTTTATGTGATAGAAATCCTTGTACAGTGTCACCTTATGGTACTTCCACAATTTTTTCCTCTTAGAGGAGTTTTAATGGATTCCCTTCTGCACAGTGAAGTCAATATGCTCCTGTGCTTTACCTGCTAAGGAAGTTCAGCAAATTAAGGGCTTTATCTGGCCCCCAAGATGTCAGTGGCAAAATTCTCAGTTGTTTCAGTGGAAAGAGGATTGGGTCAAAAATGTTGACTGTATGTCTGGTTGAACGGGATACAAACATCCAAAAGAGTTTCCTTTCACTTACATTGGTTTTGAGTATAACTGAGAGGAGAAGCTGGCCCAGAGTCACTAGTACCATCACCAATTAGTAGTCAGGATGAACTAAGATTACATGCAACAAATTTACTAAACACATCCCGTCTCTGATTATCTTTAGAGCTCTGTGTGAATATACAATTTTTATCTGCATCCAATCCACGATCAGCAGACATGGCCTGTGGATATCTGTGGATATAAAGCAGATATCCACAGGTTTGGAGGAGGGACAGAGAGTTCAGTGGTTTGAGCACTGGCCTGTTAAACTCAGGGTTATGAGCTCACTCCCTGAGAGGGGGCATTTAGGGGTGTGGAGCAAAAATCTTTCTGGGGATTGGTGCTGCTTCAAGAAGGGGGTTGGACTAGCTGACCTCTTGAGGTCTCTTCTACCCTTCATATTCTATGATTCAAAGTTGGACTAATGTCTGCAAGTTTCCAGATACTAAATAACAAAAAAAGCTTAATTTCTCATTTCTTTTTTTTCTTCCCAGATTGCTTTCATGTTGAGAAACCATAAAGTAAAATCCCTTCCTCATTTAATAGGCATGTTATAAGTAATGCTGAGTCATCAAACACATCATTTGTTATGCTTTTAACATTAGAGGGTGCAAGAACTTTAGCACACACAGCTCAGAGCCAAACAAAATTAGTTTTCAAATTTCCAACCATGCACCATTGTCAGAGACAGGTAGCAGAAGTAAACCTCTACTTGGTGCTGTATATCTGTCCAATGCTTCATATTAGGGCTATAGAATGCTGGCCATTTCAAAGGCATAGCTATCTAAATTCTCTAGGAAATTTAAATAAGATACTATGTATTCAGAAAAAAATTGGCAGACCATAACTATAAGAAATATAATTAACATTCTCAAAAGAGTTTTAAATTAGATATTTTCAACACTATAACAGTCTGTAAAATCTGGTGAAAATAATGCCTGATAAACCCACTGCTGCCTGCTTGCAGATATATATATTTAATCCCTGCAAAGAGCTGAATACCGCTTTTGGAATGAAGTCAGACTCTATTTTGTAGGAAGTAGTGGGGCCACAGGAGTTGTGCTCACCCACAAGCAATCAGTTTTCTTCTTCTTTTAATTAACATTGTAACATCTTTATATTTGAGTTTTCTTTCCATATTTTTAATTTTGAAAAGTGCATTACTAAACAAACCCCAGTGCAGGGCTAATTTTTGATGTTCATGTATCCTTATTGTCCTCTGTTTTTTTCTGTTTCCTGAAATGCAATAATACCACAGCTCTTAAATACACATTTTTCTGATATTTTTCCTTAATAACCTCTGACATTTCTTTTCTTTTGAATGCGTGTGAGATTTCCTAGTGTTAACAGCAAGAAACAAGTGAGGGTGAATTCTACAGTGGCTAGCATCAACTGCAGAGTGAAAGAATGTCAGAAGAACTATCCTATGGTCCAATCTATTTGGAGGAGAATCTGCATATCTTTGCTTTGTTGTAAACAATTTAGACCAAGTCTGTGTCTGGTGGAAGGTTGCATCTTACACATATTTATATTAAAGTACTAAGTAGAGAGGGGTGTATGGGGTGCCCAGGGAGGGGTAGTACCTCTGATGGGGGGACTTGTCGTACATCTTCAGGGGTGGTCCGTCCACTTTGGTCCCCACCTGTCACTCAGTTCTCACTTGTGTCTCCAAGTAGCTGCAGCATGCGCAGTGGCCACACCCCAGGCAACGGCTTCGACAGACCGGCTAAACCAGGCGATTGTAACTGATGGAACTCAAACCCTCAGTGAATTAGGGATATGCCTACCCTGCATGCAACGTCAGCTCTGGCGGACTGGGCGAAAGAGATCACTAAGATCCAATGGTCAAGAAGGTGGTTCTGCAACGCTTTGTGGACAGCAGAGGGCTTGACGAGGCACAAAAGACATCAAGGCCATCCACTGAAACCAAAGAAGTTACCAGTCATGACGATTTTTCGTACTATTAGTGTCTGGCTTCTAAGGTCGAGAGAGTAGGATTGCTCCCGTGCAACGGCTCTACCACTTAAAAAGCTTTCACGCACAGGTCCTGTGCAAATCATCAATTTTGTCATCATCAGATCGATGGACTACCAAGAAGAGTCTAAGTAGAGAGATTTAACAAGGAAAAGGGAAAGGAAGGGGAAAAAAAGCACGATCAAGACTAGGAAAGATCTTTATACAACACAGTTGATGAAAAGCCCATAGTGTAACCTGATCTTTTGATGGAGAAGCAAAGGTTGGAGTCTGTCTGAATTCTAAGGGCTTGGCTACACTGGAGAGTTGCAGCACTGGTGAAGGGGTTACAGCGCTGCAACTCACTCTGTGTACACACTTACAAAGCCCAGCCAGCTCTGCAACTCCCTGGCTGCAGCGCTGGCTGTACACCTGGTCTGATTGGGGTGTAGCGATTCCAGCGCTGGTGATGCAGCGCTGCTCATGCAGGATGTGACACCAACAGCACTGTTATGGCCTCGCAGGTAAACGAGGTATCCCAGAATTCGCTGTCACAACAACCGGAAGAATAACTGCTGAACGACCAGCGCTAAAAAAACAAACACAGGCGCTCTGCTCCAGCGAAGCGGAGCGAGCTGAAGGAAGGGGAAGGCTTGGAAGGTTCACAGCTGTTGTTTGAGGGGAGAGAAGTCCGTTTGACAGCTGCTTATGTGGGCTGAAGGCTATTAGGAGTGCATAAGGCATTTATGAATAGAGAGGGGTGGGGGAAGGGATCAAACTTTAAAATGATGAGGAGCTGTTGTGTAATACTCTAGTCTGTAGAACTGCAAGGCAGGGAGCTGAGAACAGCTCGAGTGTCTTCTTGAGGAAGAAACAGCACGCCGGTGGGGGTAGGGAGCCATCTGAGAAGCGCTATCTGGTCTGAAGCCTGTTTTGCGCTAGAGTGATTGAGAGAGGGTGGGGAAATGGCAGAATTGCAAGCAGGGACTCGTCCCACGTGTTCTGCTCCAAAAATCCACTCCTCTGTCCCCCACACGCCGGTCACACTCCACCCTCGCCCTTCATTTAAAAGCACTTGCAGCCACTTGACACGTCTGGATAGCTGCCCACAATGCACCACTCCCAACAGCGCTGCAAATGCTGCAAATGCGGCCACACTGCAGCGCTGGTAGCTGTCAGTGTGGCCACACTGCAGCGCTGTTCCTACATAGCTGTACGACCACAGCTGTAACTCCCAGCGCTGCACATTTCCAAGTGTAGCCAAGCCCTAAGACAGATATTAAGTACTCCAGCCTGTTGTTGTTTTGTTGAAGCAGTTGTGGAAGTACATAATCTAAATGATGAAAGAATAAAGACTGGAAGTAACCTGCCAACTGTATTAAAAGAGCAATATGCTGTCAGGTATATTGTTTTAATAATAATGATTTAAAAATTGGCACATGGGGTCTTTCACTGCGGCTTTGCAAAGAGGGGAGGGGAAAAGGAGGAGAAATTTCTCCTGGGAAGGTATTTTATTTAATTTTGTTTGTTTATTTGTTTTGTTTTAAATAAAGAAATGGTTCAGTGAATGAAACAAGCAAACCCAATTCAAAACAATGTTTACAACGTTAAAGGTTTTCTTAGTCCCCAATGTAGTTAGTGCCCTAAAGGAAGAAATGAACCATTGCCTTTTGAAAAATGGAGTGCAAAGATTTGGGAACTTCTTGTTGTGCAAACATGACAACTCCACAAGTTGGGGGTAATAAATGTAAATAAATACTGTCCCAACTTGCAGCTGGTATCCAGGCTTTCAGGGACCAGCATGCCAGGCAAACCTTAGGATAGGATCCAGGAAGGACTGGGGGACCTTCTTAGCTTGTGGAGTGATGGGAAGTCTCAAGTCTTTGCAGAGTGAGCTTCCTCTTGTCTGTATCCTCATTTCCTCCTTCCCAGGAATGAGCTGGAAGTAGAATCCATGAGTGGATTGAACCACAAATTCAGTAGCTAGGGCATAGTTATGGGGATCAACCTTCATTCCTTGAGTGTATGGTGTGAGTCCATTTATCCTAATTAATGCTGGTAGTTTGAGGGGATCAGTCAGACTTTAATATTAAAATACATGAACTATGAGGCCTACTGCTTTACATCCATTTATGACTTCATTCTCCTCCACATTCTGGTCAATATTTTGGAGTTACCCAGCACAAACAAGTTTGGGCTTCTTAAGAGGGAGTTATGACTGAGTTTTAGGGAACACTGGAAGTCCCTTCCTTTTCTAAGCCATATGCTTGCTCATTTTTTGTAGCATGCATTTCTACTCCTTTTCTAAGCCCCGTCAGTCATTTGGGTATTTTAATAGAGCTCAATCTTTGTTCTCTTTTTTTACAGAGAGATCATGTTGAGTTCTGGCAGCTCAACCAGATATTCTGGAGGGAATTATGTCAAATCCAGGTAAGTAAAATGTGAAAGAGGGAAATCTCGTGTGAAGCTCATAATTACCTATGTACATAACTCAATAAAGAATATGAGGTTCCAAAACTAAGCAATACATTTATTATATATGTTCATACTTTTTAGGAGATGGCATTTGCATTTCCTTTGATTTCTTAGCACTTTGAAACAAGTTAACCATAAAAGTATTTACTTGTAAAAGATCACAAATGGAAAAAAAAATGTTAAGAGCTTCTGGAGGGGATGTAACAGGGCTAACAAAAGCGCTCACCCTAATGAGAATACTATGCCTTTTACATAATATAAAATTAGATATAAATATCTACAAACACCAGAGATTCACTCTCATCTACCCTCCCATGCATCTCCCTCCCTCTCTCAAAGCAAATGGACTTTCAAATGTGAGCTTTTTAAATGACGGTGACAGGAGCATATTTGCCAGGGTTTGAACTGCTAGGAGCCATCTCTCTGCTGCTCTAATTTTTATGAATGTGTGTGTGTCAGGTATCCAACAGTCTAATTCACTTCTAAGTACTTATTTTATAAATTACTTTATATAAGGGCTGGAAGAAGAATTATTCTCTATCGTTTTTAGAACCATTTCCAGCAGCTTGTCTCTGGAGTCAAATAGAGCTGTCTTCATCATTTTTACATATAGACTTCCTCGAACACTAAAAAGAATGATAATCACCTCATTATAAATTCACTGTTAATATAGCCTTAGAGTTGAGAACATTTCACTCCAGTAGTTAATTTAATCTGTGGTAAATTCTCACTGTTATTTAATGTCATTTATCACCTGCTGTTTTGTCTTACTGTGAACATCCTGCCGGCCCTGTACTGTCTACAGTACATGGACCTTCTGTGACTTTAATGTACTCAGAACAAAGGCTCCAAAGTGCTTCTATCGGGAGGATTTTGGCAACTTGCCTTAGATATATTCAAGCCATTTTGCTGCCTGTCACTCAGTGCTTTACAAATTGAACTCTGAGGAGAGGTAAAAATGGCCTATGAGGCATTTTTTTTTCTGGGAAGAATATGCTAATAAAGCGCCATCAGCAGGAAGCAGGTTGTGTCTGAAAGAGTTTTGTCAACTCTGAATTAATTTTGTGTGTTAAGAAACACAAGGGTGCATCTAGAGCTGGTCTGTAGTAATTAATCCTTCCTGTTTCTGGAAGAACAGAACTGTAATAAATGCAGCCCAGATTTAACAGATGTGTGCACACAAAACAAAATGATGGGTATAGAACAAAAAAATGTTGATTTTTAAAATTAAAGCAGTATGGAAGGTACTAAGCTTGGAATTCCCAGTGTTTATGCAAATACTGTATTTCTTTAAACGTTAGCAGACAGCATGGTTTTGGAAACATCTGACAATTTGGTTGGATGCTGTTAAAAGACTGAAAAGGACAGATGTTACTTGTGCTTGTAAAAAAAAAAAAGCTTTAAAATGGATATAGGCATAAGATCAGGGACACAATCTGCTTAATCTTGGTGAAAATGGAAGTTGGCCTAACAAGGCAAAGAGTGACAGTGAACAATGATAATCTTCTTCATATTCGCTTCACAAAAATAACTCCTAGGGCAGTAAAAGTTGTTGCTATTCCATATTATGACTTGAATGCATTTTCCTTGTGACTGTATATTTCATAGAATATGAAGTGTTTTAATTACATAAATTATCACTGAAATCCCTTATTCATCATTTTATATAATGGTCATTTATAGCTAGCTCCTGTTTTCATTGAAGTTGATTACAAAACTCTCATTGATTTCAATGGGACAAGAATTTGCCCACTACAGCCTAAGAACAATGCCACATTCTCTGAAGAACGTTAAAATCTGCAACAACTAGCCCCCTGAATTTTATGTCTGTGTCATATGAAAGAACTATTTCAAAAGCAATTCTGTTTTTTTTAACTAATGTTTTGCCAGGATGCAATATCACGGACTGTATGAATATCCTTTGATTAGATGTTTCTTCATTCCTTCAGGCAAAAACTCAAACTTTTTAAACTGCCTTTTAAAGTTGACTTCATGTTTCAATTAAATAATTTTAGTAGAAAAAAGTAGTAGTGTTTTAATGAGACATTGTTCATTATTTCATAGTAAGGGCAAATCACCAGAGCAAATTCTATTATTTCAAGTGTGACACTGTCATCACACAATATATAGGGGAAAACTATGCTATCTCAGATATTACTGTGTGTTAACTATTGGCAAAGACCAACTTTATGTCACCAGTAGTATTGAATAATATAATTTTAAAAATCCAAATGTAATTTATCATATGAAATTTAGGAATAATTAACTTTTCTACTAATATCTACTGTGGAATTATCACTGTAAAAACAACAAGAGAAACTACAGAGATTGAGTTGTGCTTTTAAATATAGGTTCAAGTTTTGGGTCTCACAACCTAAGTGGCAAGGAAACAAAAACTTTTCAATTTAATCCCACTCCCAATTTAATAAAGTTGCAGTCACAATCCTCCTTTGATTTTAACCCAGTAAAAAGGATGATACAAACCTTTAAGGTATGCTAGGTAATTCAGAGGGATTAGGGAAATATGTGAAGAAATTAAACCTCAGGAATACCTATGATTCAAGAGCACATGAACCTAATTTATGTGTCATCATTATTAAAATTACTGGATATATAAACAGAAATTAAAATACAAACGTGCACTTTTTATTTAGAATGTTATGATCCATCTGTTGCTCTTTTCATAATAATTCCTGGCACCAATATCTTGCTGTTAATTCTTTTGCCACTAACATTATTCCATGTAATGAACTACGGAAAAACATGGCAATATGCATATAAAAAACGTGAATTAATGAGATTATTTGGATTTAAAAGTTACAGTAAAGTCAGACTTGCAGGTAGTTCTGAGAATTTGAGATAACTGAACATTAAAAGTTTTGTCCACACGTTGAAATCTAACTTTCTTGGTTCACATTTTTCAGTTATTTGAACTTTCAAACTATTGGGCATAATGAACCAGATCCTCAGGCAGCATAAAGTGGAATAACTTTTAAAGTAATCAACACTATGTAGATTTATAGCAGATGAAGATTTGGCTCAGAATCTTCTTGTTCTTCAGCTCATATGACAGGCCACATTCTGTATGATATGTTTGGTTTAGAAGTAGAAATGGGAAGGCTGGATATTATTCTACTGTCATGGAGAAATCAGCATAGACATACTTTGTAGTCCCTGACAGGAATGGACAGGACTGCCCTAATTTGTTGTTAGGTTTTCTCATAGAGAAACCACAGAAGGATAGTTTGGGTTAAATTTTTCCTCTTGAAAGGCTTTCTCATGTGAGGCGTCAGTCCCCAGAATATAATGCTGGATACTTCCAGAGGGCTCTGAAGAACAATAATAGATTACCAAGAGACCACTCTGCTAATGGTTTGGGAGGACTTTAAAATTATCTTTTATCCTCAACTACCTGTGGTGACCCCTAGATGCCAAACTTCATCCTTGCAAGCCACCATAGTTTATGATGATGTACTTGATGAAGTGAGAGGGGAAAAGGATTACAACACCAGTGACAAAAGTGTCTGATAGAAGTTGGACATTCGTGCCATGACAGTTTTTTTAATTCTTTTGACATAACTATGTGTGAGGCAAACAAATGTTTCTTTGCCTCCACTGTTTTATTGAGTAGCTGATTTATTATTAAGCGTACTATTATTATTTATTATTAAGCTTAGTAGCTACTACTAGTAGATAGCTATTTCAAAGTAGCAGATACTTAATCCTAGCTGTCTCCACTCAGCTATGCAAGTCCCTACAGTTGTAAGGAAATTTCTGGTTGTTTTGCAGATAAAATCAAAGAGATTCAAACCAAACTGTCTGCATCCACTGACCCAGGATAAAAATGGAAGGGAAAAATGATGGGTCTTCTCTGTTTGAGTGTGAAACACAGAGGTTCTGGATGTGTTGGGAGCATTCTGTGGCACAAGTTGTGGTTTGGAGATTTGTCATTCCTGGTTGTTGAAGGTAAGTGAGGAAATAGCACGGTTCCTAGCAAAGACTCTCATTGTTTATTAAGGAGGGAGTCAATTGTTTGAAAGGAAGAATATCATCATTGTCTAGTCAAAAAGACACCTCTTGGCACTGTCATCAAATCTTCCATTTTTGGTAAGGATCACAGAAAAAGCTATGGTTAGGCAAGTCATTATCTTGATGCCATTGACTTCTTTGACCCTTCTCAATTGGGGTTTTGACCTGATATGATACAGAGACTGCACTTGTTAAATTGGTTGATGATCTTGTCCTTGAAATGGAGAAAAGTCAGGTGTTCATGCTGGTAGTATTAGCTCTATCATCTGCCTTGGACAGCTTGGATCATGAAGTGTTGCTGACGTGCTCTGTGGTCCCTAACAGGAATGGAGAGAACTATCTATATATGTCTTTAGGTTTCCTCACAGAGAGACCTGAGAAGACTAGTTCTAGTGAGTTTCTCTTCCTGTTAAAGGGGTCTCTTTTGTGAGGTGCTAAACCTTGCTACCCTGAACTATGCTTTTGTCACCTTAAGATTGAATTACTGCTATTTTCTTTACATTTTTCTATACCTTGCATCAATTTGGAAACTTTTAATAGGAGAAAATCATCATGAGCATGCAATACCAGTGCTTCATGAGTTGCACTGGTTGCCTATTGTCTTCTGGGTGCCATTTAGGCTATTGTTTTTGACCTATAAAACCCTAAATGGCTTGGTATCATCTGACCTGAAAGATTGTCTCATGGCTTCTGCAGTACTGCCACAACTGTGAGCGCAGAGGAGCTCATACTAGAACTCCATTGGCATGTAAGAAAGGGAGCTCCTGGAAAGGGGCTTTCTGTGAGGGTCCCTCGAGTTTTGACCAATATAAGGGCAGTTGGGGAGACCTGATGTGTCTGGGAGGAGAGCTTCTTTGGGGTGTTTGAGTTGTGGTGAAATGTTGATTTGGTTTGCAATATGCTTTGGTTGCCTGGTGGTTTTGTGTATAGAGGAGTGGGGGGTATAAATGAGGAAAATTTACTGTTCTTTTAGTTTTGTAATTATTTTATATTTTATATTGTATTTTTAACTGAAGACTAATACCTGCAGCATGGGATGGGAGTTCTTTTGTGTGTTTGGTTAAATCTAAATAAATAAATAAAGGTGATGTTTCAGTTGAATCTGCACATTACATGTAATAAAAAACTGGCTTCCCCTTTGAAAGGGCTTGCACCAAGCAATTTCAGAAATATGCGTACTTTCCAGGTCTGCGGCTAAGGCTAATATACAATGCCATGTGAGCTACCTCTAAATGTTTAAAGAAGGAGACAAGGTGGTCACTTCAAATTGTTATCGACAAAAGCAATAACAATATTGTTATTAAAAGCACACAGTGCATCAGATAATAAATCTGAAAGATTTAGTAAAGCTGTCAAACGTTCATTATTCTGGACTCCTGCTTAGGAATGTTCTCAGATCCCAACCTGACACTGCTGTGTGTAACATCCCTGGGGCTATTTCACAGAACAACAGTGGTAATGAAATATGCAGAACTGTGCTTATCTCACTTCACCAATCACAGTGTAGCTAAGATGACATTTAATAAAAGAAAAGGAAATCTTTGGGAAGAACAAAACAAAACACTGGATATAAACATTAATTGCTTAAAGAAAAAACATTCCTAATCTTACTCCATGGGGAAAAATGTTTTCTTTCCTTCCCCTACTATGCCCTCACTTCAGTATAAAGCAATTTGTCATAGCAAGTGAGCACCTATGAAGTGGTATGTTATTAGTAATTAAGGTTTATAACTGCAGCTGGTTTTTTTTATCCTAGCTTTTAACCTTATGTGGGTGGGGGGAAGTCTACCCGTAAAACATCTGGGATCCTTACTGAAACAATAGTGTAGTTTCAGCAGTAATCTTGTATAATTTCTGATGAATACTAGGGTACATTTAAACAGTTCTAATGGGATGAACAATACTATTTTAAAGGCCTTTGATCATTACATATCTTTCAGCTGATTATAGGAATCTTGTTGGAAGCTTTCAAAGGATTTTTAATTTTGAATCTCTTTATGTCTTCAGCCTAGTGATGACATTAATTTCCCCTATTGCCTGTGAAAGGAAGCATAGTTTTGTCTCAGACTTTTTTTGTTCCTTGTGTCATGTCTTTTGTGCATGCAGATGGGACTGATTAATTCCAAGGCCTTACTTACATTGCCACATTAAAAAAAAATAACAACAGGGAATGGTAAGTAGTATAACTAAGTGTTTCTCTTTAAGTAGAGAAATATGATATATTTTCCGCACAACAACAATAAAGATTCCTGAACAATACTCGTTATTTTAGATGCTTACTTACCATGGCAGTGGGTAGGAGGGTTAACTGAAATTATTCTTACTTTAGAGGTACTTGGGCTCCTGAGTTCCACTGTAATAAGAGTGAAATTCACCTCTATGTAGAGGACCACCAGAAGGCCTATTCACCACCCAAATCCTACTTAAACTTTAAAATAGGTTGTAAGTGAAATTTAAGTAGTGAACTAGTCTCCACTGTAGGGTGAATTTCATCCTTTCTAAACTGACAAGGCTCCCTCTCCACACTTGTATATTTGGAGAACCCCTAGAGCATGACATTTGTAAGGGAGAGGCGAGGTTGAGGAGGGAGACATACACAAACTCAGATCTACGCATCTTGTGTTATTGCCATGCAGATTTTCCATATGTTAATATCTAGTTTGTCCTTTGTTTCTTTCAGGAGACCTCTTGAAATAAACATTCTGTTGGGTGAATAAGTTTCCATTTTGACTATAAAGCATATATATTTCTTATGTTCAATTACATGAAATTGATCTTGTAAAGTTGTGAGAAATGTAGGAGGTATTAATAAAAATTTTATTTTATGCATCCAGTGCAGTCCTGAGATTGTCATCTACTGATTCAGTGTTTGCTTAGTTAATCCATAAAGCTTCATGCTTTTTTGATGCAGCACTGAAACAGATTCCAGTGTTTGAGAGTACCATGTGCATGGAATAAGACTGGAAAATGAATCATTAAGTTATCTGGATATTGACTTAAAAAGTTATGTCATTAAATACTCTCAAATCCAATATAGTATTCAAATAAATCAGACACTGTCAGGGATGTGTTGTGCAGCATTGACGAATGGGGTCAATTTTGAAATGTTACATGATGGTTGGGAAGTTGTGCAATGGTTCCTCAAAATTTTTGAAACTGAATGCCTAAAGTTAAACTCCTGAATCATATTCATACACCTCAATCAAGCCTATTGAGGAGCCTAAATGCAGACATATTATTAATATATGCATTAAGCTCTTTCCAAATACTCAAGAAGGATGACATTCTTCTGAGGTACACAGTCTACAGACGCTAACTTTAGAGTCAAAGTTGGAATGCTGTCTGTATGCAGTAAATGATTTAATTAATGAAGGCTAGATTCTCTGCGCCAATATGGCTGCTTTGAGCTGCTGCTATGGCATAAGGGATGGTAAAGCTATAATCAAACATTCCTCCAGCATTTAGAAATCACTGAGTGAGGAAAAGACTTGTTGGTTCTCTGGTAACTCTACTTGAGCCTCCTCCTAAAGTGAGGGTGTGTGATTGAAGTGCTGCTCTGTCCCGACATTCTTGGCTGCTGAATGAATCCTTGAGGGCTGTTAGCAGCTAGAACAAATTTGAGTAGACCAGAGATTACTGTAACTTTTGCAAGGGTGTTTAAAGGTGACATGAAGTCACTTTCCCCTGGTCCCTGCCTCAAACAAACTTGCTGAGATTCACAGATCAGGGTTTGGCAGCACAGAACCCAGAAAATACTTCTGCTTGCATTATAGAGGCAATATTCCAGGGATTACATTTGGGGTAGAATAGTGAATCCATTGAGTACATATACAGCCACAGGGGTTGAGTCTCCACTATCTTGCACCTTTTCTATTCATTGCATTAACTTTTCACAGGAGTAAGTGATTTCACAAGATGTAAGACAGTGGAAAATTAGGGTTACAGTGTTTAGAGAAAGAACCCTTGTGAAATAAGTAAAATGTTTAGTTTACTTTTGTAAATTCCCTATGTTCATTATGATACTGAAAACAAGATAAAAATATTGTTTTTCACATTAGCCTGTCCATGGCTTTTCTTAGCATTCTAGCCTTTCGTAATCTCTCTTCTTGAATTCGTTGTTACGTGTGTGTGTGTGTGTGTATAGATATATATGATGGTAAACAATTTCCAAAGAGAGAGAAAAAATACCATATTGGATAATGCATTCATAACAAATAATATTATGTATAATATATTAGTGGCTGATTGATCTTATTGTGAAGTATTTAGGTCAAGTAGGGTACAGATTGATATACACAGTAGTATGAGCCATATGGTTATGGTGGCTGCAAAAGTCTTGAAAAGAAAAATCATAAAAAAAAATATTTCCACATCAGGTAGGATTAAGAAAAGCACTAAGCATTGACCTAAGTCTGTTCCCAATGAAATTAATCACCAGTGGTAATTTCAGGGGATTTCAGTGGGTGACTGATTTCAGTGTTAGGCCAACACTGAAAGTTTTTGAAAAGCTCAACTTTATTGTCTATGGACCTGAATATTTGCAAATAAGAATAGCAACTAAGAATCTAAAAGTGTTTGATAGAAATGAAGAACTTAATCTTGCAAACCCAACACACCTGAGTAATCCTTATCCATGCAAATAGTCCAATTCACAAACTACAGGCAGGGCAAAATTCACCCTCACTGGTGCAGATAGGCCTTGTGCTTGTCTCTGCACAGGATGAACTCACCCATAGTAAGTAGTCAAAGTGAACAATTTTCCAAAATCCCATTGGTTATTTGGTACATATTTGCAAATAACATACATGTTCACGGAAATCTGAATCGCCTGATAATGATTTACAAAGAGAGAGAAAAAAAGAAACCTTTTCTGGATAATGTATTCACAAGAAATAATTCAGACAGTCTTAGTTGCAATGCTTCTTCATCCAGGACAGAGCCACTCCAACTCACTTTATATTAAATAAGCAACATCATGGGGTGTTTCATGTCTTCAATATTTTTTTTTAATAAAAGAAATGAAAGTTAAAAGCAGCCTGGCCATAGGGAAGGAGTACTGAAGGAAGTGGCTAGGTAAGTGCTTTTTAATTTCAAAGCTGAGACCAACTTCCCTCCTGTCCCTGTCACTTACATTTTCCTGTTTGTATTAAAAATAAAGTGATGGGGCAATGTTTCATCCTCCAAATTAGTTTCTTGATAAAATTAAGTTTAAAAGTCATCTAGATGAGGAAGAATCAGCTTTTAAACAGAGGTGGATTAGAACACACTGTGTGTAAGGCATTTTAATAATAGGAACTGTTAGCTAGTGTTCAACTTAAAAAAAAAGCTTTCTTGTTATATTTCCTTTTTCTTGAATGCATTATGGGAAATAATACAATAGCCCTTTTATGTTCATTAAATGGGTTTGAATCTATATATTAAGTTAAATGGTAATTTTAATGGGAGAAATTTATATAAATAAATCTTTAAAAATGGAATTTAGCATCAAGTTAGAAGTAATATTTACAGTAAGTCTGGCTTTACAAAAATGGCTTCCTAAATAAAAGAAGTTTAAAAATTAAAGTCACCTCTGCTTCATGACATCAGTTGGGTGTCCTCATTGCAACCTTTTGCAGAGGCATCAGCAAAAACCAGAGATTATGTCCAAGGATTTTTGGAAGACTTCTGATTTCCTGCAGCTTTCCAACTTTCCAATGTAAGTATCTGATATCACATACATCTAAAATCCCGTCACCTTTAGGTTATAAAATAGTTTAAGAAAGGAAATATGTTGAAATAGCAGGGAGAATTCATGTGAGTCATAGAAACACCCTGTCACAGAAATCATTTGATACACTGTGGAAGAGATTCTTTACTATAGAGTTGTTGAGATAGATTTAGAGATGTCCATATGCTGAAATTCAAATGTTGGCAATTGCTGCTTATCCACTATTAAAGTATCATGTGTTAGTTACTATATTCATTACGTTTTGCAATGCTTTCATGTCCTGTGTATTAAGTTATATATTTTAGACTCCAACAAACTCTCTGTAGACCATTGTAGTGATGGGTCTGGATCAATCACAGACTTTGGCTGCTGTGTAACCCACTAGGTTGCACCATCCTCCCAGTAAACTTTTATTTAACTCATTTTGATACTTCCACAGAACTAACGTTTTTCTCATTAGACAAAAGTGCAAAGCCTTCTGCAGTTATAAAGTGATGATTTATGCCTTTGACATTCATTGGTTCACTGCCTTTATCTTCTTTTAAACAGCTGTTCAACTTCATCAAATCAGTGAGGGTTTTCAGAGCCTTTGTTCTTCATGGGTTCTCTAACAATGTCTGTGAATAAAAATATGCCCTTGGACAGGCTCTTAGCCATTCTTAATGGCTAAGGCCATTGCAAAAGGAAGAAAAAGAATATAACAGTATCACCAAATATAGCACCACAATATTTTTGTATAAGCTAAATTCAATTGAATACCATCCTTGTAAAAAAAAATCAGTTGTCTACAGTGACTTTCTGCCAATACCACCCCCTCTAAAATAGATCCCTTTTCTCTGTGTGTTCCCCCCTGAAAGTCTTGAGGATTTTTCCTTGTTAATGATCCATTTCCCTTTCCTGTGTTTTGAGATAAGAAAGCACGAGAACAGCACTAGAAAAGAGGAAAGATGATCCAGTGGATACGGTGCTAGCTGAGGACTTAAGAGACCCAGGTTTAACTTCCTGCTCCAACATAGTCTTCCTATGTGACCTTGGGTAAGTTGCTTGCTTTCATGTGCCTCAGTTCTCCTGTCTGTTAAATGGAGATAATAATGCTTCCCTACCTCATAGGGGTACTGTGAAGACAAAAACATTAAAACTTATGAGGTACTATGGTAATAGGAACCATATGAGTGCCTAAGATAGATTTTATTTCACATGCCTTCCTGAATGTTAATCTTCAAAGCTTATAAAGTTGTTGATTGAGAAGGGAAAAAAATCACTGTAAAGATGTTATACCTCAATGCTTATTTTAGAACTAGGTCTATGAAAAATTTAGCATAAATGTATAATGCATGACATCCCGAGCACCATTTTGTGGTATTGTTTATATATTCATTGAAGTAGTGTTTACAGGCTCCCTAAAGAGTTTGGGATCCAACAGTGTGAAGATATTGTACAAACACAGAATAAGAGAGATTTCCTGCCCCCAAAAGCTCACAATCTAACCAGAGAAGAAGGGCAAAGGGGATAGTAATGTATTAAGATTACCCCCCCCAAAAAATAAATAAAATATTTTGTTCTTCAATGGGAATTTTGAATATCTGTAAAATGTAGGATTAGGGTTCCAGTGAGGTTACAGGTAAATTTAAAAATCTTTATCTGCAGAAATTATGACCAGTTTGAACAGGTAGTTTCTATATTGAGGATTAACACTACAAACTATCATATATTACCTGAAGGTAAAATAACATTTGAAGTATTCTGAGTTTGAAATAAATATTACAGTGCAATCAGGAGGAAGAAACAGAGAATTGGAAGTCAAGAGATTCTGAATTCTGTATTGTGCTTTGCAAGGGACTTTCTCTGGTCTTGAGTAAAACATTTCACTTTCTGTGGGTACATCTACACTGCAGCTGCAGGTGTAATGTCCAGTTCAGTTCAGCGTACACACTCTGGCTTTGATCAAGATAGTGTGCTAAAAATAGATGCATAGCTGAGGTGGAGCAAGCAGTAGAACTGGCTAGCTATCTGAGTACATCCATAGGGTCTCGGACAGGATTGTACTTAGCCAACTAGCCCATCCTGCAGCTTGCATTGCTGCAGCTATACTGCTATTTTTAGTCCACTAGTTCAATCAAAGCTAGAGCACAGACATTTACCCAGATGGACATTACACCTCCAGCTACAGTATAGATGTATCCTGTATGTTTCCCAAGCTAGCTGTAAAATGGGAATAATAATACCTACCTGTCGTGTATGTAGTGAGGATAGTTAGTTAACATCTGCACAATGCTTAGTGTGATGCTGGCAGGCCAGGTCATGCTAGAGAAGTGGTGAGTAACCTGTGGCCCATGGACCGTGAATGTAGGGTGACCAGATGTCCCGATTTTATAGAGACAGTCCTGATTTTTGAGTATTTTTCTTATATAGGCTCCTATTACCCCCCACCCTCATCCTGATTTTTCACATTTGCTGTCTGGTCATTGTACACACACAGCCCGTTGAGTAATCCACTGGCGGGCCGCAAGACAGTGTTTACTTTGACTGTCTGCAGGCACGACCACTCACAACTCCCAACGGCTGTGGTTTGCCATGCCTGGCCAATGGGAACTGTGTTAAGCAGCCTGGGCCACCGGGATGTGCTGGCTGCCTTTCCCACAGATCCCAGTGGTTGGGAATGGTGAACTGTGGCCAGTGGGAGCTGCGGGCATCCATGCCTACAGACAGTCAACGTAAACAAACTGTCTCATGGCCCATCAGTGGATTACCGTGATAGGCCGTGTGTGGCCTGCGGGCCGCAGGTTGCTCACCACTATGCTAGAGTGTATGCAGGTCAGTTCATTTCTGTGTTAGTATAGATCAACATGGTTGTTAAAAGCATTTGTGTATTTTATGTTTAAACTTCATAAAAAATGATGGGATGTTGCTTGCATTTTTTCACTTGTCTGTATCCTGTTATAATGTAATAGCAAACATTTACATTGTGTATACCCTGTAACTAAATAATGCAGCAAAGAAGTCTTGTGGAATGCTAATCTAACAAAAAAGTGCAAATTTCAAAGCAAGTGGCCATTGTCTTTGATGACAAGAGGTCAAAGTGCATTCCTCATTCACCATCATAAAAGGAGAAAGACCACATGGTTAGGGATACTGTGAGCTTGCTTTCTGTCAGAAGAAGCTACAAATATGGATTCAGGGAAAGATCCTTTATCTCTGGGGGTCTGAGTGTCTCTGGGTACTTTTACAGGGAAGTGTACCAGATGCAAAGTGGAACTCCCCAGAGACAATCTGGGTACCCTGAAAAGACTTTTGGGAAACTGGCAGTTTATTACATCACTGCCACCATTTGGAATTACCAAACTGTGACTCATCTGTACATAGATTTTACCTGCTTTAACCTCTCAACAACTCTCATTTCCTTTTCTTAAATAACAAACCTCTAGTTAGTTTCTATAGAATTGGCTGCCAGTGTTGTCTTTGCAGTAAGATCTGGAGTATGAATTGATCTGGGGTAACTGACTGGTCTCTTGGGACTGGGAGAAACTTTATGTGGTGTGACTTTGAGCTATTAAGATGTGTATACCAAATGGACCTTTTGTCACAAAGTGCAGTTTGTCTGGATGGCAAGAGACACTGGAGAGTCTGAGGGGACTGTCTGTGACTCAATGGTAAAACTGGTATAGTGATCTAGAGGTTCACATTTGTTACTGGCTTGGTGAAATTAAGTATAGAACACAACACCAGCTTAGGGTATTGGCCTTTGTTTTCTGACCATCTGCCCTGACATAGATGCTCACAGCTATGAGTCACTCCAGGCAGCATGACACTTTCATAACATGTAAAATGCTATCAGATTAAAAGTATTATTATTAAAGCAAATCTACAATATTCTGAATATGTTACTTCGCCAAGTTAGCAGTATGTGTATATATATTTCTAGCCCTTATTCTTCTGTGTATTGTAAATTCCTCCTCTCCTGAATCCTGAATATCCATGCCACCTCCTTCAAGACTATGTAAAAAGGGACCATTAAATTTACCTTCTTGCCTGTCATTCTGACTGTTAGATGGATTTTCCTTCACCTTCTCCACTGGTTTTTGTCATACAGATAGAAAGCAGAAGACCAGAAGTCCGAAGTGCAGGCAATGCAATATTTATTGGGGTTAGTTCTAAGCAAGCATTTTCATAGCTCGACATGCCGGCAGAGTCTGTTTTTTATTGTTTTGTTCCCAGCTCTGACACCGCAGAGTGTTTACCCCATGTCCCCCTTCTGAGCTCTGATGCCTGAGACCCTTGCCTGTGTCCCTGTTCCCCATTTCCTATTCCCACCTCCCATTCCCAATTCCAAATTCTCACCTTCTCCTCTTTAGCAGGCCCAAATATGCCTTCAGTGCATGCCCCGGTCACACCCCTTACTACTTCTGGTTATGCATTCATAAATTCATAGACTCTAGGACTGGAAGGGACCTCGAGAGGTCATCGAGTCCAGTCCCCTGCCCTCATGGCAGGACCAAATACTGTCTAGACCATCCCTGATAGACATTTATCTAACCTACTCTTAAATATCTCCAGAGATGGAGATTCCACAACCTCCCTAGGCAATTTATTCCAGTGTTTAACTACCCTGACAGTTAGGAACTTTTTCCTAATGTCCAACCTAAATCTCCCTTGCTGCAGTTTAAGCCCATTGCTTCTTGTTCTATCATTAGAGGCTAAGGTGAACAAGTTTTCTCCCTCCTCCTCATGACACCCTTTTAGATACCTGAAAACTGCTATCATGTCCCCTCTCAGTCTTCTCTTTTCCAAACTAAACAAACCCAATTCTTTCAGCCTTCCTTCATAGGTCATGTTCTCAAGACCTTTAATCATTCTTGTTGCTCTTCTCTGGACCCTCTCCAATTTCTCCACATCTTTCTTGAAATGCGGTGCCCAGAACTGGACACAATACTCCAGTTGAGGCCTAACCAGCGCAGAGTAGAGCGGAAGAATGACTTCTCGTGTCTTGTTTACAACACACCTGTTAATGCATCCCAGAATCACGTTTGCTTTTTTTGCAACAGTATCACACTGTTGACTCATATTTAGCTTGTGGTCCACTATGACCCCTAGATCTCTTTCTGCCATACTCCTTCCTAGACAGTCTCTTCCCATTCTGTATGTGTGAAACTGATTGTTCCTTCCTAAGTGGAGCACTTTGCATTTGTCTTTATTGAACTTCATCCGGTTTACCTCAGACCATTTCTCCAATTTGTCCAGATCATTTTGAATTTTGACCCTGTCCTCCAAAGCAGTTGCAATCCCTCCCAGTTTGGTATCGTCCGCAAACTTAATAAGCGTACTTTCTATGCCAACATCTAAGTCGTTGATGAAGATATTGAACAGAGCCGGTCCCAAAACAGACCCCTGCGGAACCCCACTTGTTATACCTTTCCAGCAGGATTGGGAGCCATTAATAACTACTCTCTGAGTACGGTTATCCAGCCAGTTATGCACCCACCTTATAGTAGCCCCATCTAAATTGTATTTGCCTAGTTTATCAATAAGGATATCATGCGAGACCGTATCAAATGCCTTACTAAAGTCTAGGTATACCACATCCACCGCTTCTCCCTTATCCACAAGGCTCGTTATCCTATCAAAGAAAGCTATCAGATTGGTTTGACACGATTTGTTCTTTACAAATCCATGCTGGCTATTCCCTATCACCTTACCACCTTCCAAGTGTTTGCAGATGATTTCTTTAATTACTTGCTCCATTATCTTCCCTGGCACAGAAGTTAAACTAACTGGTCTGTAGTTTCCTGGGTTGTTTTTATTTCCCTTTTTATAGATGGGCACTATATTTGCCCTTTTCCAGTCTTCTGGAATCTCTCCCGTCTCCCATGACTTTCCAAAGATGATAGCTAGAGGCTCAGATACCTCCTCTATTAACTCCTTGAGTATTCTAGGATGCATTTCATCAGGCCCTGGTGACTTGCAGGCATCTAACTTTTCTAAGTGATTTTTAACTTGCTCTTTTTTTATTTTATCTTCTAAACCTACCCCCTTCCCATAAGCATTCACTATGTTAGACATTCCTTCAGACTTCTCAGTGAAGACCGAAACAAAGAAGTCATTAAGCATCTCTGCCATTTCCAAGTTTCTGGTTACTGTTTCTCTCACCTCACTGAGCAGTGGGCCTACCCTGTCCTTGGTCTTCCTCTTGCTTCTAATGTATTGATAAAAAGTCTTCTTGTTTCCCTTTATTCCCATAGCTCCAATTGGAAGTGTCGTGAGCTTGGGTCTTTGTCCCACTACTTTTGTATTCCATGGAAGGGATAAGGAGTGAGGTTGTGTTCTGGCCAAAGCCAGGCTTTTCTTTGGCTTTTATTGTGTCTTTTGCCTGCCACCCATTCCTCCTTGCCCCTCCTAATTGGTTGCTTGATCTTGGCTTGAGAGAGGAGCCAAGCAGCCCTCCATTGTATTCTCATATATTACACTCCCACCATACGCTGTAACACCTTAGTTCAATTTTTTTTTACCCCATTTGCTGTGGGCAGATGTAAGATACAGTGTCTTGGTCCTTTGTTTACACATTACACATTAGTATAAGATATAAAAGTATCAAAAAGTCAAACCCAAAATTTTATCTCAGGCTGACAAACAGACTTATATGCTAACACTGCCCATGCAAACGGTCCTTGGTAATCTCTCCACTGGCTCCCCTTCACCCATCATATTACATTTTAACTTCTTGTCTTCACTTTTAAGGGCCTTTACAACTGGAACTCACCCTACATCTTCAGTCCCAGGCATTGTATCATTGCTTCTGTCCACCACTGATGCTAATCTTGGAGCTTTGTTCATCTTTTCCTTCCATGCATATCTTGGGCCCTCTTCCAGAATGTTCCTCATCATAATATGGCAGTTCATCACCTTTCTATCTTAATTGAAGTCCCTCCTGAAGATGCATTATTGTTGTGATTTTCATAAAAAGTGAGCTAATAACATTTACTCCCCACTCCAAAAAAAAAAAAAAAAAGAGAGAGAGAGAGAGAAACAGAAGACGAAGTCACATGAAATTATTCTCTCTTCTACATTCCCAATGTGTCTTGTTTTTTCAATAGCATCTTCTTCAGAACACGGACTATTTTTATTTGTGGTTTGTAGAACATTAAATGGTTATTTTTATATAATATCCTATGTGTGTGTGTGTGTGTGTGTACCTACATAGTATAAGGAATGAGTTCTTTCAGAGAGTATTCAGAGCTATCATTTCAGGTATTTCAGATATTCTGTTAGGATCATTGGCTATCATGCATTTAAAGTATAAAAGAATCTACAGTATAAACAAACCTCTTTTCTTTATTTCTCAATACCCTGATTAAGATGTAGGGTTCTAGCTATATTCAGCAACAACTACTAGAAATTATTTGTTACATGTGTTTAAATTGCAGATTTGCATGGTAAATGTCACTATGTGAAACCATCTGAGAAAAATGTCAAGGTCATAATAGGCTTTAGCATTTTTGATGTTCTAAATGCAGTTTGATTTACAATTGTGTTTCTGATTGTAATCCTTGTCATTCTTTTATCTTCTTGAGATAAAGATTGATTTCCTCTTTTTTTTTGCTATTTTTGCCTTTTAATGCTGGTATTCTTTTCTTTATTGTCTTTAGTTTTACTATAAATGTAGCTAAGACATTGATTAAGATGTATATACCAAATAGACGATGCTTCAAAAAGCAATAATAATTTAGATTTGTACTCACTTAGGGTAATCTAATATAATTCTCTTTTGCCTAGATTCCCACCCACCATCCACAGCCCCATATACACATACATATTATTCATAAGTCATGTTATGCTTTTAAATCAAAATACTGTTCAGAATTATTGCGTATTTCTCTGTGGTATATACAAAAAGAGTCTGATTCTTCAAGGTTCTGAGCACTCTCAACTTCCATTGAATTGGGTGGGAGTTGTGGGCATTTGGCTTTTAACACTGGGTCAAAAATGGGTGTAAGGATGGGAAAGGAAAAAAATCACAAAGTCAGTTTCTTGCAAGCAACATTATTATATCAGTGCTTCCTACTCTGGGTTGACACATGGACCTGTTTTAAATAAATACATAATTATAACCAAAACGTAGTCATGATTGCACAAACACCAACAGAATTTAATTCAGTACCCACAGACTTTTTTTGTATATTTCTCTTCTTCTAAATTTTCAGTGGTCATTGATAATGAAGATTATTTTATATAGCTGTTCCATAAATTAGAATAATATTTTTCTTTGTTTTGAGAACATTCACTTTGAACTATCACAATTCATTCAGATATAGTGTTCAAGCTATATTCTTAAAATAGCTTGTATAAAGGAACAGTATAAATATATCAAATACACTGTACAAGGAAAGTGAATCCTATGAAAGTTGATTTATGAACACTTTTTCCCAACTAGATAAACAAAAATCTATTGCGCTTATTTTCCCCCTTATAAGCTAGCAGCCAAAGCCTCTTTATATTGAAAGTATATTAGTTCTACATGAATTGGAAGAGACTTTTTTCACCTGTATAGGTTCCCTTCTGAAACTTCTTGGATTCAGGCCTGATTTTGTTGCACTGCAGGTTAACTAATCTCTCTCTGTAGGCCTACTTTCCTGACTGAATATTAAAAAGTTCCATTTGAATGTCCTTTGACTATCATATCCACCCCATTAGGCAGGTAGAAGTCAGCCTTACAGAAAACAAGATGTTTAACAGCTGTATTACATAGATCAAAAGTCAGACCAGGACAATCAACAAGGCAGCCAGGTGAGACTGTAAATAATTATAGAGCTGTGGGTGAGGTAATATCTTTAAATATTATATATTAAATATTATAATATTTAAATATATTACCTCACCCACCTTGTCTCTTCAATATCCTGGGACTGACACAGCTACAACAAAACTGCATACATCAATGTATTTAACTATGTAATTAATAATGTTAATCCAAAAAGGCAACAAACCACAAGTAGGTAGAGGTAAAATGGTCATGACTTATAAAAGACAAGTGTCCAAGGCAAAGTTTTCAAGACATGTTCTATTTTCAGTGTAATAGGAAGCAAGCTGAGTTACCTTCTCTCTGGCTGATGCATTTCTGTCCCTACTCCCTAGTCTTTCAATATACAGTAAATCATGAGTCCTGCCTTGTGTAGTGAAAAAATAGGGAATCCCTATGAATATTTACAATTCTTTATCAACCCACCTATCTTGATAGCATATGTCTGCTCATCATCATCATAATGGAGAAGGTAAACACTCTGCAGACTATGAATGCATTTTCTGCGTTGAAGATTTACTGGGAATACTATAACATGCCAAAATAGAGCCATAAATTGTGAAATACTATATGTAGAAGCAAAAGCATCAAAACTGCACAAGAGAAAATTAAATAACCCTTCTCTTTAAAATCAGCATGTACAGTGCTTGCCACTGGGAAGTAGAAGGTTGCTGTGAAGCTCAAGGAAGAACTTGCAATTTCCCAGTCCTGCCCTGTTGGTGCACTTCAGTTTTCAGTGGTTAGGAAAGTAATTCACTTTTAGAATATGAATAGTAGAGGCACAGTCCTGTGCTTCTAAGAAATATATGAGAAAGTGTCCATTGATTTGTTCATACACAAATTGTAACAAGCTCCTTTTTGTCCAGGGATACTTGTTGAAATGGATCATCACTATTTTGCATAACAAAAACAACAAATATTTTTTAGTTTGAATTCATGAAATGCCTTAAAACTGTACAATGACAGTAGGAAAAACTGTATACCATAGGGACCAATAACCCTAATGCATGGAAATATGCACAAAAATTCCTCTTAAACTTGCAAGGAAAGAGGAGAGCCAAATGTGCGCAAGTATTCCCTGACAAATGTCTCCAGTATTTGGAATCGTGAGTGATAGAAACAATGCAAAATGGTAGTGCCCAGAGACAAATAGAGCCACCCAAAGTAAGTCCTCCACAATCCATAATATAAAGTGGCATGGAAAGTTGTAATGCAGGTCTAATTTACAGCTCACTGAGGTACCAGAGTAGCAGAACACAAATTGGCTCTATCATGCTGTCTGCAATGGAGTGTCTTACACTATCTGGGGTGATTACCTCAAGGCAGATTATCAAAAAGCAGGGCAGACACTCCAGCTGGTGGTATGTTCTATAATTCAATTTCACCAATCCTGTAATAAATGTGAACTCCCAAAGTACTATAATAGTCTTATAATAGAGTTACAGACAGTCCCATTAGACACTCCAGTTTATCTTGTCACCTGGCGAGTTGGACTATGTGATAAATGGTCACCTAAACCAAAAATCACAAAACATTCAGGTTACACCCTGTCCCAAGAACCCAGTCACTCACCCAGAACGGTTGTTGGTGGTATCCCAGATCTCATGCCAAAAACAACACTGGTAGCCAATTTTATAGTAAACTAATAAAAGGTTTATTAGCTAAGAAAAAAAAGAATGAGAGTAAAAATTGTAGCCCATAGGTATAGCCTGCTAGCTTGCGCTATCATATCCTGTTTTTACTTACTGGTTTGATTGATTTTTATTATATTTGGATTAGATTTTGTATTTAATTATTTCATTAGACATTATTTCATTATATTGGTCTGGTCCTTTGTCTCTTCACCAGGTCCCCAAGGAATTTGTGCGAATATGCTAGTCTAAGTAACTTTTGTAAGGAATGATACTGCAGGTACCCCAAGAACTATATTATTCCTTTTGGATTCTGTGGTTTGGAGCTTTAATAACTTTGTCCTTTATTTGAATACAAATCTCTAAAGCTTGGCTTTACCCTCAGCGTGAATATTCTTGCCACACACCCTGAGGGTCATTACAAAATATTGAACTCTCTACATTTAATTCTGTGTAGCCTGATTTCAGGACAAGAACCTGATTATCTTTTGGTCAGATCAGTGGCTAGTCTACAATAATATGCGACCCTCTAAAAAATCAGGCAGCAAAATATATATATAGTCATAGTCCATAATTTCAAATGGTAGCAGAGACATAATAAACTGCCAGCTTTCCAAAAGTCTCTCAGGGCTACTCAGAATATCTCTGGGGATCTACGTCTACTTATTCAGTTATTCTGCCCTGTTAGAACTCAAACAGTCCAGAGATGAAAAATGTTTTAATTGTGTCCATATTTACAGCTTCTTCTCACAGAAAACAAGTTGCCAGCAACATTTCCCATACAGATCTCTTCTTCATGGGATGTGTGAGGGAAGGAACGCATTTAACAAAGTCTTTGATCCTTGATCTCACACAGTGGCTCATTTGTTTTTAATGAGCAGGATTTCACATCTTCTTGTAAGAGACAATCATTTGTATTATGCAAAGTTTCTTTCTCATTTGATGGGTTACTTAATTAGGGAGATATATACAATGCAAATATTTGCTTTTACGTTATAATATGGGGTATAGCTGGAGGAGAACAATACATGCAGCATCTTACAAGCATGTTATAAAACACTAAACACAATTTTATCAACTTAACAACTAATATTTATTTTGATAATGCTAATACAAGCATGGTTTCCAGAAGCCTTGGCATGAGCTAGCACCTGGTCTGCCAGTGTCATAGGCTCATTCTGGTATCTCAATACTTTAATGTTCCCTTCAAAATATCAGAAGGCATGGTGCTATGTGTTCCCAGTTAGTGCTTATTTCTGCCTCTTTTTTGCAGCTTTCATGTACGGTGCCTTGTTGCCTTATTTGAATGCTCTTCAGTGATATGAGCATACAGTGCAATGCTGTTACCTTGGCTACGCTTCCAGAGGAGCATAAAAGGGACTTTGAAGCTGCCTTAAAATGATAGCTATGGATTCTCCTGGTGTGATTCAGGGAGCACGTCAGAGCTGGCTGAGGTAGAGGAAGGAATTCCTAGGCTATATCTATACTTGAAGCCGGGAGTGTGATTCCCACCTAGACTAGACATATACAACTCTGGATTGCATGCATAATATGTATTATTGAGAAGCATTGCTGACATTTCTTAGGTAGCTTAGAAATTTACCTATAACTCAAGAATTCTTTATTAATGGAAAACAGACAGAGAGCACCTTGGAACTCTTAAGTCAAGTGTTGCAATTCTTAACCTCAAGAAGACAATTTTCACTTCACACAGTCACATAGCAAATTACACTGGATTTGCCAAGTACCTTCAAAATAGACTTCAACAAGGTCCTTGCCAAAATGTTTCACATAAAAGGTGAATATTCTTTCTGTTGCTTTCCAGGGTTAAGCATATATGTAAGCTACGGTCTGAATGAGCTCTGCCTTGCCATCTATTGATGAACTGTGGGAGAAGACCTCTGGAGAATATTTCAGTACACACAACCAGTTTGCCTAGGTGATCAGTAGACAGATCTCATTTGCCAGAGTGATCAGTTTTTGCCTTTGGGGATTAAAGGCAACTTTACTCTTCAATGCAGGGGTAATAAAATGCTTATTATTCTTATTTTACGATAGAAGGGCAGCAGAACTGTACTTAATATACCCCAACTGGGAGGAGTCACACTATATTTAATCTCAATCACTAAGTGTGTTGGGAAAGGGCTAGTGATCCCAAATCCAAGCAAAAGTCAGAGGGGGTGAGGACAGGTGTGTGGATTCTGTTATTTTACATTGCCCCTCCACACAGAACTGATAAGATTCAATTGAAAATCCTTGTTACTGCTCAGTGATCACTAGAGCTGCAATCACTGATAAACTGGTGTGTGGGGATATATCTTAGACCTGGTGTGAGGACAGTGTCATGGTGAAAAGCAATACAATAAACGTAGCAGCAGTGAAGTTCCCAACTATCCAGTGAAATCACTCAAAGTTAGGTTATGTGGTGGAACCTTGGAACATGGCATGACAGCTACAGACTGAAGCAACAGCAAGCTGTGACAGCAGTGAGCCACAGGAGAGAGGGCAACGACAGCGATGACCAGCAGTGCAACTGACAGCAGTGAGCTACAGAAGAGAGGGCAGTGGTGAGCAGCCGTGCAACAACACTCAAACTTCCTCCACCCTTTGTGTGTGTGAGCGGGGAGGTGAACCCATGTGAATGCACCACTGGATTCTGGGATTCTGCTGAGCTCAGACAACAAACCATGAGGGGAGGGAAAAGAGGAGTGAAGTATTTCTGGGGTGGGGCTTGAGCTGGTTCTGTTTCGTAATATTAAAAAGGAACTCTTATACATTGAAACCAGGCTTTTTTATTGCCATCACCACCTAGCAGAAGGGTTGCATGTATGTGCACTGTTGTTGATGCTGCTCTTTTTAAAATTTTCCCCTCAAGGCTGATTTATCAATTAAACTTGTAATCTTATTAACACTTAACACAGATTTTTTGAAACAGGAGCGAAAGTATTCTTGCTAAAGTTCACAGCTGTTCTGTGAAAAAAAAACTCCTTTTTTTTGCTTTTGCTTATTATTAATGGAGTTCCATGAGGTTGACAGTGTTGGATTTCTTTTGAATGAGACCTTCTAATAACAACATGCTTCTGTGACAATGACAATTCAGTTTGTCCTTTACATAAAAGCAGAGGTTGTCTTGGGAGTCCTTGGCTTAAATTTACATTCCCCCCACTGTTCTGTAGTGTGTTTGGCACTGGTGTGTCGCCACTATCCATGGCAAAAGTGGCTGCATTTCAGTGGTGTGGCATCTATATATTGTATAAACTAGCATTCTGGGTGGGAAAGGAGCTATATAATATCAAATATTATTATTATTTTAAAGATCCTTCTCTCTTTCCGTCTGGCTTTTGATAAGGTTATAGGCCAGCTTTAAGATGTATTATGGAACTGGGATATTGTATCTTCCCCACCAGGATAGAGTAGAAATACTAAGTAAATCTTTATTTTTAATGCCTGGACTGCTGTAAGGGTGATAGATATGAATTTTAAGAGGATTTAACCACATCCTTGATAAAGAATGAAACAATAAATAATTATTGAATTGGAACCAGCTTCATGCATGATAATTCTAATCACAGATATAGATATATCTAAAAATAATGGAAATTGCACAGGAAATTGTTCGGATATGAACATATGGCCTGTCAATAAATACAAACTGGATGGTAAAGTGACCCAATTATGGCCACTTCCTCAGGGCTAAGCTGGGGCAAGGAGAGGGAACAGGAAGCCCTTTCCCTGTAGCTAATGCCTACCAAGAGGGTATTAATAATATAATGGCAAGGAGAGGAGAATGGAAAGGTAGCTAAAGCTAGTGGGACCTGTAGTCCTTCCTCCCCTGCACATGGGCAGGTCTACGCTGTGGTGGGAGGATGGTTTTGCTGTTCTTCGGGAGCAGTAAGTGATGCTTTGCATTCAGTATCCAGTAGACATTATGCTTTATGTGGGTGTAATCCCTTGAGATAGTGCTGCTCAGTATGACTCTGCCATAAATGAATCTTAAAGGGCTAAATATAAAACATGGGTTTTATCCCACTCTCTTAACTTTTGTAATAAATTGGAGAACATTTTAAAAGGATCAAATAAGCCTGTCTAAATGTTTGTCACATATTCGGTTACCAATTAATTTAAATTAAAAGGCAAATGAAATCCATAACCTGCTGTTTCTGGATATGAGGTCATAGGCCCAGAATGAGCCAACTGTGCTGATTTCTATGACAAAAATGATGTACCAAATTCTCAGAGGTCATAAACTGGCACAGCTTCATTGATTCACAGTGAAGCTGCATCTATTTACACCAGCCGAGAATTTGGCCCATTAGTTTGTGGAAATCAGGAAGTCACATCGTGCTTTCTTGAGTTGGCAACAAAACCCTGATGATATTAGAAACTGGTTAATCATATCAGAATATTTTATACAATAGCCTCAAGCAGCATAAATATGTGTCACTGGAGCTGAACAAATTGAAGTCAATTAAGCTACGCTGATTTACAACAGGATCTGACCCTCCCTCACACACTTCTTACAAAGACAATCTTGTTGAGCCTCCTTTACCAAGTCCTTTCATTTTCTGTCTTTGATTTGGATTGCTGCCATGCGGAGTAAATAGTGACACATAAAAGCACTATTTATATAAATAGTATTGAGTAGTTAAGTACATGACCTGTGATCTAGAGCTGAGATTTTTTTTCAAACATTAATTTATAAGTGCCCTGCAAGACAAATCAGAAATCACGCCAGGATTCAGCTGTCAAAGATACTTCTATTTGTACTTATCACTTCAATTTGTTTGACTATCATGCTAATATTTTATATTGGTTATTGATCTCTGTGTATTGTTAGAGTTTTCGCAAAATGAGAAACAATGAAGCTACGCACTTTTTATTATGTAACTAAATAGTTAATTGGAAAGCAATGAAGTGCTACTCACCACAAATGATATGCATTAAGGGTCTGATTCTCATGTCACTTATACTAGTTTTACACCAGTGCAACTCTCTTGACTTCCTACTGATTTATACCAGTGAGGACAAATCCTGCTGACTCTTCTGCACAAGTAACTTTACAGAGAGAAGTAACCTGTAGGACTACTCTCCCATGTCAGGTACACAGGTATGTAACTGTTGACTAGAATTGGTCCCTGTGTAAGAGGCAAATCTCATTTTAAGGTTCTTGCATGCTCTTCTTAATTACGTAACTTTTGGGAAGGTTTTTTTTGTTTGATTTAAAAATATGTGGATTTTTCTTTCCTTTTTTTCTGGCATTTTTGAATTGACAGCTATTTGCGGGGTTGAATGGTTTTTAATCCTTTATCAATAACATTACAGTTAAATATAATATTTGTTCAAATATATCTGCTCTTTGAATTCCTTTCACAAAAAATAGACTTAAAAATAAATAAAGATTGTGTATTTTATTATTTATATAGTGCAGTCCATACTCATGATAGATTTCAGTGGTTAGAATACACAAATGCAGGAACACAAAAATAAATACTGTCGATTCAACCACAAAGATACACATTGCAACATAATAACTATAAATTAAAAAAAAGTTTATTAAATATTTATGTATATAGCAAGTGATAAGAGCTTTAATAGTGAGGAAAAACAAGGTTCTTTATTTGGAGAGTTTACAGTCTACACAGAGAAAGGAGTGGACATTGGATGCAATGATAAATTCAGCAATGAAACATAGCTTGTTTCATTAGTTCCACAATTCTATTTGAATTTTTTTCTTTGTTTTTTGTTAACCTACTTTGTTAATATTTTGTCAGGGTTTTATATAGAGCTGGTCAAACTTTTTCCTTCTAAATGTTTTTATTTCCCCAAAGGGAAATAGTTTTTGATTAAAAATATTCAGGTTTTTTCAAAATATTGAAAATCCCCAAACTGAAATATTTCAGTTTTCCACAACCAAAACCCACACATTTTCAGGTTATTGCTTCTCAGTTCCTTGGAGCTAAGATTAAGTGTAAGTAGTCTTTTGGTCTATCAAAGGCTGTGATCAAGTGTCTTGATGTTTTTGGTCTTTTGGCCTTGAGATGAAAACCTTCTCTGTGTCTCTTGGAACATGAAGTAAAAACATTCTCTAAGTTATATCTATTGTGTGATGAATACTTGAAAATTTTCAAGGGAAAACATTTTTCCTGAACAATTTTAGTTTTATAGACCTCAAAGAAAACTACATTTTAAGAAGAAATTTGAAGGAGAATATGGTGGGTGAAAAGTAAATTGGGTGAAAAAAGTTTCCAAGAACAGAGTACTTTTTGACAGAATTATGTTATCAGTTTGCCTGGGGCTTTAGGTGATTAGACTGAGGCCGCAGGATTTTTAAGGGAGGAGATGAAGGAGCATACCAAGTGACTAAGTTTAAAGCTTTATTAACCAAATAACAGTGGTGAGTGCTGGGCGCACCCCACGTTACTCAGAGGAAGGAAGAAAGGGTTAGCGCCCGAGCCCTAACTTACTTTTATATTTACATATGCATAACTCGAGGCCTGCCAAGACTGGGTGTAATGTAAGAAAAAGAGGGGGGAAGGGTAGACAAGATTTCTGCCCTGTGCATAGGTTGTTTAGGGTTTGCTGTAAATTTTTGACTTGCTTTAGCTTTTGGGAGGGTTTTAAGCCCTGGATTATTTTGGGAGCGTTTTTGTTTAGGGACCTTTGCTCCCTGTGCTTTTGGTACTAGTCTGAACTGGCTTTTTGCAGCTTTTTTCGTTTTTTAAAAAAGCATTTGTTCTAGGGTTGTGAGACTGTTGTTTTTTAACTTATTGGCTTTTGCAGTTTTACTGGTTTTGCTATTTTTTAGTTTTGCTTCGTTTAGTGTTCTGTTTTTGTTTTGTTTTGTTTTTTTATGGCTGGCCAGGGTTGAGATCCAGGCTTCTAGCTGTTTGGCAACAGAGAGCTTCTTTGTGTGCGCTGGCCTTGGGCTTCAGTTTTGTTCCTTATTTTTGGGCCTTGCTAGATTGTTGAGTTAACCTCTTCCTTCCCCCCCCCCTTTGGCCTTTTGTAACCTAAAAAAAGAATTTTTTATTCCATACTTACAACTTTAACAGTTCCCAAGATACTTTCCAATGCATATAAAGGCATTAGCAATATACAATGCTGGTGCTTACCCCAGGGACCACAAAAGGGGGGGGTATTTTATTATGACAGTCCCCCCTTGACCCCAAATCAACATCCCATTGTGAGGGATCACCGCTTAGGTTTTTACCCTCCCTCCAACACTGTGGCTAGTGTCACCATTGGCCTTCTACATAAGCAGCAATATAGCAAAAACAAAATTATTTGGGCAGCAACAATCGCGTACACCAGCCAGTAGTGGCTTTTGGCTTTATTAGTAACATAGCATAACATATTTTTTGTTGATATAGATGCTCTATTTGAATGGCTATGGCAAAGGCAGCTTTTTTAAATTGAATGTGTGCTGCAACACCGTAAAGGAAGAGGCATTGGTCTGGAACACAGTAAGTTGATCCCAGGTGTTCGCCAATGGAGAAAAACATTGGGTGTAATTTATGAAAAATTAAACACAATATATTTAGAAATATTAACAATAGTTTGAATAACAGCTAGCCAATGCATTGAAAAATGTTGTGCTTGAGATTGTAACAGCAAGTCAAGGGGCACCCTAGGATAGGTGATTTTTTAAACACCCACAAAGATTTTGGTAAACAAATGTGCTTTAGTGGGGGCATATTCCGATGCCTCCCCTTCCCAACAGATGTGTTGACTCACCTTATAAAAGTGGCTTGGCATTGCCCATTTTTTATGAATTTTTTGAGGGGGCTTCATAGGCCATAGCTGCCAGGTGTTGCCTTCTGCAGTTTGTATATGCTGATAGGGGATGCAGTCAACACATACCGCTTAGCTGTGTCATTGGGGTGAGCCATGTTTTATACGTTGTGACGGACCACTCAGTCCCAGAGGCAGCATTTTTAAAGATTTGATTGGATTTTTATAGCAGGGGCCCATACTTTTTTTATGGGACCAAAGGCCGTGAAGAAGCAGGCTATGCCTGTGCACTTTCAGTTAGTGATCCATCAGGAATAGCAAAAAGGCCATTGCTATTGAGGAATCCCTGAGTGGGAATGGATTTCCCAAGGCCAGGC
The DNA here is from genome assembly GCF_003597395.2 of Chelonoidis abingdonii. Taxonomy (NCBI): domain Eukaryota; kingdom Metazoa; phylum Chordata; order Testudines; family Testudinidae; genus Chelonoidis; species Chelonoidis abingdonii. Next base: position 266,786,151 of record NC_133769.1, read on the forward strand.
TTTATGGAGCACATTTTTTTGGATGCTACGGACTTGTTGGGTTAATATTATTGGACCTGGGAGCACACTGAATCCCCAGCCTTAATTATGGTCTTAATTAGTCTCCACAAGGTGTTCTGCATGTGGAAGACCAATTCAGGGGTATGTTTGAGGGTGGAGGTGGCCATTGTAAGGTGGGTGAGATTTTCATTTGTGACCAGCCCCATGGTCTTTTTTAATTGTTTCAACTGCTTGTTTTTTATGACCCCTTGCTGAATATTTTAAATGCTTGCTGCTGAATTGGCCCCATTTTACAAGGAGCTTACCAAAGTGCACTTTTTCCAGGGGGACAACACCTGAGTAAGGAGGCAAAATTGGAGGGTAGCTCCCCTGGTACAATTGGGAAGGAGGGCTGGGACTTGAAAGTGTGTCAGAGGCAAGTAAATGTCTAAAGCTCCCAAGGTGGCATTGAGGAGGATCCAGTGTTGAGTAGCTGCCTTCCATTTGGTGGCTGGTAAGATTTGCCACCAATGTTGGTGGGAGGGAAACATGGAGGTGCTTTTTTAGGATTATTCCCTGAAGACTGGGACCTAAGCAAAGGATGCTACAATTTAAAAGGGATGCTGGAAATTATTTGGGGCATGTGATATTTACCTCCCCACACTGGTGGGATGTCTGTGTAGATGAGTGGATGATATAAGTAATATACCAACATTGGAACTACTTGGCTTGGGTTGAACGCTACACAATACGGGTGTGAATGCTGCAACTACATCCCGATGCCAGCTGTCAATGTGGAACACTGACTTTGATGGCATGTTGAACTTTTTTGTGATGTTGAAAATCTTTTTATGTACCTTTTAATTGGTGGTTTATTTGAGCCATTGCTTTTAGGATTTTTTTGTTGTTGCTGTTGCTTGGTTGGGTTTTTTTACTGAAACCAAAAGCATTGGCAGTACGAATAGAGATTTTTCTTACAGGTAGGAGCCATTGTTTCCAAGAGGAAACAAAATTTTTGGGAGGGGGGTTTAAATGGAGATGGGACACAACATTGTTCTGGATGGTGCTGCCTCATGGGGTATGAAGTTTTTTGCAGTTAACCCTGTTTGGGACTTAATTGGGGAGAGATACTCAGGGCCAGGGGACCTGGGGCTCTTGGCAGGTAGCCACCCCTGGAAAAATGTCCAGGTAATACGAGGTGCCACATTCCCAGGATGATGTGCTACAATCGCCCCCCCCCCCCCCACAATGGATAATAAAGCCTTTTTTTTCACTGTGGCCAATTTTGGATAATGGTAAAATTAGCAAAGGAGTACAAAAGCATTGGAAACCCAAGGAGTCCCATAAAAATATGCCATTATACATACATTGTATTACAATGAAGGATTTTACAGGCCTGAAGCAGCAAGAGTGGTCTCACCACTTCTGTTCAGGATGTCCCTGGGCATTTGCTATTAGTGCCTGTTTTGTTAACAAAGCAAAAGGGAAAGAAAAAGAACAATGTCAATGCACCTAGTGGGGAAACTGAGGCACATACAAACACTTGTAAATTTATTAGTTGTTTTGTTACAGCTTCTTTTGCTTTTGTTATGAATGTTGTTTGCCTGGTTTAGGAGATTATATTAACAATATTTCATTTAGGGATTAGAAATGACTATTGCTTGCCAAAGGGCTTTTTATTGTGCTTCAGGCTATTACAGGAGGAAAAGGGTTTGTTCCTCTGGGGTTTCAGGGAGGTCTGGGGCCCCCCACCAGGTATTTTGCTGTGGCCCTACTATGTCTATCTGGACTATGAACTGCCTTCATGGCACTTTTTTTTTAGCCTTCCGCCACATTGTGGCTTGGGCCCTATTAGCAGCTTGAACCAGGGAGAGCCTTTGGAGTTTTTTTTTTTTAATAATTATAATAATTTAGATAATTTTATGAACAGATGGAAACCCAGCTAGTTCAGGCAGATGGCAAGTTCACAACTGAGGCCCACAATGCCATGACCAGAAAAGAGATATGAGTGCAGAGATAGTGAGGAGCTGGATGTTTAGAATTTTAAAATGAGGATTAAAAGCTTAAGTTTGACAGTTATTTTGAGAGAAAGTCAATGAAGAGAACTGAGTAGATGTTGGACTGGACTGAAGATGGGATAAATAGATATAGTTGGTGAAAAACAAATAACGAACATATGAATCACATAATCCTAGAAACACTGATCATATTTTTATTTCCTGTTGCTTTCCATGAAAATATATTGATAACTCTTCAAAATTTGCTAAGTCATTTAAACCAATATCCAGACTAATTTATTCAGATACGTTGATACCTTAAAGTATCATGGTTTTTTTTAACTATTGAGCCAACTCTTAGCAGAAACTTTCCAAAAAAGTTTCTCTGTTCAACAAATGGCTGTAGTTCATTAGTAGGAAAAGTTGAGGATCAAAATGGATATTTGTCTGGAATCTCCTTAACCTTATTCAATACTCCTATCCCGCCCCCCCCCCCCCCCCCCCCCCCAAAAAAAAGCAACCAAAAAACCTCTTAATGTTGTCACATAATATATAGTGGATTAACATTTGGTACATCGCAGCTAATATTTTGCATGGTTGAAAATTTTACTTTTAATCAAATTTTACATTTTCATTGGGGTTTTTTACAACTAGTCATCTCTGTTTCCTGAGTGGCTTTACTGAAGTTACTGATGTCTCTAAAAAGACATAGAGCATCCCGAAGATATCCTTAGATAAAAAATATTTGCTGTAAGAGCCTCCTATCAACTGCTTCTGCAGTAAGACTAGTGCATTATCAGTCTTGAATGTCTACATTTTGGGGTTCATATAGTGTTTCCTTCGTCTTAAGATCAAAATTCTGGGATGTCCCTCATCCTGCCAATGTGTAGTGGCACAAGTAGAAACAGATGTATCTCGAGCATTATAAGTAGTGGCGCTATGAGAGTCACCTTTGAAGAACAATGATGCAATTTTCCACATCAAGCTCAGGGGAGAAAAAGAGTTTTTCTGCACAATGTACACTACCAAGATATTTTCTTAGCTGACAATCTGTATGATATGTGTATAGTATTGCATTTATAAATCTGCAGTTGAAGGTTCTATGGTTATAAGAAAGTCAGTATTTCTAGTTTATTTTTTTTAAATGAATGTACTGCTCATGAAAAACGCTGGACTGACAACCTTAGTGACTAAAGCGCTCTCTCCAGTGACAGTACGTCAAAGGTTGCAGCAATGCAAGGTGCCCTATGTTGACCTGCCAATATGCTGTTCCTGAATTGGAGGGATGACCTGTAGCAGTGGGAGGACAGTTCAGTTTCCATGGTAAATTAGTCCTTGTAATCTCTACTGAAAATGCCAACAGTTGTGCCAATAAGTGTAGATTGTGGTGTTGATGGATTATTTTTTGTGGAGGACATTTTAGTCCTGGGAACTGGGTTTTAAGAAACTAAGCAATCTCTTTCCAAATATTTTAAAATCCACATATGAATTTCTGGCTCAGTACTAACCAAATGATGGAATCCTGCTACCTGGTAAAATTCTTGTTGACTATATAGTGATAGCAACATTCAGGTCAGCTTGAGAAATTATATATTTATTATATATGCATTGTTGCCAACCCTCATGATTGCATCATGCATCCTCTCTCTCTTTCTTGCTCTGCATACAGTCTCACATACTTGTATATAGAAAGAGTCCACAGATTTTCTGAGTTCTGATTTCAATCTTGGAATGTTTGCTGCTATCCCAAATGGCTGCCATCTAGCAATACTGTCAATGGGACTGAGGCCACATGCTGCCCTCAGCAATTTAGCCACTCTTTTATCTTTGTCGATGTGAGCGAGGCTGCCCCCAGGAAACATGGCCATCCTTTCCCAAATCTTTGGGGGAGATGCTGCCGCTTTGACACTATGTGGCAGCCAGGTGAGTGACAGGAGACTGTCAAGGAATAGGATTGTGGAGGCAGCAAGAAGGAGGAATGGGTTAGTAAACAAAACTGAAAACTGATGGAGGTGGGAAAGTTGCAGACTGAGAGGGAAGCACAGGAAGATGACGAACAGGAAGAGATTGAGAGGTATTTCAGAGAAACACAATATAGCAGAAAAGAAGAATGGGTTAGATTCATAGGAAACTGTGAAGGCAAATGGAAGGAAATATGAGGTGCAAGTGGGTATAGGAGCCAGGTAGAAAATCTGAGCCATGTGGAAAATCTGAGCCAGGTAGTTGCCTCTTATATCTAATTAGAGACAGGTTTAGAGAGGGATAGAATGCCATCCTCTAAGCCCCCAGTGGACAGGAAAGTTCCCTTCTAGTATTTAAGCCTGAATTTTGAACCTGAGATAATGGTACACAGATTGGGGATGAGTAGTTTCCTCATTAAGGTAAAAAAATTAAATGTCACGTAAGACTTATTTTTTAATCTCTAGCTTCAAAATCATATTCAATTAGTTTTTTGGGTCGCTGGCTAGTGAATTTTGAAGTGATTAGAAATACTGAATATGCAGATAACGAAGAGCACAAATATAGCATAGCAAAACCAGCATCAAAGTTCTTAATAAAGAAAAGAGAATCATACTTTTTTAGGTCCAGCAATGAGAGTAGACCTTCTATCACCCACTTCATACTAGCTGTTTTACTCTAGCAAATATTAAATTAGGTAAATTTCTGAACCCACTAAGTGAATATCCATTGCAAAATAGGAGAGTAATATCTCTTAAAAAGAAGCTGGCGGAAAGAAGTGGAGGAGACTGAAATATCTTGGAGAATCTATTACCCAGACAATGGTTCTTGGGATTTTCTAAGTGTTTGAATTAAATCTCAGTAATTAGGTAGATATTTCTCCTCCTTTGTTCGTGTGTTAGTGTTTATATACAGTATATAGATATGCACATATCTTTTAAGCAAGAACATCGGAGTGCCTTAAAGACACAAAGAGGTCCCTGTGTTTTAAGATCAGATACATACATTTGTGTGGTTTCAGTTCTATTACTTGGCTGTAGTGACTGAAGCTTCTCAGCAGTAACACAATAACAAGAGAAAAAACAGACCTGACCTTTAAGGTGCAATGCATGACTTCTTCACATAATTACAATCAAACACACACAAAAAATACATAGATGTTAATTGTCTAACTCTGAGCTTTTCAATCTGTGGTCTACAAAGCACTTGCTGGCATTCTGTAGGGAGCTGGCTAGTAATATGGTGATGACTGTATTCTGTAACCTACTGCTAAATCATATTATCATAATGCAAAAACCAATTAAATATTTTCCTAATGTTAGCTTTCCATATAAGCGATTGCTGTAGTTGCTGCAGAGATGTTACGTGATCATAAATGAGAGAAGAAGTAGTCTGTGAATGTGGGGCCAAGGGTGTGTTGTCCATGTGACAACCAGTCTATAAAGATATGAACTAGGACAAAATGTTATCACTTGCTCCATAATATTATATAATATACTCACACTATATCACATAGATTTCAGGTTTATAATGGGAATTATTGACCCATAGGCTGACAAAGTGATCTACATTGGGGGTTAATGCCTGAAGTTACAGGCTGATGGCATCATATATCACTGAAAGATCTTCTCAATACTTTGCCCAGTAAGACAGAAACATCACTTTGTTTGTTTTGATAAACCTTTTATTAGTGGATCCAAAAGAAACACAGTATCTGCCACCATTTTGCATTTTTTATTTTAGCAAATAAAAACAAAAAATCCTCACAAAGTATTTTGAGATGTAAATATTTTTGTCTAAATTCCTGGATTTTCACAATGATTTTTGAAGCATGCTTTTTCTGACAGAGTTCTAACAGGTGTATTGAGTGTGATCTCAGCAGCTAACATCAAAACCAAAATTGTGTTCTGTACAGGTGGTAATTCCCTTCTCTGTCACTTGTGTTTTCTCTTCCATCAGCAGCTAGCCAAAAGTACAAACAAGTGAAGATTTTCAAGGCTCAAATGTAATTAGTTGCTAATCCATCTGAATGGTGACCTTTCAGTACTATTTATGCAAAGTTGAGACTATTTTTTGTGAGGGTGTATTACTTTTAAAACTTTACTAATGCATTTGTGAGGTTGGCCTTGAAGGACCAGTTTCGCCGGTACTGATGTTTTGAAAGATTTTCTAGCAAATGGATACACTAGTATGTATGCCCCTGAGCATCATGTACACACACCATTGCCCCGGCACTACTGAAAGGAGTTTTTAGGCAAGTGAAATCCTGGCTATTTAGCAACCATATGGTAGAGATCATCATTAAGGGGAAAGAAACACACTGGTTATCTGTAAATGCTGGAATAAATATTTTAATCTAGTGCAGCTCTTCAAGGGATGTTTAGAACATGAAGTGCCTGAGAACAGAGAATTTTATGGATTCATAAGAAATGTAAGAACAGCCATACTGGATCAGACCAATGGTCCATCAAACCCAGTATCCTGTCTTCTGACAGTAGCCAATGCTTCAGAGGGAATGAACAGAACAGGACATTTATTGAGTGATCCATCTTCTGTTCTCCAGTCAATGCACCGTTTTAGTCCTTCCTCAGTAACGCCCAGACTAAGGTTTCATGGGCTGCTGGTCCACAGCAAGTGGAAGGGATCCTTCCCCACCCCTTCCACCTGCAGTCCCACCCCTGTTCTGCCCCTTCCACCAGTGGCTCCACCCACGGCCTCACCCTTTCTGCTCTTTCCCCCACCACCCCACTCCATTCCACACATTGTCAGAACCCCCACACTGTGGCCCTGCAACCTTACTCCTTTCTGCGCTCCCTCACCCCCCAATTGCAGCCCCAAGACTGGAACAGCTCTATTTCCCACCTCCAGGCCATAGCCCTGGGCCATAGTGGGGAGTGAGAGCTCACTGAGCAGTGAGGCTGCAGCAGGGAGCTAGAGCTCCTCTAGTCCTGGGGCCATAGGCCTAGTTTGACTGCTATATTAGGGGAGGGGAAAGCGTGTCCATGCACACATGTGCATGCTGAAACCAGTCTCCTTGGTTCACTGGCTCTCTCCCACCCTTGTCTACAGTGGTACCTGGGCTGCCGGTGCTGCAGGAGATTGGACGGTGTAATGAAGGAGCCCCAGCTGCTACTGGCGACCACTCTGGCACTGGCTTCTGCAGCAATGTCCCTCGCTGTAGTGCTGCTGTGGTTGCCTCCCATCTGGGGCTGCTGCTGCCTAGTAATGCCAAATACTGGGCTCCTGCTCCCCCCCAACCCACCCATTCCCATATCCCTTCCTCTTCCCCATCCCCTCCCCTTTTCTCTCACCTTCTCTTCTCCTCATCCCTCCCTTTCTCTCCCCATTCCCCCTGCAGGCATTCAAGGTTGTAAAGGAAACAGGCAGGCACTGGGACCCAGGAGGCTGCATCCAGCTGCTGAGGCAGGATCCTGAACACAGGGGAAAAGCTGCTCCGTCCTGTTCTGTCCACTCCCTACAAGCCAAAACATGCTGGGGAGTGAGGTCAGGGTGTGGGGGTGCCCATTCCCCCCCTGCCCAATTGTCCAGGGTCCCTGGGCAAGGGCCCTGTTGGCCCAGTGGCTAATCTGCCATGACCTGGACCTCTTCTCTCAACTCTGTCCCTCTAACTCCTAGGCCTTTTTCACAAATGTCAGCAGTGGAGTTTGTGGCCAGACTGAGAGGAAAGAGAAATGGGATGTAGCATGGAGTACTAAGAGTTTATTGTTAGTCATCCTATTGGTGCGGAGGGCAGCCAGACACAAAGGGAATCTTTTGGAAAAGCCATATTTTGTTGTTTGATAGGGTAGATCAGTGTTGCACCTTGAGGCAGCTCAGTGTGGAAAGCAGGAGTCTGGGTTCCTGAGCTTTGGTACCTTCATTCTCTGACAATGGGGTCATAACTGTACTCAGAAAGAGTATTCCACTTGCTGGTACAACCCTCACGTAAGATACTAATTTAAAATGTGTTTGGAAATCTTTAAAATGAGCCATAGATTCTAACCCAATGCAAAATCCAGTTTTCTTTCATAATCACGGTGCACTTGCCAACCTGTGCAAAAATTTTGGAGAATACATCATACACCAAAATAATAATAATAATAGTAAAAAATGCAGTTTCAGTCAGTCCAAAACTATTTGTGAATTTACCATGAATTTCCCAAACAGTTTTGACCAAAAAATGTTTTTGGACTTCTATGCTATTCACATGCAGAGGAGGCCACCCTTATCTTTAGGCCAGTAATTAGACTACTCTCTAGGGATGTAGGAGTCCCAGTTCAAATCTCCCTCTACTTGATTGGAGCTTTGGATCTCCTGTTTCATGAGAGTGCCTGAGCCGCTGGGCTATTGGAAATTCTGGAGCAAGTCTCTTTCAAACATTTCTATTTAAGTTATTTCACTTTATATAAACAATTAAATAGTCTTTGAAGGGGGGATTTGAGATTACCCAGAGATGAGATGCAGACCCATTTCGGACACTGGAATAGTCCCTCTACCATGTGATAGTAGATGTCCAAGCCTGCAGGTTGGCTACCCAGTAGAAGAGAAATCCATGACACAAAGTCTTTACTTACACATATACTAGTCCTGACTCAGAGATGCAGGCAATCATCCCTTCCAGGGGTCTCAGCCCAATACTGAGTTTCCAAGAACCAACTCTGCCTCAAGAACTGTCTTGAATCTAAGTCCAAGACAAAGAACAAACTCTCTTGACTGTAACACAGTTCCCCTTCTCCAGAACTTTATATAACCAAAATCTAACAGTATAAGCATTTCTTCCAAGACTAAAAACGTGCTTGCACACTAAGACTTAAAAGACTACGAGCAGCAGTGCCACCTGATGATGCCTACCATAAGAATGTTCTCCTGTTTGTTTTTCCACTTCAGCCCCAGTGGTGAGATATATACTGTCCCTGTGTTACGTACATGTAGAAGCAAAAAGATGTAATGAGCTGTCACTTTGAGGGGTAGCTGTCTCATGGGCACTGTAGGTGAATGACACACGAAAATTTCTTTTGTAAATCCCACTGCAGTGTGTGAAGCCAAAATTTCTGTGTGTATGCCCAGAGTTTGGCTATGCACAGAGCTGGCCTAATTATCTGCATAGGCATGCATATAAATCTTTGGAGGGAAAAAAGTCATCTTCTGAAAGTCCAAGATATGTGCACTCTGCTACGTGCAAGATTCTTTAGAAATTCAGCTCCTAATGTAACAATTGTTTTAGCTTTAAGTCAGTCCATTATTGTTATTTTGATTATTTTAATATTGTTTACATGGACAAGATTGTATCATATATGGGCATGATTAAAAGCCCATTGAAGTTAATGGGATACTTTATCTCATCTATCTATATCTATCGGTCCTATCTGGGTTGGTCCACAGCACGTTTAGTATATATTTGTGTGTGTATATATGTAGCCACGTATTATTATTTGCATCACTGTACCTCCTAGATCTCAGTCAAGGAACAGAACCCCCTTGTGTTAGGTTCTGTACAAACATACTCTAAGTTTCTGGAAAATGTGATTTAAAATGGCTGTTAAGGTATATAAAACCCAGAAAAATAGGTTCATAATGTGACCATACAGAAATCCTTTGTAGTCATGGTGTCCCTAGACTTGGCTCTAAGTAATGAAGTACAGGTGACATTAAAGTAAAGGATTAGCTTAAAGTGAAATGCAGCAGAATCTTCTCAAAAAGTGCAGTCAATGACTTAACAATCTTCAAGCATCTCATATGTTACTTAATACTGCTAGATCCCGTTTTAATAAAAGATATCATTCATATAACCTGAGATCTATAATTTCACAGTGGAGACAAAAAGGGTATCGTTTTCACAGTCTCCATGCATACCTAATGGCTAGTTAGGAGCGGTTAATTTTATTATTTTCCAAGGGTATCTTTCTAGAACAATTTTTGAAATTAATTTCTCTGAATTCATGAGAAATATAAGCCTTCAATTTATTACAAACAAACAAACCTCTTTCTATTTACATTTAATTTACCCATAATGGTCTCTGCCAGAGATAATGTAAATGGAGCATAGATTTTCAGGCTTCCCTTAACTGCCACTTTCCCATGTTTCACTGATATTGGTCTGAGATTTAGATGGATGAAATAAGACTTTGGCTTTCAATATTTTCCTATTACTGTTTTTCCTGAGTGTCTTTCCTGTTTTTTTTTTATTAATTCCACATGTAGGTAATTAATTTGTATTTCTCTTCACTTTAACTTTAGATTTCATAAACTATTCAGTTGAATAGCAATTTTGCTTTTAAGAGAAAAGTTTTCCCACAGAATATTGGAAAAAGTATTATTATTTTTATTTTTTTTCTTGGATGAAATCTAGAAATACATTATGAAAGGAAATCTGTATTTCATGGGAATGAAGAGAGAATCTATTAAAATGAAAACACTTCCAGAACAACCACTCATCCAGAAACATTACAGATTTGAGTACAATCATTACATGAGTTTCAACTCCTGATCCTTAAACACGAAGAATACTGTTTGCATGTCTCTGAACCATCATGTTAGATTTAATAGATTTTATCTTTACATACAATCTAATTTGGAGGTTGCTGGCCTTGTTGCATGATGTTTTGCACAGATATCTCCTATATTTAAAATGAGCAAAATGTGACATCTTTAGAAGTGGAAAGAACTGTTTGAAGTCTTCTCACTCTATGTACACATTTGTATTTTTGAAGATCTATTTTCCTGATTACATGACCAACATCAAGGCCCATCTTTCCCTTTGTCGTCAGATGTTTGGCTCTGTGTGTGTGTTCTTTGTGTGCTGTCCCAGGTCTGTGCAGATAGTTGGCACAGCAGACCTCAATCAAAATGCCCAACGACCACAAGACTTGGTTTAGTAGCAAAGGCTCCCAGCCAGATTTATTGTCAACGAAGCACAGTAATAGCACTTGGCAGACTTTATGAGGATACTGAGATATGTATGCCCATGACCTAGAGCTCAGTCAGTGGTGGGACTTTCCACTGCCCCCTAGGCTGGGTGAAAGGTTAAGGCGAGGTATTCCAACATTTATAGACTGAGACAAACAATCTAGGATAAACAGCTTACGTATCACCGTACACGTTTCATGGCATGTTTATTACCTTTCCCCTTACTTTCACTCCTGATGTTTCAGGCAAAATATCACTATTCATCACTTTTGTCAAACCATTTTATTGTGTGCTAGGTTGGGGTGTTCTTGTGCTGGCCTGCTGCAATGTGTTTACATATTCAGAGTGTTTTAGCAACGCTAGCAATACCGGTGACGAGTTTGTGTACCAGACACTGACGTGCAGGCAAGCAGTTGCTTTTAACAGGGCCTGACTGTTGCTCATAGCATAACTTTTGCTGATTTGGGTTCAGACCTCAGGCCTAGCACCAGGCCCATACTTTATGCTCTTTCTTTCTACTACACCCTCCTTAGGGACCGTCCCGATATTTGGGTGGTTGTCCCATGTCCCGACCAATCTTAGGTCGGGATGCAATTTGTCCCAATATTTCGCTCTGCACTTGGCTTTTTTTTTTTTTTTTGCTCTGCTGGTGGATCACCCCCCTCCTTCTCTCCTGTGTGTCCCAATATTTTCTTCATCTCATCTGGTCACCCTAACCCTCTTACACCTCTTCCAATCACAGATGAGGGACATACTGTCCTTTTGGAACTATATAACAGCACAGAGATCCCTCTCCTGCCCATCGCCTTGACCACTTGGTAGATGTCTGTCATTATATCATATTTGTTCAACCTCACAGTGATTTTTTGATAGGAATTTGTTTATGTTTGGAGCATAAAAAATATTAGAAGAGTTTTTTTTTCTTGTTTGATATTGAAGAAAGGATCACACAGATACCCAAAACCTCCAACACTCTTTGGGTCAATTCTGCTGTCCCTTCAGTATAAAGTAGGGATACATTAGGGATACTGTTTGTGGCTTATTTTTAAGTTACATCAAAGGCACCTAGAGCATAGTCATCTAAAGTCCTTATCTGGTTCCCACTATCATAGTGATGCCTCAGTCTTTACCTCTGTGAGACAGAAGTGTTATTATTCCCATTTTATAGATGGGTAATTGAGTACTAGAGGCCCAGATTTTTAAAGATATTGAGGAATTACTCCACTTAGTGTAAGAAAGCCTAATTGACTTAAGGGTCAAAGTACCGGGTTTTTAAAGGTATTTAGGTGCACAGCTACCAATTTGGCCCTAAATCTCATTTTCAGAAGTGACTTATGCGCTTAGAAACCTAAATCTGATTGAACATCAATTGAAATTAATCTCCTGAAATAGGTTCCTATGTTTGTTAGACACTGCAACACTGAGCAAAATGGTGCCTAAATACCTGGACCAGAGAGAGCGACTTACCCAAGTTATATAGGAAATCTGTAGCAGACAGGGAATTGAACCCATATGTCCTAAGTCCTAAGTTAGTGCCTTGAGCACTGGCCTATCCTTCCTTTCATATAAGTAAGTATGTATATTTTTTCTTTTTTAGTGTAACTGTAAATAACAAAAATAAAATGATACAAAAAATGTTTAAAAGCCAGCTCATTAACCGCTTTTGGAATAATCTTCCAGATCTTATTTTGACATATGTGGCAGGAAAGGACCTTTGTGATTGCTGAGACTCAGAAAATAATTTGTATGCTATCTTTTATGCTCCAGTGCAGAAACTGAGCATTAAAAAAATATTCTTCAGCATCCTTCAATTTAAAAAAGTGTTGATAAAAGAAAAGTGTTCAGGTAACTTGAGCTGGGGCTCTGATGGTGTGGTCGCCCTCAGTTGCATACAAAAGGTCATGAATTAGCTGAAAATTCCCTCTACCTGTCACCCTTGATGGTAGGTATAAGGGGCTTGGTCTAACCTGAGATCATCTTACATGTGTCACATAGGATGTATTGTGCAGTTTCATAGACAGACGACGCCAAAGCAGCACACCCTGACAGACCGATAATGGCCTCTCATATAGCAACCCCCTCTCAGAAAAAAAGCTTAAAAGCTTTATTCTCCCTCCTGTCTCTTCTTGTCACTGAGGCGTTTTCCTAAAAAAACAATTCCTGACCAGTAAGTTTTTGTCAGCAAGTTTAATAGAAAGGAGTTAGTATATCAAAAAAAAAATGATGATAGAAATGCAACTTTCCCCTCCAGCTCTAATACATGACTCATTAGGTACTGTGCTCTTATCAGGGTGCCTATTTCAATTAGTCTCCTTCCTAAAGGAACTCATATCTTAATTTGTTTAGATTTTTTTTCTCTTTCCATTAATAATTTCCTAGGGACACCAAAGTAGAGGCTGGTTTGTGTTAAAATGGCTTGCATAGTTTGAGCCTTCCCATTATCATAGTGTTGTGACTGCAGGTTTTCTGATCACTTTCACAGGCTGATAACAATTGGTTGCTGCCTCAGGACACATATTTTTTGGCTGTAACAAAAAAGAGGGGTATAGTGTTGCCAGAATCATGATGACACATTACTGAGAAATATGCAAACATGAATTTCTAGCAACAATGAAAACTAAAGGGAGAAGAGTGAGATAAAAGTCATGGTGATATTTTGGTGGCATGCTCCACTGAAAGACTTTGATTGGATTGTGTGTTACTTCATAGGACAAAATTCAGATCCTAATTAGAAATTAGAAACAGACTATTTTCACAGTGCCGGGATGACAACAGATAGCATCATATTGCCACAAACTGAAAGGAAGAGGTTTTTATTACTGTTTTTGTTAAACATATTTAGTCCTGGCTATGAAGCTGCATAAAATGTTGCATCCAGAATGTGGAAAAGGACATATACATCTGCTAATCTGAGGGTCAGTTTCTGCCATTCTTGTTCTGAGTAGTATGGGATCCAAGAAGAGATCCAGCTGGGCCATGATGTGCAGCTATTTATCCTGGTGATCGGTTACTCACATGAGTAGTTCCATTAAAGTCAAAGGGAATAATTGAGTGAGTAAAAACTCACTGGTGTAAATAAAGGCTCTGTCCTCTAGCCCACTGAAATCAGCCGGATTAGTTACAGAATAAGGTGCTGTTCAGCAGGGAGACAACATAAAGAAAAAAGTCTGTGTTACTGCATATAATTAAGCTAGGCACAAAAGAACCTCAAACCAGTTTCACTGAAAGACTATAATTTTAACAACATTCGGTTGTCACACAGGAGTAAAAAAGATGTTCTTTTTGTTACATGCAGTTATCACACAATGTCCTGTAACGAAGCCAAGTCCTGGAAAACACGTGAACACTGTGTGTGAGAGAAAATCATTTCCTGTGCTGTTTTGGCAGAAATAAAGATTTGTTTTGATAGATTAGAAGTGATGTATGGTAAATTAAGTAATCTAAGGGTGACCCCCATCTCAAACATCTGGAGAGTTGCCTGCCCCACTGATAGTTTCAAGCTTTATTCAGTAGTGCATATTCTCATCATTATTATCATCAACATTCAGAACTTTTATTTTCCCATTTAGGTATAACATCATCAATCTGAATTATGTTTAGGGTACATGAAACTTAAATGATAAAATAACTTCAGGGTTTGTTTTTTTTTACCTTGCCTTTTTGAGCCTTTCTTGCTTCCTTTTTCCACACTGCTAACGTAGCCTTTTCTTCCTGCCAGGGGTAGTAATTCATTTAATTTGGAAGGCTGTGTTGTATAGCTGCAGGAGTATGGGGACTAGGACTTCTCAATCTGAGACACTGGGCAAGTCTCTTAACATGTGGGAAGGTAACTGGAGGTTAAGAGAGATGAAGTGACTTACGAACTGAACCAGGCTGCCATTCGAATCTTACTTCTTAGATTAAAGGTGTTATAAATTTGCCAGACCCCAAACAAACAAATGCTGTGTAATTGAAGAGCGTTACTGATTTCACTTTTTTTTAAGACAATAAGAAAATTGGCCCTCCTTCCCTTCCGCCATGTCCTGAGAAAAGAGCCACATGCATTATCAACCATATTTACCAAGGAATTTTAGAAAATTATCACACAAGGAGTATTATGGTATTTGAATGGAGTTGTATCCACCCACCATGGAGATCAGTGCATTTAAGAAATAATAACTAATAATAAACAGTAATTTTAAACTTTCTCCTCTAAATATATGTGGTGTTGTAGCAATATTGGTCCTAGGATATTAGAGAGATAATGTGGGTGAGGTAGTATCTTTTATTGAACCAATCTCTGTTGGTGAAAGTCAAGCTTTCAAAGAAGAGTTCTGTGTATTTCAAAAGTTTGTCTTTCACCAGCAGAAGTTGGTCCAACTAAAAGATATTACCTGCCTCACCTTGTCTCTCCTCTAAACATATCTATTTTCCTTTCATTCTGTTCCTTTTTCTTCTTTTTTGTTTCTTTGCTGTTTTGGAGCTAATGCACATTGGACCCATCTTGTTTTCCTCTGTGCTTTGGTTTAGGATTCAAAACAATTTATATTGTTTGACAGCAATTTTTACAGATATGTCAGAATGAATCATCATCCATTAATGTGAAAACTGACTTTGTCTGTAACAAGAATTTGATTTTTAGAAGCA
The DNA here is from genome assembly GCF_003597395.2 of Chelonoidis abingdonii. NCBI lineage: Eukaryota > Metazoa > Chordata > Testudines > Testudinidae > Chelonoidis > Chelonoidis abingdonii. The sequence goes on from NC_133769.1 coordinate 266,801,618, forward strand.
TGAAATATGTACATATGCTTCTCAGAATCACACCAGACTGAAAGAGAGTTTTATTGATGTTGGTGTTAAAGGAGAACAATATATACTGAGCCAGAAGCCAGTTATTCTCCTATATGAAGAGAACCCAATTATGCTACTTTTACACACACTGAGTAATACTTTACTCCACAGATGTTTCCCCGTGACTTCAGTAGGATTGCTTGCAAACTGACAGATTGTGCAGTTTTGCTACTACAGGAGCAGACCCTAAATTGAAATGGGCAACAGAGTAACAATTAGGTCCCTTGTTACACCTTGCTCTATGGTGGAGGGGGTAAGTAATCTGTGCCAAATCTTTCTTAGCAGTGCTTACTTCTACTTCCATGCCAGCTCAGCAGGCTAGTATGTTCTAGGTTTGGAACCAAGGCTACATCCATTCCTCATGCCTGTCCACCCACCTCTAGGGAAGGAAGAAATAGCAGTTCCTTAGCAACTGGTTTCCCTTCAGCATTGTGACCTGCAATTCAGATAGCCACAGAAAGCAGTGTTGCTGTATGTCCCTCAGGCGCACTCACTGCAAGACTCATGGTAAAATACTACTGAAGTGTCTGTTACAGCTATCCCCCTATTCCATTTTGTTTCTTACAGCTGTCCCCATACTCCATTTTGTTTTTGTTCTCCTCCTGTGGCCGCCCCTCCCTGGCTGTTAAGTTGTTTACCAGGGCCACTGCCCTTCTCAAAGGGAGGGCCCCTTTAAAGTTGTTTACAAGAGCCATTGCCCTTCTCAAAGGGATGGCCACTTGTGTGCTAAGTGGGACCACTGCCCTGTTCAAAGGGTTGGTCCTGTTATCACCTTGTTAAACCTGGCTCGGGTAGGGTAGGCAATGTCCAGCTGCAAGACCTAATTGTTTTTTAAGATCCTGGGCATGAGTCATAGGCCTCATGTGCTTTTGAGTCACCTAACTCACACGATATTGTTCAGGACTCTGCCCAGACATGTCTCTGTGCTCACCTGCAGTTTTTCCCTGTGTCTCTTCCCTGTGACAGAGGAGCCAATCAGAAAGTACTGGTGGGAGACTGCCTGAGTTTGCCTTTAAAACCAGACATTTTTGAAACAGACCTCAGAAAGGTTCCTGCATTGCTGCCTGGTCTGATCAGCCAGGGGTTCTGGGGGGTCCTTTCTCCGCTCTTCGTTTTATTTTGAGCGTACCCCGGTTATTTTCAGAACCCCGCCCACGCAAGATCCCTCGATTCGGAAATTTGCTGCCCAACCCTGGAGGCATGGGACCTGTTATCGATCCTCTGATATTGAGACCGCTATTTTCCTTTAGCCTGCTCTCTGATGATCTTGCTGCTTTCTACCTCTGCTGCTTCCTTTGGGGACTGGTAAGAATCCCTCTGTGAACTCCTCATATACTTTTATTTTATATATTTTAGCTGCTGGCTCTGTTTCCCAGCACACGAAGTAAACCTTGGTCTTTGTCTTAAACCTCTCTTAAAATCCACGGCGCTTTGCCGCTAAAACTAAGTTTGCTGCCTCCGCTAAGCCGTCTGACTGTAGGCTTTTGCTTCGGGGCTCACTGCTTTAGCATATTCCACTGCTGCAGCCCATCCCTTGGCTTCCTGGGCTGCCTTGGGGCTGTATCCTGGGCTGTATCTGGGCACTACATCTGCTCTTGATTCCATAGATAAGGTCACATAGTTTTGCTTACTTAGTTTTAATAGTCATAGTTTGCTAGTATTGTGCACTTGTAGTTTACCTGCTTGCTTATGTTTTGCTGTTTTGGTTGCTCCGTATAGTGCTTGTTATAGTTTATGCTTAGAATTGTGATATTTGTTTTGTTTGCCTAGTCGTTTGGTTAAGCTAGATTTAAAAGCATTGCGTGGTTGTTTCTGTACCTGTGTCTATTGTATATAGCTGCTTGTCTTTATATTAAATTTGATTAAGTTAGATGATAGATAAGGTTTTGCTGTTTGAATTCGTTCCCGCGTGTCCCGATTCTCCTGACATTTCCTGTGTTCTTTTTTCCCACCGTCCAATCTCCCCCGTTTAGCTGTATTTCTCCGTGTCTCCCTGTTGTATACCATTTGCTGTTTTTCCCCCGTATATGCACTCTCCCCGAACTTCCCAACTCTTGCTGCTTTCCCTGCGTCTTGCATCACCTCCAATTCCAACCCATTGTCGCTTCTCCCCCGTGTAACTTTCCCAAACCTTTTTGCCGTTCTTTCCTTGTTGTTTTGGGTGTACTTGTTGTTAAACTTCCCCTCTAGCGTTCTTTCCACTTTATGCTGCCACTCCTGTATCTGTGTTCGTGCTCCCGTTCTCCATTGCGCTCCCCTACGAATCACATACACCTAGCTCTTTGTCTTATACCTGCTTCCGCAACTTCCCTGAAGTGATCTCTCGCCTGCTGCACTGTTTTTCTCAAAAAGCCGTTCCCCCCATTCTCCACGTTGTGCCTTTCTCAATCGCTTGCATGTACGCCCCCCCTTTGCTGCTCCCAGACTCCCTTACGTGTGCTCCGCTGCTTTGTTCGTACTCCGCCTGCAGGCTCCGAAGACTGCTCTGGCTTACCACACGCAGGGCTTCAGAGTCTCTCGCCTGGCTTGCAGCTGCACTCTCCTCTCATCAGTTGCCCTGACTATATCACGTCCCTCCCCATCCTGTTTCTGACGTCAGCTTTAGGTACACTCTTGAGATTATCTGCTATGAAGTCAAAATGAAGTCATTAATTTCTTTTATAACGGTATTGCATAATTTCACTTATCACCTATTGTATCATTGCACTGTGGTTACATTTTACTTGTGTTATAACACCATGTGGTTCCTATCACTTTTCTTGATATACTTTGTATTTGCATTGATGCCATTGTGTTACATTGTGTATAAAGCTATTAACCACTTAATACATACTATCTGAGATTGTTGACCATTTTATATAGAAGCTACCATTTTACTTTGCATTTCTTTTTGGTACATTTTGCATTCCACACTGTATCTAGAGTTGTTCCTATATAAAGTTGAGTTGCTTATTGACTGTACTGTATCCCATTGTGCTGAACCCCACTTACTGTACCCCACTGTTAGAACTCCCTACACTGTTCAATAAGAAGAACCCCCCCCATTATTGTCTATTGTAAACACCCTATACACCCCATCACTTCGTATTTTATTGTTAAATTCCCACCACTTCCTTTTTCCTTTAATAAAGAAATTAATTGGCACCCCACCTGTGTGGTAATTGCTCTCCAAGATCCCATATACCTGTGGGCAGGGACATGAAGAAGAGTCAGGGTGGCAGAACTGAGTCCTTAGCAGAGCTGGGTCCCACCTCAAGTCAGGATGAAAGGCTGAAACCTCAAAAATATTTGTGAACTAAAAATTACATTTTCCCCCATTTTGGGCCAACAAAAAAGCTTCCTTTTGATCATTCTGAAAGGTTTTGTTTTGATGTTGGCCTTTTTCAGTCTCATTAACTTAAATTTTGAAACAAATAATTGTTTTGACCCAGAAACCATTTTTTTTTTTCATTCAGAAAATCTTGACTGATACATTGCAAATTTCAAAACCTTTTCACTCATCATTTTTTTGGAGTCAGGAAATGTGTAATACTCAACCCTGTTTCACAAACAGTTTAGATTTTGACAAACTGGAATTTTTCAACATAAAACTATTTGTCAAAAAAAGAAGAAGAAGAAGAAGAAATCCCAAATAGTCCTGTGCAGAAACCTTGTGTCTGTGTTTACAATAGGCTCCTTAATGCACCCAGAGGTTAGTCTGGCCATTCGCATTTAGGACTAGATTGTAGCTTTAGGCAGATCCCCATGCAAGGGATGGTATATAAAATGCAATATCCCAGATATATCTTCAGGAGGCATTGTAGTGATTCAAAGGCTCACCTCTGAATTTCAATTTCTCCCCACCTTCTTCCTTGCTCTGAGGGGGAGTATTACCTGCTGGTAGCCTATACCAGCAGCAAATTATTACATCACCTGTTCCAGCTCAACTGCACTGTTCGATGAATGTGAGGCTGAAGCCAATTCTCGGCCTAGCCCATTCCAGTATTTTAATTATAACACCATGCTGCTTTGCAATAACTTTCCATCAAGATTTACAAGTCTTAGTCATTTGGGGGACAAAAATTCCAGGATACTAAATGAAAGTATTTGTGATATGTGAGGTAACATTTTGATGTTTCTGGGGTCCCAACAATATTGTCTACAGACAAGGATTATAAAGGTGTACCATCATGAAAACTGAGCTCCTTATTTAATATGATTCTTGCAGAAATGCAGTGGCCCATTTTAGATGTTGATAGACTGTCCTATTCAAAACAACTACTTTAGATTATGCTAAATAAATCCTTTAAATGATTTATAAATATTTCAAGTAATTGGCTAAATCCTTTTCACTTTAAACATATTGACTTCACTGTTAGTAAGGCAAGCAGGACTTGACACTACATGCAACTTTGGGATTCCATGGCATTTATACAGATTTGGCCCAGTACCTGCCTTCAAAAATATGCCATAAATCTTTAACATAATGTTAGTTTATATTATTCATGGAATTTAGAATAACAATTTATTTATTTTTAAAAACCAACAACTTGATCAATATACCAAATATAGTGGGAGAGTGTCAATTCATTACATGGTTTATATACATAGTGACCATCTGCCTAACCACAGGAATGAAACACTTTGAGTTGAAGATGTCAACCATTAAAAAATAAAAACAATTATAAGACACATTTTCCTAGATGGATTCCGTTTTAAAGACTGGATCATAAAATGTCTCAATTTAGGATATTCCCCTATAAATATGGAGACCATCTGTGTGAAAGAAAGTGTTTGGTCTGTCCCCAAATTGTTTAAAGATGTTAAGTAGTTTGGGTGTGCCAATGCCAGTATGTTATTCTCCTCTCCGTAGGCCTAGAGACATGTAAAGGGAGAGCAGCAAGCATGAATCAGCCTCTGGCAACTGTGGAACAAGAGGTGAAGTAACACTGTTACAGCTACTAGGGGACCTTTGAAGTGAGAGCAGTGCTTGTGATTGGATGGGCTAGTGGTTAGAGGCACTGAGTCACCCATTCCAGTTGTGTGTGTGACTAAGACTTTAAAAAATGCAGGCTTCCAGTGGCTGGTGAGATTAAGGCAATTGGGAGACTTAAGACAGCTGATTTAGTCAGTGCAGGGATGTGTGTTGTTTTTTTGTTTTCTTAACTTGCTGGTACTCTAATGAAGAACCCTCCCTGGGAGGAAAATGACACATTGCCAACACCACTGCTAGCTTTTTCTCTGCCTGCACCTGCCAGACAAGCATCCTGACCCTGAAGGCTTCCACCCGGCACCTAGCTTTGACTTCCTGGGAATGCAGCCTGCATATCCTCACTAATGAAAGCCAGGCAGGGGGAACCACAGGTGTGAGAGGTGGCTGTTGATAAAGTCTTACGGAAGCAAGTAAGAGAGCACTAGGAGCAGATGGCTCATCTGCGTAGCGTCTGGGAGCACAAGGATTTAATTGACAACATGGAAATATCTGGGCTGGAGTGTGCTAACTGACTACATATGATTACTGCAGCACCAGAGGAGGAAGAAGAACTGGATGCTCTGTGAGGAAAAGACTGTCTACTGGCCACTTTGAGCATTATATGGCACTCTTTCCTCTACTCAGGTCTCTTGTTCATCAGAAGAACAAGTATGCTGTACTGGCAACAGGAGGTGAGGCGCAGACATCAATAGCTGAGGAGGAGTCGTTCGTCCCCAAGACTGAGGGGCTCCTGGCCACCACACCTGAGAGGAAGAGATGTAGAGAGTGAGTGGTTGCAGATTCCCTTCCGAGGGGAATGGAAGCATCAGCTGCTGACCTGATATGATGTCCCAGGAGATGTGCTGCCTGCTAAAGCCTGTGTCCAAGAATTACAGAAAGGTTCTCGAGGCTCCCCTTACCCTCTGATTATTACCCCATGTTGCTCATCTACATGGGCACTGTCAAGGTTCCTTCCTCACTCTGAACTTTAGCGTACAGATGTGGGGACCTGCACGGACACTTCTAAGCTTAATTACCAGCTTAGATCTGGTAACACTGCCATCATCCAGAATTTCAGTGTCTGGAGCACTCCCTGTCCCCCCAAAACTTTCCCCTGACTGGGTTACCTTGAGGGACTTCACCAATTCCCTGGTGAACACAGATCCAAACCCCTTGGATCTTAAAACAAGGAGAAATTAACCATCCCCCCTCCTTTCCCCCCACCAATTCCTTGTGAGTCCAGATCCAATCCCTTTGGATCAAAAACAAGGAAAAAAATCAATCAGGTATTAAGAAAAAAAAGACTTTTAATTAAAGAAAAGAAAGGTGAAAGAAAACCCTCTGGGAGAGACTAGCATACCAGCTACTCTCACAGACAACAGATTCAAAACAACAGAGGATGTTCCCCTGGGCACAAATTTAGTTACACAAAGAATACCCAAATACCCAATTTTGATAATTCCCTTTAATGGTTACCAAGACAAGTTACAAAGAAATAAACATAAACCTATTTATCCCTTTCTAAAACTTACTACTCTGATAAGAGGCTGGTTCCTTGATCTTTTTCACTCTGGCTGAAACTGAAACTCTCTAAAACAAAGGAAAAACTTCCCTCCTTCCATTTGAAACATCTTGTTCCCCCATTGGTTCCTCTGGCCAGGTGTTAGCTAGGCTAGGTGAACTTTTTAACCCTTTACAGGTAAAAGAGGCATTAACCCTTAACCATCTGTTTATGACAGGCACTAATCATACTGCCAGGTCTGTCCCTGAGCAGCTCAGTAGTGACTACAGGGCTCTGGAAACTAGGATGAAGGGGTAAGTGGTGCAGGTTGTGTTCTAATCCAACCTCCCTATGGAAGATAAGGGCCCAGACAGGCATACACACTTCCCACTGATGAATGCATGACTGTGCAAATGATGTCAATGGAAGGATTTCAGCTTTCTTGACCAGGGGATTCTGTTCTGGGAAGGTCTCATGTGAAGGGATGAAGTTCTCCTGATCAAGAAGGGGAAGATCATCTTCATGCAGTGATTCACCAACCTAGTTAGGAGGGCTTTAAACTAGGTTCAAATGGAACAGGTGACAAAAGACCACAGGTAAGTATACAAAAAAGTTGATTTTAACAGAGAGTTAGATATTGTGTGGGGAAATGGTAAATTACAATAGGGTCATACTAACAACAAGAGGAAAATCGGTGGGGGAATCTGCTTAACATTTTAAATGTTGATGCACAAATGCAAGGAGTAAATAGAATAAACATGAAGAACTGGAAGTATTAGTAATAAGCTAAATTATGAATTAATCGACATCACAAAATCTTGGCAGAATAAGTCTCATGACTGAAATATTAGTATGGGGGGGTAAAGATTATTCAAGAAGGATGGGCTGGGTAAAAAGGGAGGAGACATTGCATTATACATCAAGAACGTATATACTTGTTTTGAGTTCCACAAAGAGGTTGGAAGCACACCCGATGAGAGTAAAGATAAAAAGGATAGAAATAGGGCTGATGTCATGATAGGGGTCTACTATAGACAACCAAATGAAGAAGAGGAGATTGAGGAGTTTCTAGAATAAATAGACATATCCAAAACATGAGACCTGGTAGTAATGCAGGACTTTAACTACCCTGACATCTGTTATGAATGTACTATGGCAAAACAAAACAAAAATTCCAGTAAGTTCTTGGAATGTATTGGGAACAATTTTTTGTTCCACAAAGTGAAGGAAGTAACCAGGGACAGCCATTTTTTACTTGATTCTGACCAACAGGGAAGAATTTGTAGCAAATCTGAAGGTGGAAAACAATTTGGATACAAGTAATCATGAAATGATAGATTTCATGTCTAAGGAGTGGAAGGAGTGAGAGCAGCACGATAAGGACATTGGACTTTAAAAAAAGCACACTTTCACAAACTCAGAGAACTGGTAGGCAAGACCCTATGAGGTGCATGGGGAGGGAAACTAAGGGGAAAAGGAGTTCAGGAGAATCATTAGCAATTACCTTTGAGAACTCCTGGAGGATGGATGAGATCTCAGAAGACTGGGGAAGAGCAAAAATAGTACCTCTCTTTATGAAAAGGACCAAAAAGAACCCAGGGATTTATAAACCATTAAGCCTAACTTTGATACCTGGAAAGACATTGGAACAATGAATTTGTAAGCATCTGGAGTAAAATAGGGTTGTAAGGAATAGCCAGCAGGATTTTCCAAGAAGAAATCACACCAAACCAACTAATTTCTTTCTTGACAGGGATTACTGGCCTCATTGATATGGGGTCAGTGGAACCAGTAGGTGTGATATATTTTGATTCTTATAAGCAAACTAGGGAGATGAGGTCTAGATGGAATTACTATAACATGGGTGCACAATTATTTGGAAAAAAAACATACTCCAAGAGTTGTTATCAATGTTTTTCTGTCAAACGGAGAGGGGATATCTAGTGGGGACATGCAAGTGTCAGTCTTGGGCCTGGTACTATTCAATATTTTCATTAAAGACAATATTTTCATTAAAGACAATGGACAATGGAGTGGAGAGTATGCTTATAACATTTGTAGATTACACCAAACTGGGTTGGGTGGCAAACCATTTGGAGGACAAGATTAGAATTCAAAATGATCTTGACAGATTGGAGAAATGGTGTGAATTCAACAAGATGAAATTCAATAAAGATAAGTGCAATGTCCTTTACTTAGGAAGAAAAAAATCCAATGTTCAAGTACAAAATGATAATACTGCAGAAAAGAATCTGGGGATTATAGTGCATCACAAATTGAACATGAGCCAACAATGTGACACAGATGAGAAAAAGGCTAATCTCATTCAGGAGTATATTATCACATGTAAGACATGGGAAGTAATTGTCAGACTTGACTTGGCACTGCTGAGGCCTCAAATGGATTCCTGTGTCCAATTGGGTTCTACACTTTAGGAAAGATGTGGACAAATTTGAGAGAGTCTACAGGAGAGTAAAAAAACGATAAAAAGTTTAGAAAACCTGACCTAGGAGAAAAGGTTAAAAAAAACTGGACATGTTCAGTCTTGAGAAAAAATGACTGAGGGGGACCTGATAATAGTCTTCAAATATATTAAGGCCTGTTATAAAGAGGATGGTGAATAATTAGTCTCCATGTTTCCTGAAGGTAGGACAAGAAGTCATGGGCTTAATCTGCAGCAAAAGAGATTTAGGTTAGTGTAGTGAAGTGATTACCCGCTCCTGCCCTATGGGGCTTGAAACAGCCCAGGAGAGGAGATTTTGCTTCAGTGTTCGGTGGCAATTCAGCAGCTGGTCCTTCACTCCAAGAAGGAGTGAGGGACCTGCTGCTGAAGAGCAGTCGAAGAGCCAGACATGCCACTCCTCTCCATTGGCTGCCCCAAGCACCTGCTTGCTGGGCTGGTGCCTGGAGCCAGCCCTGGTTATTGTTATTTAAATATTTCATATACAGTGGGACACTGGTCTGCTTCTGGTACACGACTGTGAACAGTCATTATATATTGTTCTGTATTTTTCTTTTTTTCAGAGATTTACGGATTCTGTGATCAAGCTGATGTGGCAGAAATGCAATACCAGCATTTCATAAGATCACTGGGTGAAGTAGAGTAGTAGATGATATTACTGATGGTTATTGTAGGCATGAGGAACATAGCTATTCAAATGGGTTTAGACTTAGTATTAATTCTGAAATAGAAGCCATTCTTGTTAATTGAATTCCCACTGAAATAAATCGTAGAGAATCCAGAAGCCTATCTTCTGCAAACACAGTCAAAAAAATAAATAAATGACTGACAAAGGTTGATGTTTTAAGGCTAACTTGGTGTTTAAATTAAAGTAGACTTTTCATGCCGTCCTAAGTGGTTTCAGGTTTTCAACTAAATACTGAGATCAGGCTTGAAACACTTAGCCAAAAACCACATAAGCCATGTTTGAGAGCTTACACTATTTGGTAGATGTATTGCATGAGAAGAGCACTTATATGGTACTTGAAGAAGACAATGTCAAACAGGAAGGCACGAATAGAAGTGTTCATCTTTTTCCAACAAAGTAGGTTAGCCACCCCTGATTGTAAGCACATATTATCCAGATAGCATTGTATCATATATAAGAGAGGCTTATGTTATTCAACAAAAGACTTTTCCCTCAGGGCTATATTGTGAGGCAGAGTAAAGAGAGGCTTCTGTAGACATATGTTAGTTAACTTTTTTACCCTTCCAAAATTTGTGTGTGTGTGTGTATACACACACACATTCCCAGTAATTTTTTGCTCACATGATGTTATTCAATTTTTTTTAATTTTTTTATTTTTATTTCAGGAACCATTCTGCGGAGCACTACTATACTCGAGTGTCATAAGAGAGAGAAAGAATATTTTACATAACATGACTAGTATTGATATTCTTGTCATTAGAGTTCTTTTATTTTATTATTACATTTTTTGTATATAATAATGCTTAGTTCCTTATATAGTTCTCAGATTTCAGGGAGGGACATAAAGTATCATTGTCTCTGTTTCACAAATAAGGCAATGGAATGTAAGTAAGGCTGGGTGGAAAACAAGAATTCCATTTTGCAAAAGATGTCAAGGTTTTGAAATCTGGTTTTTTTCTGCATGCCACCTTTTGATTATTTTTGTGTGAATAAACACTAGATAGACCTCCCTGCCCCAGAATAGCCAATGTCTCATTGATTATGGCACTCACTGAAGGTGTAGGTGAGTCAAGCCTGTGCTCTGAATCAGGCAGGGAATCAAACCTGGATCATCCACATTCCAGTTAAGTGCCCTGCCCAGCCCGGCCCTGTTCTCTAGTTTTGACCAGAAATTCCATGCTACCCCTGAAAAACCTGATACATTTCCACAAAAAGTTTTTGTTTGGCAAACTGGTATTTTCTGACAAAAAAAAAAATCCCCTATCAGATCTAAAAGGGAATGACTTGCACATATTCACACATCAAGCTCCTGGCAAAAATTTGAATTCAGATTCATTGCCTTCCAGTCCTGTTGACCTCTCTAGCTGAGTACCCTGCCTTTTTTGTCCTATAACATTATACACATATATGGAACTTTAGTGAGATTAAGGAAACAGTCTCTGCCCTGAGGTGTTTATAATTCAAGTGTCAGATCCTGCCTGTTCGACACAGCACAGAGCAAGAAATGGCCTGAGGGACAGCATAAAGTAAAATGCCTCCCTGAAGTTCAAAGAGAACATAGCCATTAGTGCGCTCTTTTCTGGTATTCAGTCTGCTCTTCCCCGACACCTTAGTACTGGGAACATAGCTCCTCCTCCTCCATGCTCCCTTTGGACACTCTGTGACCTGAAGGAGTAGGAACAGAATATTCACTGATCCATCCTGAGTATAGGAATTGCAATTCTGCCTAGCCCTAATGTGGGAGGGAAGGCTCTTTAAGGCATCTCCTTAAGGTCCAGAAACAATCTGACCCAAAGTAAGATCCAATATAATTTAATACTAGGAAATGCAGGAGGAAAATATGTTTACATAAAATAAGATTGTGGCAAAGTTATCACACAACACAAATTGTATTGGTTCCATACAGTAGTATTTCATTAGATTGCGTGCGCGCGTATGTGTGTGTGTGTGTGTGTGTGTGTGTGTGTGTGTGTGTGTAAAAGCTCCAATAAAAGAAGATTAAGGTTGCAAAGTAAAGCACTCAAAGGTTAACATATTTTTTATCAGCATTGCTAGTCATGACTGTAAAATGAAGGAATTATACTTGCCAGATTCCTGAGGTAGGCATATGAAGCTGTATTCAGTTAAGGCAGAGGTGGGGAACAATTTTTCTATCAGGGGCCATTGACCCACAGAAAAAAATCAATGGCTGGCCACACACCACCTCATGGTGGGGTGGGGTGGTTCCATCCCTGTAGCGGGGTGCGGGGGCTTGGGGCTTCAGGGTTGCCAATTTTCTAATTGCAAAAAACCAAACACCCCTGACCTGCCTTCTGTCCCTTCCCCAACGCCCTGCCCTTCTCTGAGGCCCCACCACCCACTCACTCCAGCCCCCCTCCCTCAATTGTTCACTCTCCCTCACCCTCCCTCACTTTCACTGAGCTGGAGCAGGGGTTGGAGTGTGGGAGGGGGTGAAGGCTCCAGCTGGGGGTGCAGGCTCTGGGCTGGGGCCAGAAATGAGGAGTTCAGGATGCAGGAGGGGTTCCAGGCTAGAACAGGGGGTTGGGATGTGGGAGAACGTGAGGGCTCTGGGTCTCTGAAGGCTCTGGGACAGGGCTTGGGATGAGGGGTTTGGGATGAGGGGAATTCTATTGCCCAGCTCTGTGTCTGGCACTCAATATAAAAGATGCAAAATGCGACCTTTTACCGAAATCACATGTGCTATGTAATGTGAAAAGTGTTGTTCACCATGAAAGAGTATAACCATTGTTCTGTAAAATGTATCTTTCTAAATACTTCTCTCCCTTTTTTCTATCCCACAACTGCAAATTTTTCAAGCCTCCCTCCTCTGTCCTGAAGGTTATCTCAGATAAGGTGGCAAAAAAAAAACGCACGCACGATGAAATATTCTCTCAGATCATGCTGTCGACCTGCAATGACAGAGCTCAACTGAATGAGTGGAAAGACACAGTATCACAGTACTGGAAAGTGGCCAATGAATGTGAGGACTGAAGGGATGAACGTGAGGACAGGAGGGATGATTGAGATGAGAGGTGGCGGCAGAAAGATCAGAGGAGGCAGGATGCAATGCTGGGGCTACTGCAGGAGCAGACGGACATGCTCCAGCATCTGGTTGAGCTTCAGGAATGGCAGAAGGATCACAGAGTGCCACTGCAGCCCCTGTTTAACTGCCCCCCCCCAAGATCCATAGCCTCCTCACCCAGATGCCCAAGAACGCGGGGGAGGGAGGCTCCAGGGACCCAATCATTCCATCCCAATGGACAGCCCAAGCAACAGAAGGCTGGCATTCAACACATTTTGAAGTGGTCTTTTCCTTCCCTCCTTCCCTCCTCCCCTCCTCCCACACCCCACCCAGCCTACCTTGTCCGTTATCTCCCTATTTTTATAATCAATTAATAAAGAATACATGGTTTTTAAATGATAGTGACTGTGGTCGAAGGGGGGAGAGTGGGTGGCTTACAGGGAACGAGTTAACCAAGGGGGTGGGTTTTAATCAAGGAGAAACAAACAGAACTGTCACACCATAGCCTGGCTAGTCATGAAACTGGTTTTCAAAGCTTCTCTGATGCACAGCACTTTCTGGTATGCTCTTCTAATCACCCTGATGTCTGGCTGCGTGTAATCAGCGGCCAGGCAATTTGCCTCAGCCTCCCACCCCACCATAAACGTCTCTCCCTTACTGTCACAGAGATTGTGGAGTACACAGCAAGCAGCAATAACTATGGGAATATTGGTTTCACTGAGGTCTGAGTAGTCAGTTAAGTGCGCCAGCGCACTTTTAAACATCCAAATGCACATTCTACCTCCATTCTGCACTTGTTCAGCCTATAGTTGAACAGCTCCTGACTGCTGTCCAGGCTGCCTGTGTATGGCTTCATGAGCCATAGCATTAAAGTGTAGGCTGGGTCCTCAAGGATAACTATAGGCATGTCAACATCCCCAATGGTTATTTTCTGGTCTGGGAAGTAAATCCCTTGCTGCAGCCATTTAAACAGACTAGTGTTCCAGCAGACACAAGCATCATGAACCCTTCCCGGCCATCCCACATTGATGTTGGTGAAACGTCCCTTGTGATCCACTAGTGCTTGCAGCACCATTGAAAAATACCCCTTGCGGTTTATGTACTGGCTGCCCTGGTGGTCCGGTGCCAAGATAGGGATATGGGTTCCATCTATCACCCCACCACAGTTAGGGAATCCCATTGCAGCAAAGCCATCTACTATGAGCTGCACATTTCCCAGAGTTACTACCTTTGGTAGTAGCAGCAGCTCACTGATTGCTTTGGCTACTTGTATCACAGAAGCCCCCACAGTAGATTTGCCCACTCCAAATTGATTCCCGACTGACCGGTAGCTGTCTGCAGTTGCAAGCTTCCAGACGGCTATCGCCACTCTCTTCTCAACTGTGAGGGCTGCTCTCATCTTGGTATTCTGGCACTTCAGGGCAGGGGAAAGCAAGTCACAAACTTCCATGAAAGTGCCCTTAGCCATGCAAAAGTTTCGCAGCCACTGGGAATCGTCCCACACCTGCAACACTATGCGGTCCAACCACTCTGTGCTTGTTTTCCAGGCCCAGAATTGGCATTCCATGACATGAACCTGCCCCATTAACACCATGATCTCCAAAGCGCCGGGTCCCACGTTTAGAGAGAATTCTGTGTCCATGTCCTCATCACTCTTGTCACCGCGCTGCCATTGCCTCCTCCTTGCCTGGTTTTTCAGGTTCTGGCTCTGCATCAACTGCATGATAATGTGCGAGGTGTTTACAATGTTCATGACTGCTGCGTTGAGACGAGCAGGCTCCATGCTTGCCGTGGTATGGTGTCTACACTGAAAAAAGGCGCAAAATGATTGTCTGCTGTTGCTCTGGGGAAGGGTGACTGATGACATGGCTTACAGGGAATTAAAATCAACAAAGTGGGTGGCTTTGCATCAAGGAGAAACACAAACAACTATCACACAGAATGGCCCCCTCAAAGACTGAACTCAAAACCCTGTGTTTAGCAGGCCATTGATTTCACGGAGGGAGTAGGAAGCAAATGAATACAAAACAAATCTGTTTTGATCCACTCCATCGATCTTTTACATCTTAGGCTGGCAACAGATGGTGCAGTACGACTGCTAGCCATCGTCTTCTACTGGGTGCTCAGCAGAAGATGCTGTATTACCACTGCTACCCATCGTCATCTTCTGGGTGGTCGGCAGAAGATGAAATGACCTGGCTGAGTCACTCCCATGTTTGCCCAGGTGACCCTGACCGACCTTACTGAGGTCGGCTAAAAGAACACCCAGGAGTACGATGACAATGGCTACCAGGCATAATGCACCATCTGTTGCCAAAAGGCAATGAGCTGCTGCTGTGTAGCAATGCAGTCCCAAGTCTACCAGCACCCAGGAGACATACGGTAATGGTCAGCTGAGCGGTCTCCATGCTTGCTGTGGTATGGCATCTGAACAGGTAACCCAGGAAAAAAAGCATGAAACGATTGTCTGCTGTTCCTTTCACGGAGGGAGGGAGGGAGAGGGGGGCCTGACAACATGTACCCAGAACCACCTGCAACAACGTTTTTTGCGAGGAGAATCAGAACTTTGCTTGCTAGATGTTTACCACTTCAACTTTACAAGTATCCTTCTTAAACACAAGCTTTTTCTGCATGTTTGTCTCTCTTTTATGTTTATATCTACAGCTAGCAACAATTTTATTATCATGGTGTCTTCTCATGTATTGTGTGGGAAAATAAACTGAAGCAAATAGACCTTTTCATCCATATAAACATACTAGTGATATTCTGTCACAGATTTTTCTTATATTTTTTAAGTTTAATTTATCATTATTCAGTGTGAAGTATGTCCTTCTTGACCAAAACTTGGCATTTCAAAGCATTCTCCATTTATTTTTAACTTTGTGCAATGCAGTGTATGTATAAGCAAGATGACAAATTCTCATTCACAGAAATCTGTCTGTCAGCATGTTAATTATTTAAAATATTGTTTGATAAGCTTAGTGTTAAATTGCAAAGAATAGCTGTTAAAATAATACAAAAAGTGATTAGTGAATATTTTCATAACAAAAAAGAGTGTTTTTGTAGGGGCATCTGATAAGATGTTTGTGAATATCTGGATAATCATTCAAATGTATGTATGCATTGCTGTTGTAACCATATCAATCCCAAGATATTAGAGACACAAGGTGGGTGAAGTAATATCTTTTGTTGGACCAACTTCTGGTGGTGTGAGAGACAACCTTTTGAGCTCACACAGGGCTTTTCTTCAGGTCTGCGAAAGTTATATAACCCCCCTTTCCCCTCTGGGTTTCTTGGGAGCAGGCAACACTCACCTGTGTTCCTGGGCGCCTGATGTTGTTGACATTAAAAGAGATCCTGAGTAGTCCAGTGGTGATGTTGTACAGGTGGGAATCCTCTATCCACTCCTCTACTGCTGTCTGTTTACTCTGAAAGGAACTTAAAATTGGTGGTGCTTTGACGTGGCTGGGCCATGTATACACTCAAGAGTGTGCCTGGGGAACCTCCAGGAATAAACCTATTCTAATAATAATAATTAATAATCTCTGGCATGGGTCCAACTCAAAAATACCAATTATAAATTATATATATGTGATATACTTAAATTAGAGTTAACACAACTTTACTTAACAATTTAAACAAATAGGGTATAACAGACTAAGATTAAATGTCACTACTAATTTAAATCCATAAGGGGTGGTTGAATAAAATCAATTAACAAATACAGTATACAGTGATAAATGAAATTTATCTAGCTGGCATTTACACTGCCACCATTTTCCCCACCCAGGAGGGTACACTCCTCTGGATTTCAGAGTCCTAGATACTTGCTTACATGGGCACGCTTGAAGATTTAGAGCTGGAGGTTCTGTACATCAGTCCAGCCAAGGCAACAAGCTGCTCAACACCTCTGAAATTGGAATTGGCCCCACCAAATGTCAGCAGCTCTGGGTCCTGGTTCAATGGGATGATCACTCTGCCTCTCCTCAGACTCAGTCTCTGTGCTTTGCCCTTTTCCTTGCAAATACTTTCCCAAACAGGAGTGGGAGTTACTCACAATTCCTTTACTGCAGGCTCACCTCAGGCAGCTCCAGGAATAGCCTCTGCTCTGGCTCCAGTGAAGCCACCAACACCTCTGAAGTCTCAGCAGAAGTTAGCAGCAGCTCCACACCAGCCATCTTGCTTCTCTCCCAAAAGGTAGACTACCACCTGCACTCTCTGTGAGAAGAAGTCTCTCACTCTTTCCCCAAGGCATCATGGGAGTTGTGGTCTATAGGCTGGATTGCAGCTCACAGGATCTTCCCAACTGGAACACTCCCAATTAAGTTCAAAGGCCCCATTAGTAAAGGGTGCCTACACTTAAAATGTCTGTGAATCCTGAAAGTTTCTTGAATTTTGTGCAAGGATTATCATTCATCTGAAAAATTATAATAGTAATGCATGATTTGTTCTTTGCTTATTGTTTATTAATCACTATTCTCCTATTTAAAAAGTTTGTGATCCAATCAGAGAACAGAATTAGTTATTTATAGTGAAAGTGGAGAGTTTGTTATTCACTATTCACATGAACTATTTCACAAAAACCCCAGAAGCTGAAATGAGTTCATATAAGCTATTTGGTTGAAAACTTACTAATTTCAGTGAATGTATTATCTTTTTTGTATCAGTTTGAGTATATTACCCAAATATATAACAAAATTAAATTCAGGGCAAATATTATTTGTAATAAATAATTTATCTGCTATAGTCAAGAAATAGAGAAGTTTCGTTCACTCTGATGTTGGTACAATATCATTAACAAAAAGAAAGACTTCTTTGTTATCCTAGAATCATGGAAATTAAGAGGTGAAAAGATTTAGCAGGGTCCATCCACCAGTGAGTGCAAGATTATTCCCTGCAGCCTATTTTCTAACTAATACTTTACCCATTCAAATTTTAATATGTTTCAAGCAGTGGTGTTTATAACGCTCTTAGCAGAACATTCCACAGCCTCATTGTGAAGAAGCTTTTCCTGATATTAATCTTAATTTTCCTTTTAATTTCATTACTTAACTCTTCCTTATACTCCTTGATCCATGCTAAATAACTCCTCTTCATTGCTGGCATTTCTGTCCTTCATAAATATGTGAAAAATTATCATGCACCACCCCTCACCATGCCTTTAATCAATGTTTATCCAATGGATTTGTTACTATAGGTATAAGTCCTACCTACCCTGCAAGAAAAAATGCCCTGCGCTGAATCTCAAAATGACTCAGGCTTGCAGGGCACAGCCCGTGGGGATAAAAATTGCAGTGTAGATGTTACTGCTTAGGCTGGAGCATGGGCTTTGAGATCTATCCCATTCACATGGTTTTAGAACCCAAGCTCCATCCCAATCCCAAATATCTACAGTGCAATTGTTAGGCGCTCTAAGCCCAAGTCAGCTGACCCAGATCAACCATGGCCATGCCATCAGTCTTTTATTTCAGTGTAGATGTACCCTTTGTTGTGCTTTTTTAAAAATTGTTTAACAAAGTGAACTAATATAGAGACATGCTGGATGGCACGTTTATAGGTGATATAATAGAGTGTGCAGTAGCCTTTAAGGCAGTTAGAGCTGGTCAGGAACTTTTATTTCTGCCCTGTGGGAAATTTGGCATTTCCAAAAACATGAATTGATTAGGAAAAAAACAAAAATGCAATATTTCCTGTAAAATGGAAAATTAAAAAATAGGGCTGTTGATTAATCACAGTTAACTCATGTGATTAACTAAAAAAAAATTGTGATAAAAAAAGTAATCACAATTAATCGCCTTTTTAATCACACTGTTAAACAATAGAATACCAACTGAAATTTATTAAACATTTTGAATGTTTTTTCTAAATTTTCATATATATTGTATTCTGTGTTGTAACTGAAATCAAAATGTATATTATTTTTATTACAAATATTTGCACTGTACAAATGATCAAATAGTATTTTTCAATTCATCTTGTACAAGTACTGTAGTTCTATCTCTTTGTCGTGAAAATGCAATTTATAAATGTAGATTTTTTTTGTTACGTAAGTCCTCTTGAAAACAAGATCATGTAAAACTTCAGACCCTACAAGTCCACTCAGTCCTACTTCTTGTTCAGCCAATCATAAGACAAGCAAGTTTGTTTACATTTACAGGACATAATGCTGCCCTCTTCTTATTTACAGTGTCACCAGAAAGTGAGAACAGGCATTTGCATGCCACTTTTGTAGCCAGCTTTGCAAGGTATTTATGTGCCAGATATGCTAAACATTCATATGCCCCTTCATGCTTCGGCCACCGTTCCAAAGGACATGCTTCCATGATGATGACGCTCGTTAAAAAAATAATGCATTAATTAAATTTGTGGCTGAACTCCTAGGGCAGAATTATATGTACCTTGCTCTGTTTTCCCCACATTCTGCCATACGTTTCATGGTATAGCAGTCTTGGATGATGACCCAGCACATGTTGTTCATTTTAAGAATACTTTCACCGCAGATTTCAGAAAATGCAAAGAAGGTACCAATGTGAGATTTCTAAAGACAGCTATAACTCTTGACTCATGGTTTAAGAATCTGAAGTGCCTTCCAAAATCTGAGATGGAGAAGGTGTGGAACGTGCTTTCGAAGTCTTAAAAGAGCAGTACTCCAATGCAGAAACTACAGAACTCGAACCGCCAAAAAGAAAATCAACCTTCTGTTGGTGGCATCTGACTCATTTAATGAAAATGAACATGCATTGGTCTATGCTTTTTTTATTCTTTTTGATTGTTATAGAGCAGAGCCCATCATCAGCATGAATTCATCTCCCCTGGAATGGTAGTTGAAGCATGAAGGGACATATGAATCTTTAGGACACCTGGCACGTAAATATCTTGCAACGCCAGCTACAACAGCACCATGCAAATGCCTGCTCTCACTTTCAGGTGACATTGTAAACAAGAAGCGGGCAGCATTATCTCCTGCAAATATAAACAAACTTGTTTGTCTGAGCGATTGTCTGAACAAGAAGTAGGACTGAGTGCACTTGCAGGCTCTAAAATTTTACATTGTTTTATTTTTGAATGCAGTTTTTTTTTCATAATTCTGCATTTGTAAGTTCAACTTTCATGATAAAAAGACTGCACTACAGTACTTGTATTAAGTGAACCGAAAAATACAATTTCTTTTGTTTTTTTTCCACAGTGCAAATACTTGTAATCAGAACTAAGTATAAAGTGAGCACTGTACACTGTGTTTTAATTGAAATCAATATATTTGAAAATGTAGAAAACATCCAAAATATTTATATAAATGGTATTCTGTTATAGTTTAACAGTGTGATTAATCACATGATTAATCACAATTAATTTTTTAAATCAGGATTAATTTTTTTAATCACTTGTGCAGCCCTGAAAAAATCAGTTTCAGGAAAAGAAAACAGAATTAAAAAACAAAATTCTAGGCTGGAGAGTAAGCTGTTTGATTGGTTCCTTATCTCAGTGGGGCCGCCGCTTGTTCAGGGAAAGCCCCTGGCGGGCCAGGCTGGTTTGTTTACCTGCCACATCTGCAGGTTCGGATGATTGTGGCTCCCACTGGACGCGGTTCACTGCTCCAGGCCAACAGGGGCTTCAGGAAGCGACGTGGGTTGAGGGACATGCTGGCCACCCTTCTTGCAGCCCCCATTGGCCTGGAGTGGTGAACTGTGGCCAGTGGGAGCCGCGATCGGCTGAACCTGTGGATGCAGCAGGTAAACAAACCGGCCCGGCCCGCCAGGGGCTTTCCCTGAACAAGCAGTGACTCTAGTTTGAGAACCACTGCCCTAGCTGACAGTCTGGCTTGCCTACCAGGCAGGTTGCCTGGGAAGGTGGCTAGTCAGAGAGAATAGGAGCTTATGTACATCCATATAAGTATATCCATGTATATAAGACTGTGTATAATCAGCAAGCTCTCTGTTGGGAGGTGAGAGGCATAAGAGATTTAAAGGGACAGTGCTTAAGATATCAGATATGGGCAAGAGGGAGCAGAAGGAGGGGAGAAATCCCTGTAGGTTTTTTACAGTTTGAATCACCTGTATTTCACAGATCTGATGGCACTGAAAAAATGTAGTAAAATATAATGATCTGATTACACCATTTTGCTAGCTGGTAAGTTGTGTGTAGTATGAAATGTACATTGAATGCAACCTTGGGGTATTGTCATAATATATACAAAGATATTATTAATTATAAACATATAAGATTTTAGCATAATGCTATATCAGATTAATTTCATCTCATTACCTTGGGATGTAGTGTAACATAGTATTGTACAATAACTGAGCAACACATTAGATGATAATTATCAAAGTACTGCCATGCAGGGCCGGCGCTACCATTTAGGCAGCCTAGGCAATCGCTTAGGGCTCCTGGATTATTGGGGGGTGGCATTTTGCCGGGGGGGCAGCAGGCGGCTCCGGTTGACCTGCCGCAGGCGGCTCCGGTTGACCTGCCGCAGGCATGTCTGTGGCAGCTCCACCGAAGCCACGGACCAATGGACCCTCCACAGCGGCAGCTCCACCGGAGCCGTGGGATCAGTGCGGGGAGCTGCGAAATGGCCGTGCGCCTAGGGAGCGAGAAACCCTGGCGCCGGTCCTGCTGCCATGGTGGTTTAAACAACACCACTTGTATAATCCAATTCCTATTTTTCCTGTTTTTTGGTAGAACCATCTTACTGTGCTTGTGAATGAGCTGACAAAGTATTTCACCAATTGAAAAAGTGTTTGTACATAGATCTTAACCTGCCGCTATTTTGAAAATAGCTGAAATGAGCTATTAAAGAATGAATACAATATTCATTATATAAGCCATGTGAATATTATAGAAATGTGACTTGTTTAGAATTGTTAACCATATCAAATGCATTTACAAAAAATATCAAGAACTAATAGCGGAAGATAATCTATTGTGTGTGTGCTGGAAACATACTTCTTTTGTTCATCTGGTTTCTTTCTTTCTGCCCATAAATCTTTCTCTCCCCCTTTTCCATCGACTACATAAGGCAGCCTCTTGAGTCAGGAACAATGTATACCTTTTATCATTCTGTGGTGACCATTCAAATGACAAAAGTTAACAAACGTTAAAACATGAGTTAGATCTGGGTGATAGTCCACATATCTCTGATACCACTGTGTGGAAACAGTAGATATGTATGGACTTTTAGTGGGTGATCACTGCAGTAGCAAAATTTAGATAAATCAGTATATATCACAAAACTGCCAGTCCATTCTATTCCAAATTCACTCTCTACATGAATCTATTCTGCTGTATCTTGCTGGTTTCTGACACTTCTATTTTCACATAATTTGACATCCATACTTGTTTGATATTTCATGGCTGCATCTTCTCTCATTATTCTTAGCCAGCTACGGTAGCATTGTGTAATAGTCCAAAAAATGGCACTTGGATATTTTAAGATTTTTTTTTTAATTTCATCATCTAGAATTTAAGATGGTGTGTATTACCTCAGAGTAATAGTAATGCTCTGACTCAGATTCGTTGAAATGTATTTTTTCTGTGAACTTGTTTAATGTAATTGCCCAGTTTACATTCCTGAGCAATAAATTTATTATGTGTACATACACGCACATAAAGACACACAATAATATTTACTTTATTATTCATCTATGTAGCAGCAAAAGGCTGAGAGGGCTTCAATTGCCCTCTTTTTTTGTAGTCAATTTGTGACAGTAGATGCCGAAAATATTGCCATTTGGCTATTATAACTTTTATAACTTTATAAAATAAATTCTGATAGTGCTGGACTTCTGGTAAGTAAGCTCCAAATGCTTTTGAGAACTCCCATGCTCCACAGCATATACATCAAAGGCAAGTTTTTTGTTTTTTTTGTTGGTTTATTTTGGCAGTGCTTACAAGTTTTAGAAGGATTTCACTAACATGTAACAAACATATTTGTATTGTGTATACGCGATCTTTGTAGTTTGACTTTCATTTGCATGACAATGATCTTTTTCTCCCCACTGTTTTCTTTACTTATTACTTTCTCTTCAACTGTAAGAGGTATTGGTTCATTCTTTGTGAAATGGAAAAGGCTCATTTGAAAAAAAATCTGTGTTGTGTCTTTAATTTAGAAACTGCCTCGGGGCCCTATGGGGTATATTAAATCTGTCTCATTGCCATATATCTTGGTGTACATTTTACTTGAAACCAGGTGTTTTGTATATTGAACTTTTTAACACTGCGGGGAGGTAAGTATTCACAGCTGGAGTTTTATGCTTCGCACATTTTCGTGTTTCAGAACAAGAAGCAACCCCTAGGAAAAACTTCTCTAGCATGAAAAGATGCAGAACAAAGCGCTTCTGTATCTAGTGGCAGGACATGGATATGATGAAGTCACAGATATAGGACTTGCATATAAAATAGATGCTAGAAAAACTGAGACAAAAAGTTGCAGGCAGGCAAAGTGTGTAGATTTGCAGATCAATCACAACCTATGAGGTTGTCATTACAAAGTGGGATTCTAAAACTGAATCATAGGTACCAAAGAAGGGAGACAGCCTTTGTATTGTAGCCTAAGTTTTGAGTGTTCGTATTCTTAAATAACATTGGAGGCTAGCATGCATTAATTGTGAGTCACTGAGTTAATCTTCATTAGTTAATATTGTAAAAGGGTATTCACTCTCAATCACATAAGGGAAACAAATAAGTTGACTTAGACAGAAAAAAAAAACCCTTGTTTTTTTCCAAATGTGAGAAATGTGTAAAAAAATTAAATAACAATTAACAATATAACAAAGATAACTGTTCTCCCTCTTTCCCCTCCCTCTCAAGCAGCAGTTTTATAGAATAGCACCATTTCTCTGCCTCAAATGCATAAATAAATACATTAAATGTGTATGTTGAGATGGGTCTGTTTAAAAATCAAATCAATCATTCTTGGTGGTGTTTTTGGTTTTGGTTTTGTTTCTGTGAAATTGGTATACTCAAATGAAAATAGATTCCCAACAGAAAATACATTCTACCAATAGTTAATGTCCAGATGATAATTTGACAGTTAAGGGAGAGGTTCTTAATTTTTGATGGTCAGGGGAGTGACTCCTGGGACCCAGTAACTGATCAGTCAATATTAGAATCAATGAGTTCATTTCAGCAGTCTAAACCTGAGGTGTTCTGTCCACCAAACTCAAGCAGTTTTTTCCTATGTTTGTTATAAAATACATTTATAATGCATATAATTTTATCATGTCAAAGACCTAAGTAAATAACTTCATGCAAAATTTTAACAGTGTCAATGTCAACGAGATTTTTCTTCATCTGCTGGTAGTGCAAAAATCAAATCTTGCGAGCTTGAGTCAAATGATGGAATTCCACTCATCAGCTATAATAGTATACTTACTGAGATTGTGAGAAGACTGCATCCTTTGTTAAAGTGCCTTGATTTGATACATGGATTAGCTGAACACTTCATGCCAGACATTAACAACAGACACTATTTGATTTCATGAAAAGAAAGCATTAATAAACACTTCTTAAAAAACAGACTATCAAGTAAACATCAAGCATTAAATGTCATGGTTCAAAAGTGATGTAGCGGCTGGTGATGGAGAATATGAATGAGGACTGCAATGTTTGTCTTCATTTTCAATAATTTTATCAAACATTTGTCTCACAGACTCTGTGCTTGCATTTTCATTTGGAACCTGATCCAAAGCCCATTTAAGCTCAATGAGAGTTGGGGTAGGTCTCAGCTCTCTGGAAAAACTGACTTTTTATCAGTGCCAGCTCTTCTACGGAAATACCTCCAGCGGCAGTGATGCACAGCTTTGCTGTTGTCCATGGATGTTGCAGGCACAGCAGGAAGTTGGCACAGGGGAGGGAGAGAGCAAACACAATGATAAATAGTTATGTGTGGTCAGTATTATTATTTCTATCATGAAGTGATTTATTACCCATAATATTTTACACAAATGGAACTTTTAAAAATAGAAATGGAGGATTTAAAATTAACAATTTGATCTTCTATGCTAGAACAGAATTGAGTGCAACTCCACTGAGTACAACGGAGTTATACCCGAGATGAATTTTAATTCATGTCTAAAAGACCCTGTTCTCCCTGCAATTCAAGTCAAAAGCAGAATTCTGTGTGTCTTAAAGTTCAAGATTAAGTGCAAGAGAAATGGACCCTGGGCCAATAAGGCACCTAAACACATGCTTAGATTTAATCACGTGAGTAATCCCATAGACTTCAATGGATACAAACTCAGTGTTTTTATTAGACGACATCTTCATACGTAAGACTGTAAAATTAATAAGGAGAAATAAGAAGGTTACGCAAGCATTTGCATTGATTGAAAATAACTTTTTTTGTATATCCAATAATGCCTGGATACGGTCTTAGTGTTTTGTTTTACTATGTCTGGTTAGAGGATTTTATATCAGGATTCCCACAAATGCAATATTTTATTAAAGATGAAAATTATCCAAGTGATAGACTCTCCATTAATATTTAACTTATGCAATTGCCTTGAAAGAGATTTGGCAACAGTTCAGAATCAGTGGTCACTATTCCAGGTCATAGGCTGAAACAACAGCTGCAGCCTCCTTGCCTACTCTTACTGAACTATATGGAAATTTTGCCTGTGTAAGGACTGCGAGATCAAGCCCAAGTTAACTTATAGTGAGTACTGAGGCAACATAACAGCTCAGCTAGACACGTATAAATCTGAAATAATTGCATTTGCTTCAGCAGGGTTCTTGCTGCCTGATACCACTGAAAATGAGAGTAGAATTTGACCCACATACTTTTCTCATCACTATATTTTCTGAAAGTGGCATATTTTGTAACAATTAAATGTCCTCTAGGAATAACAATAACAATCCATTCTAAGCTCTTTTTATAGATTACAATGATTTATAAGAAAGTATAATAATAAGCCCAAATGTATTTGAAATTGCAGCAGACTTGTATTTGAGTGATTCTTATACACTAGACCCTTAGATCAAACGTACACATGGATAGGCACTTAACAAAATCCATAGCAGGAAATAAAATTGCTTCTTTCTGACATGGGTTCAGCTCATTAAATCTCCAGCAGTCTTGTTTCTGTAGCACAAGTGATATTTTATGTAAAAATTACCATCTCTACTTTGGTAAATATCATGGGTCTGTATAAAAGGACAGCTTCATCTGCATAAGACAATGGAATGTTTCCACAGCATCTGACCCAGAGAGCTCTGCATGTGATTTTCTGAACAAACAAATGTTTGAACTGTCTGAGGAGCACCATTTATTAGACACTGAACATTCCCTGTTCAAATCTTCAGATATAAGAGCTTGTGTCAATCATTTACAACCAAGTAAGATTTTACCAAGATAAGATGTCTAGAGTGTGAAAATTCTTTTTTTCAATTATCTAAAGATGATTCCAGGTCTGTCTGAATCTTGGATTCTTGCCATACGTATGTTGCTTTTTTCACTGCCAACATCTTGGATTTTCTTTTAATTTGTTATTTATAATATATATCTACATCCACATATATATTAAAAATTAAAGGTAGAGCTAATTATAAAGAACAATCATGGGATCCTCATTGGGTGGTGTGCTTATGTTGCTCCGATCACTTTTCACTTCAGATGGAAATCATTTCAATTTTAGCTCTAGGTTCTCAGTTTAACTGGATTTTTCATGCTTGCTTTCATTTCTGGGAAATCTGTGACATTCATAGTTCAGAGGGGCAGCCTGACCTTTTTGTATCATTGTTTCCCTTGAATTTAAATTTTCCACTTTTTCAAAAAGACATATTTTACTCCTGGTAAAATCTCTATAGCTGAATGTTATGGCCTGGTAAAGTCCATGAGGATAGAATTTTAATAAGTAACAAAAGGCACCTCCAAAATAACTTATTGTGAAGTTTTACATATGTTTGTGGTGTTGATTGCTCTATGTACAAATCTTTTTAAAACACTACAGACTGTAAACAATGTATGTAATCATCTTGCTATCTTGTAGCAGGAGCACTTTTAAAGGACAAAACAATTAAAACATGTACTTTCACTTGGAATGGGTCTGGGAACAGAGTTCATGACAATATAATGAAAGACTGAGGGAGCTTTCCAGATAGTATATGTTCTATATTGAATCTCTTTATTGTGGGCTAGAGGTCTTTATTAAATATTTAGTATTGGATGCAAATGCCATCTTTTTGGGATGTGATCATTTCAACATTTCATAAATTGGTTGATGACAGGACTGAGAAGTTATTTTTTTTAAAAAAAACACACTTTATTTTTTAACAGCAGAATAATATTTGCCTGCATAGTATGTAGGAGACAAAGTGAGTGAGGTAATATCCTTTTATTGGACCAGCTTCAGCTGGTAAGAGAGACAAGCTTTCAAACTTACATTGAGCTCATCTTCAGGTCTGGGAAATGTACCCAGATTTCACTCTGAGTACATTTCTCAGACCTGAAGATCAGTTCCATGTAATAGACTCATAGACTCATAGACTCATAGGTCAGAAAGGACCAATATGATCATCTAGTCTGACCTCCTGCACAAAGCAGGCCACAGAACCCTATCCATCCACTTCTATAACAAACCCCTAACCTATGTTCGAGTTATTGAAGTCTTCAAATTGTGGTTTGAAGACCTCAAGCTGCAGAGGATCCACCAGCAAGTGACCCATGCCCCACGCTGCAGAGAAAGGCGAAAACCCTCCAGGGCCTCTGCCAATCTGCCCTGGAGGAAAATTTCTTCCCGACCCCATATATGGCAATCAGCTAAACCCTGAGCATGTGGGCAAGACTCACCAGCCAGCACTCAGGAAAGAATTCTCTGCAGTAACTCAGATCCCATCCCATCCAACATCCCATCACAGACCATTGGGCAGACTTATCTGCTGATAATCAAAGGTCAATTGCCAAAATTAAACTATCCTATCATACCATCCCTTCCATAAAATTATCAAGCTTAGTCTTAAAGCCAGATATGTCTTTTTCCCCCTCTACTCCCCTTGGAAGGCTGTCTCTTGAAAGCTTGTCTCTCTCACCAACAGAAGTTGGTCTGATTAAGAATATATATATAACCTCACCCACCTTGTCTCTCTAATATTCTGGGACCAACATGGTTACAACAACACTGCATACATGCTATGTGATGTCTTCCTGGTCCTGAACTATACATATTGCCTGCAGTTAATTGCAAGAAAGACTTCAGTTGAAATGTATTTTGGGAATCTCCATGGCTACAAATATAAAAATGCCCCAATTTAATATATTTTATGAGCTGAAAAAGTTTGTTTCCCCCATCCCCAATCTTGGCATATGACGTGTTTCTTAACATGAGATATCTCCCCCCTATAATGATGTGAAATCTAAAATGAGAGCACCGATTGATTTAATCACATATCCTCTAACTTATCAACAATATAACAAAATAGGTTTGATTTGCTTCTTTCAATACATTACACTGAATGACAGTCTTAACAACAAGAAAAGACTGCTAGGGCTTTTTAAGGGAAACATTTAAAGATCTATGAAATGGAATTCTTAAATTATGGATAGGAAATAACTGTGTTTATTATGATACAATCTGTATTCTGAAGGTGGGGCACTCATGTGATCTTTCCCAATCTGAAAATATACACTAATTTGTCCAGGTAGTTTAAGCTAATTTTGAAAATGCCTTTCACATAAAAAAAATTTTCTAAAGCAAAAAATTATAAGCTAAAACCTCAGCTGGTGTAAATCAGCATAGCTCTAGTGAAATTAACAAAGCTATATTGATTTATGATTCATGATCTGGTTCTATTTCGCTTATAACCATAGTTACAATATGCATCATTGTAATCATAACAGACAGTATTTATTCAGTTGAGCCAGCAGCTGGTGCAAAGCACTGACTGGCAGTGGTAATTAACTCCCCACCCTTTTTTTTTTTTTACACAAATTTATATTAGACTGCAGTGTGTCTTAAAAATTCAGGGAAAGGTTATGATGCTTTAAAGTAATTCACTGTCATGTACATTCTTAACAAGGATCAATTAACTTCTTGTAATTGTGGCTTGTTTAGCATTGGAATGACAAATATGTTAAGATTCAATTCAGTAATGGTTTCAGTAAGATTCAATTCAGCTGTCTTCCAACAGAGAGAACCTTGATGGTAGGTCTCTGGTGGTAGAAAGACTTCCTGGAGATAAGGTGGTTGAACCTTCCCACAACCCCTGCTCTGCTAAGTTGTCTTAGTACCAATCAGTTTAGCACAGAAAGTAGGTGGAGCCCACCAGAGAGGAAACCCAGGTTGTGAATCTGGGAGATGTCCTATCAGTCTCCACAGGCAGACTCTCTCCATCTTTCTCTCCGTCTCTTCCACCACCACTTTACTTCAGCCTCCATTTTTCTTTCTCATTCATTTTGCCTACATGATCCCTGTCACAGTTCAGGGAACCTGCATCAATATCCCCCATACACACTCTGTGATTCATCAAGGGTACCCACATTTAGGCTCTGAGCTCCTAATCCATCACACCTCTTAGGTGGGGACCCGAATAGATCTCCTCCTGAATGGAGGTATTCCAGGCTGCTAACCTCCACATTTCTCTGCCTACACTTTGAGTTCCCCAGCAAGTCAGACTACTTAACATTGCTTTTTCTCCTCAGGGGCTATAATTACCTACAGTTATAAAGTACTACAAAGCTTTTCCTAAACAAGCATGTTTATTCTTAAGGTGAAAGCATTACAAAGAAACATAAAAAACAATAAAAGAACCTACAGACATGCTAATAAGCTTACCAGAGATCACCCCAACTCCAACAATGGCTTGGATAGGAGGTATCAGTCCTTCAAACCCTACCAAGGGGGTTTCCTGGGTTACAAGATTCTTAATTGCCTTGGCTCAGAACAAGAACACCCATGGGTGGAGTGTTCACCAGACACTCTATAGTGGCTCAACTGCAGCTAAGTCAATATCTAAACTAGCCTTAATTCTCCATCTCCTTCCCACCACATGTCATGAAGATCTTCCCACACATTCCTCTCTAAATAGTTTCATGGCACATTGGTGTAGTTCATTTTCTGCTCTTTCACCCACCCCAACATCTCTTTCCCATCCCACTTTCAGCCATCTCACCCTTGCCAGCATTCCCATTTTTTGCTTACCATTCTTTCCCACTACCTTCTTGATAGACTGGATCTCTGCACTCCCTGATTCCTGTGACATTTTTATCCTTGGCTCCACTTTCATCAGAGCTGAATTGTCTGAGAAAGGTGGAGTTTAATGTAGAGAACTCTTCAGTATAGAAGGCCCTTAGCAACAGGGGCAGCTCTAGGCATTTTGCTGCCCCAAGCACGGCAGGCAGGCTGCCTTCGGCGGCTTGCTGCGGAGGGTCCGCTGGTCCCATAGCTTCGGCGGACCTCCTGCAGGACCAACGGACCCTCCACAGGCAAGCCGCAGAAGGCAGCTTGCTTGCTGCCCTCGTCACGACCAGCAGAGTGCCACCAGTGGCTTGCCGCCCCAGGCACGCGCTTGGCATGCTGGAGCCTGGAGTCGCCCCTGCTCAGCAGAGAAGGCAACAAAGGGACAATCCTAGCGATGGTGCTTGGCATGATAGAGAGCATCACAGTCTGTCTTAAACAGGTGGATTGTGTTCAAGAACATGGCTGTAACTATAGTCATAATCCTTATTCCTTGAGTTTCAGTCTCGTCTCCCTTGTTTACCAGGGGACACACCCTGTTTAAAATTCTAGTGGCTGAATAGCATATTGTAAATAAACATAGCAGCAAGTGATGACCCACAGAACAAAATTTAGAGTGAGGAGTTCTACTTCACTATGGGTGGGACGGAGAGTGAAAGAGTCCTTCATTTATTAGTCGTCCTACACAGTTATTGGTTGTGGGGGTCACCAAACAGGCACTGGCAAAAAATACCAACTTTTGTTAATAACGATAGAAATCCTCACTGTCTCCGTGAGAACATCCTCTCAGGTATACAGATGGGAGGCAGATTTTTAACCAGTAAAATTCTGTCTGAAAAATATTGTCCCAGATTTGCGAGAATGCTGTAATGACTTTATGCTGCTGTACTACTGCAGAGCAAGCCACCCATAAGCATAGTTTATGCTGCTTTGCCTCACCAGGGGGGCACAAAGCAGTTGGAGCATGGCACAGCTGGAGCATGGCACAGTAGCAACAGGATAAAAGTTCATTGTATATAGGCATAACCCAATTAAATGATGACAATTGTTGTGAGAAATGACAACTGCTGACTTCTTGGCAGAGTACATTTCATAGCTGCCCAAAGCATCGGTAGCCCATTTGATTGTAGAAATATTATATCACTAAATTTGCTTGGTTGGTTATTCTAGAGTAATGATAAAAGACTTTCTTTGAGTCTCTTTTAAAATATATATATACAGTCAATTATGGTTATAAATGGCTTGAACTTTCAGCTAAAAATCTGTTTCTGCTGCAGCTATTGTGGCTGTTACTATAGCTGTAATCTCTTACAACATGGACTATTCCAGAAACATTTGTATCTTTTCTTTTTGAGATGAACTTTGACTTTCAGTTGCTGGGAACAAAGGAGAAAGGAAACAAGGATGAGGATGATGGAATGTCCTCCCACTCTTTTGTTTGTGATAAAATCTTTTTGACGATATATATTCGCTCAATGTAGAGTGTCAATTAGTGACTAAGGATGGGTGAGAAGCCTGGTTTTCTGCCAGAACAACTGAATCATTATGCAATTTTCTTGCTAGAGGTGTAAGTTTCAGATAAGTTGCAGCACAAGGCTCAGACAGCACTTGCATGCAAAGTACGATCAAGGAGAATCCGCTGTTCCCTTCCTATACATTTTCTGAAGTTGCTAGAAATAACATCTCGTTGAACAATGCTCTTGAGACCTTGCTATCAGCCACCTTAAGGGTTGGGGGTTTGCTCCCTCAAATGCTTCTCATTTTGCAGCGCATTCAGGCTGGAAAATTGTAATATTTTGTCCTATCCTTCCTCTCCACTTCCCATGCATAGTTGTCACTTAGCAGAGCCTATTCCTATGGGACGGTAGTTATGTATGGGGTTGCTCCTCCCCAGACATAAAAGTGACAGAAAGGGTGGGAAAGGAAACTTGAGATAGATTGAGGGAAGTAGCTAGGCATGGGAAGGCTCTGAGGGCCAGAATCACATAGGTACTTAGGCATCTAAGTCCAATATTCAGTTACCACTGGCACATTTGCTCACCTAACCCAACAGGCACCTAATTTTCTGCCAGGGGTATGTACTTGGCCACCTAAATCCTGACTCCGCCCCACAACCAACAAGAAGCTTGGAGTCCTAGCACAAGCCAAAGCCCCAGCACCATTCTCAAACCATGTTCTCCAATGTATTTTGCCAGTGGGACCCAATGCAATAGGTGTGCCAAGGCCCCACATAGAAGACAGGTTAGGGTGTTTCCAACTGTCTTCCAGAATACCCAATAGCACTGTGCTTTCAGGAACTCACCTGGCATGGGGGAAACCCAGTTTTGAATCCTTCCTCTTCCTTGATTTGGAGAAGAGTTTAGAAGCTATGTCTCCGCCATCTCAGCTGAGTACTATAACCACCAGACTATAGAGGCATTCTCCCTCTCTCTGGCCCAATGATTTTTTAAGGTAGAAGACCGGAGTATAAGTCCCTGCTCCAGAACAGAGAGTCAAACCTGAGTGTTCCATCCCAGGTGAGCTCCCTAAACATTGGACTATTGAGCATAATGGAGGTAGCATTCCTCCTCTTCCATGGTTTTATGAATGGCTCCTAAATGCTGGAGTTCTTTCTCTAAGTCCCCTGGAGGATACAGCCCTTTGTTTCCAAATTTCTTTTGCATTTAGTAAAAAAAAAATAAAGGCTGATATGCCCAAAAGGAAAATGAAATATTTCATTTTGGGTAAATTAAATGTTTTATTTGATCCCAAACATTTTTTTCTGACTTCTCTGTTGTGTAAAAATCCATTTTTTTTTTCAGTTTCTGGTTGACCTGAAAAGTTTTTTTTGTTTTTTGTTTTAAATTTTTCAGAACTGCCAGCAAACCAAAAGAATCAATCATTTATACAGCTCTAGAGATCACTGCATCTCTTTCTTTAATTGATGTTTGGTTTCTATAGTATGCTGACATTTTATGTAACTCTAAATTTAGGAACAGCTTGATTTCTTTTTTCTGGTGGTATCTGAAAACTGCTGTTTCTGGACATGATGCAGTATATATTTTCAGCATTTTCATTTCACTTTGGAAAACAATACTTACCAAAAGAATGGAGCATATATTAAAATACCTGGAGGTCGCTGAACTCATGTTTAGGTATAGCCAAATCTTCATTGATGTACTCTACTCCTCTCTCATTTCTAATGGATAATTGTTCAGTAGTGTGGTCCAAATATATTCTAATTCTTCCAGTAGGGAGATAGAATTCTCTGAACAAATAAAAAGAGCTGTCAAAAATGTGTTTGCTTCCAATTTTACTGCCATATAATGGTTTGAATGAAAACATAAGTACTTGTCTCTGAGAGTGGATTTTCTTTAGACACTAAAGCTGAGAGTTATTTTCTGATCACGCGAGTAATATCTCTAAGGAAGGTAACTGGCCATCAATTTCAGCTTCCATAGGGAACTTTATGGACCCATTTAGGTTGTTTAAAACAAGTAGACATTTTATAAGAATCATAGCTATGGTGCCAAAGTACATATGTGACATCTACTTATCTTAACCCTAATTTTAGACAATGTGGTTATGGAGGAAACACTTTATTTCAAATAGCATAACCTCAAAGAGACATTAGTGGCAATTGGAGATCTGCTCTCATAATGGCAGCTATCAAAAATTATCAGGAAAGGTGAACAAAGGAATCAACTGAACTTTTCATACCAGGGCAGAAAGCCACAGATGGAATGCTCTGCCCTAAACTAGTTGGAGAAACAGAACTACTGCACCTATGGTTTCCCTTTGCAAATCAATTTTCTTGTCAGGCACTTTTTTCATTCTTTTTTTGTATTTAGAAATAACACTGATCATTTGTCCTGTTATAGGACCAGATAATCCAGCTGTTTTAATACAACACGTATGCAAAACATTTAACTGATGAGATTTTTTTTTTAATTAACTTTGCAATAAATCAGAGCAATATCTTGCTCTACCTGGCTGGGAACAGAAGAAGAGGGTTTAATCTTGCCCTATCATTCTGAGGCAAAATTAACAATGACGTCAAAGTATTCTCACTGAGTAATGAGAAGAGGAGCACCTGTGCTTTGAGGTAAAATTTGGTTTGTTTTTATGAAAAATATTATTTACAAGAACACATTAATTCCATTGCCAACCCCTATATTATTTTAAGGGAAAATACGCCCATTGGCTGATTTTTATTCAACAGTGGATCAGAGAGGGAAGATTTAGTAGTGGTAAATATAATATATATCTTGTTTCAAATAATTTTGTTTAAGAAAGAATATAGTCATTGAAAATAATAGGATTAATTAAAATTTGCATAAGTACATTTCTCTCATTGGGATTCAGAATTGATTCCAATAGTAAACTGATTGCTTTTTTTGTTGTTGTTTTTTTTGTTTTTTTCATTGCTGTTGTTTTTGAAGGTACAATGATATTTAAGTGAGAATATATTGAAAAGAAAATCACACAGGTTGCTCTGAGGTCATGAATGTAACAATAAAAAATCTCTTTAAAACGAAAAGCAATGAAAACTGAAAAACAATAAAATCATCAGGTACAGTACATTAAAAACATTAATTTATTCACGCATGAGTCAAGTGAGTTGCTCCTCAGGGCATAATTTGTGATGTCACTTTAATTCCAAAAAGCATGGAGAGAAAAGTTCAAGAAATTATGCACAGTATAACAGAAAACAAAGAATTCATTCAAAGGCAATGCTATGGATAAAATTCATTCCAGAAGAAAGGGTTAGGACCCTGGTCGAGTATGGAATGCTCTACATACACATCAATGTTCTGTAACCAAAATAAATGGCTTCATGCTATATCAGAGTTCTGGCGAAAGGAAACTGAAACTGAGAAGGGTACCTGCTGCAGGCATAAACCTCTTACCTCTTAAATCTTTCCTTTCCCTACTCTTCATCCTTTACATGTTATTTATTTATTTATTTATTTATTTATTTGGTATCTATTTCTGGTCTCTGGTCTTCCATGGTTTTCTCTTCCATTCTCCACCCTGCTTTTCTTTTTCCATGTTCTGAATTGTCCTGAGGTGCTAAATCTAGAAACTACAGTAAAAAAGAGCAGGGCTCCTTGGATCAGTGATAAGTCTCATGACCATAATTTCGCTAACTTCCTCTTAATTCCTGACTCCTGTCTCCTTTTCCAAATTTTTCATCTCTCTCAACCACACCAATAGTTATACTGTGATCTCATCCTCTCCTCCTGGCCCTTTTCCTCTTGTCAATTTTTTGCCTACACTGACCATTTCCCAGCTCTTCCTAGATGCTCTCCATAATCTATCAACCTTCAGAATATTACCCTACCTGTTTCATCTTTCATCTTTATTACATTAGAGAATCAGGCTGGAGAGCATTTCTTGATCTTTACTCTGCTGCCCTCTTCCCTCAAGATCCTTGTATTAACACCTACCATTTTTTCTTGCCCCCCTTAGTTAATATTGCTTCCTGCATTTTAAGTTCTCCATATAAATCAGCTATGGATTCCTTATTTTGTATCTCACCAAATGTTCACCTATTTTTCTAAAGTAATCGTAAGACATCTCTCCACTTCCTATGCATATCTCCTCCATTTCTTTTTAATTTTAACTTAAAACTGTTTACAATTACAGTGAAAGTCAGTACTCAAAATACAATTGTATGGACTGTTTTACCGAAGATACAAAATATCACTAAGTCCAATTGACTGTATAGCATTAGTGAGTTCTCAGCCACTCTGAAAAGCATACTACTATTATATAATATTAAAATCCTGCTGCACTAGCTGGCTGCAGATGTAGTATCCATTGCTTCAGTGTACCACAACCTAGTAGGAACATTTTAGTATTCTGCATTGAAATTGTCCTCTCCATACATTTGTTTGTATATTGTTTTTTTTACTATATCTCTTTTTCAGTGATTTTTTTGTTATCTGTTGGAATATGGAAGGGTCATTTTCTTATAGTACCTCTCAAATCGTTACTGACATATTATGTTGCTCTCCAGGAGAACTATTCTACCAAATATTATATTGCAGTGATAATGTAAAAGACTTGGGGTAAATTTTTCCAAAGTGCTACGTCCCATTTTCAAAAGAGACATAGGCACTTAGCCCAAAGTCTCATTGAAGGTCACTGGGATTTAGGAGTTTAAGTGCCCAGGACATTTAAGCTGCTAACACACTGAGGTGCTTTTGAAAATTTTACACTGAGTGATTTAATTGGAAATGTGAATATGCCATATGACAAAATCAGGGGGTATTATGCCAATGATATATATAGACTTTAATATAAAGAGGCCTAAAGGAAACAGAACATTTAATGTAGGCTGACAAACATCCAGCAATGAAAACACTATTTGATGACAGATTTCATATATTACCATGTTTCACCTTATAGCAGTAACAGGTGTCATTTGTCATGCAATCTGAATCATTCTTGGTACCTTTTCTTGTCCAGGAAACAACAATTTATTACAAAATAAACATCTGTATCATGAGTCTGATTCTTCTCTGATGCCAGTTTTACACTGATTTAGCTGCACTGATTTAAATGCTGTTGCTTTTGATTTTTACCATTGTGAATGAGAGGACAATCCAGTTTCATTATGTTTAAAATTACCTTTATTTATTTCATCTCCACTATTTACAGTCTGACATAATGACATTTGACTTTATCAGATGGGTACTATGCAATCTCTGTTTAATTTGAATTTCACAATGGGAACAAAACAATATAGCGTCAGTGTATGTGGTCATGTTGACACAGTAATCCTCCAATAGCCCTCCCCTCTTGACCTAAAGTTGTTATTTTATTTTATTTTTTAAACCCTATTTGGAAAGAATTTCAAAGGGCAGATATAGCTCCAGGCCATTCCAATATAACGTATTTTATCAGATTTGCATTTATCATCAGACAACACATGTTTAGAGAGAGCTAATCACATCCAACCCACATAAAAATACTGGTACACTTGCAATTCATTGATTCATTCATATGACATCACAACTTGGAATTAGGAGTTGCAGCGAATTATATCAAGCAGTTCTCAGATTGTTGTCAATGCCTTATGCATACAGCATGGAGAGCTGCTTGGGAAACAGAAGGAGGAAGCAGGGCCGGGTCCAGGCACCAGCTTAGCAAGCAGGTGCTTGGGGTGGCCACTCTGGAGAGGGGCAGCATGTCCAGGTATGCAGGGGTAATTCCGCGGAGGGTCCCTCGCTCCCGCTCGGAGCAAAGGACCTCCTGCTGAATTGCCACAAATCGCGATCGCGGCTTTTTTTTTTTTTTTAAGTCTGCTTGGGGCGGCAAAACCCCTGGAGTTGGCCTTGGGAGGAAGAGGAAGGAGGAGGAGGAGGAAGAGGAAGAGTATTGGATGGCTCAGAGATATGAGAACAGGATATAAAAACAGTGAATCTCCACTGCCCAGAACTAGTGTAGTCATTTATAGCAATGCAGAAGAAGAGTAAAATGGGTGTAAAATGCCACCATTTTGGTCTGGTAGCATTGTGCATCCACTTTACACAGGTGTAAATGACCCACACAAAGTCCAAAGCAGTAAAAAATGTGACCCTCAGCCTGAGATGGACCACGCATACCCATGGTACTATACAAATAATAGTTACAGTGAAATCTATCACCACTAGGTCACCAATATGAATTCAGTCTAGGAATATAGGGTCAATACTATCCCAAGAATTATGGTTTTAAGTGAGATTCCACTCGGGGGGGCTATCCTATCCCACCGTTCATGTCACCTTTCTATTTTTACCATGTTATATGCATCAGAGCTAGCATGGGCATGTCTCCTTGAGCTGAAAGTTCTAGTGCAGACATAGCCTCAGAAAGGTAAAATACTCAATTATAGACAATGAATGATCCACCTTTTCACTCCCAGAAGAGAGAGCCTCTACAGAACAAGGTTATGGGCATATTGACAAGTGAAGTGAGAAGTTTATGCTGTTGGTGCCTCTGCTAAATCTATGGATGAGTTGGGGCCTTTGATGCAGCACCTTTCTGAGCACTAAAATTCAATTTAAAGGTAAAAGCAGAAGCAGCATTTAATTAGGAAGGGAGGCTATTCTCGAGTGATATGTCTAGATGAGAATTTTCCATCTTGTAACTTGAGTTAATTTACTGCCTAGGCTGAGCCATGACCAGGAACATATAAATAATGGTGTCCTGGAACAAATGTTAGTGGAGTGTCTAGAGAAGCATTTTAGTTAATTTGAGTTAATGGGCAATCAATTAACTCTAATTATTATAAAACTAAAAATGATAGATAAAGCCAAGAGGATTAAAACAGATTTGAACAGTAGTCACCATTTTTGCAGGTGGTATGGGGAGGCAGCAACTGTGAAAATAGGAATAGGAGACACTGGGAAACAGCTTGAGACATACCTCTGGGGCTTAGAGAACAGGATTATATAAAACTAAAAGTGCCAAAAGTATAATTTGAAGACTCTCTAATTTTTGATTCTGGAGTTTTTGATGATTGCCTCAGAACCCCTCAATGGAATGTTTGTACCATTATTTAGTGTTACGTGTTGTTTGTGCTACAGAATTTCCTATTAAAATCTGGACAATTTTACCTTTTGCCTAATTAATGTTGCGTAAGTATGCTATGTGTAACAGCACAAATA
The DNA here is from genome assembly GCF_003597395.2 of Chelonoidis abingdonii. Lineage (NCBI taxonomy): Eukaryota > Metazoa > Chordata > Testudines > Testudinidae > Chelonoidis > Chelonoidis abingdonii. Next base: position 266,840,108 of record NC_133769.1, read on the forward strand.
CTGTGGTAAAATTAATCACTTGCAAACAACAATTATAAATATTTTAATAGTACCACTGTTATCAGAAAGAGAATCTGCACAATTCACATTTAGCATAATAGATAATTTTGTAAAAATAATACTAATAATAGGTGTGTCATTTCACAATTGTACAAAAATAGAGCACAAGCAGCTATTTCATGTATTGGCCATTTGTGACGCATTGCCTCATGGAATACAGTAAAATTAAATAAATCACAACTAATTATACATAATTTAGAATAAACCTTTTTAGCATTATCTTTGTTGATGTCTTATTGAAATAACTATATATCTGTCTTCAAATTAATGCTTTTAACTGCTTTAGGGTCTCGTTTTTCTTTCACGTTTGCTTTGGTTTTTGTTCGTTTGTGGGTGGGGTTTTTTTTTTGTTTGTTTGTTTTTTGTTGTTTTGGGATTTTCTTCCTATCTGTGTAATTTCTATTTTCCTGTTAATCTCTAAGAAATTAAAGTGTTTCATGTTATTTTCTGTGATTGTAAAATAATACTGTTTCAAGGGAGTAATGAAATGTAATCTTCCACACACAGGAAAATGATAAGCAAAATGGAAGAACTCAAGTTTCTTTGTCTCAGTCATTTTGTTCAAGGTGTTAATTTGCCAAAGTATATCTAAATTACTTCTCATACTCTTAAGTATTGTATTCTGTTATTGGATAAGCATTTCTGAGGAGCTTTAAAAATATCGCTAGTAAATGTTTACTCAGTGTTTCATGTTTGATCTTTTTTTGTAAAATCTTTATACCAAAGCTGGAATCTATTTTCAATGACTACATATAAATGCAGCACACGCTCTGCGGCCTAACAGATGCCATCTGTAAAAGCATTTACTTTAAATTAGTGGAATAAGTAATCAAAAGGGCTTTGTACTTAATGCAGAACTTTTGGTGACTATTAAATGCTCATTACAGGGTGTTTTTGCTGTATGACTGTCAAAATCAGCAGGACGTTTATGTTAGATTTCCTGAGTGGGTCAAGATTGAATATGATTTTACAACTTAAATAACATAAATGAATGCAGGTTATTTCAGCATATCCAGATGTTCTTTAAACTCCCTACCTCTAAAAGCAAAATTTACAGTCAATTTAAATTATGCTGCAATATTACAGTGCAGATTTTTGCTTCAAACATTTAACAACTCCCTTATAACGTTCTACTGGTTTTTACCTTGAACCATTCACAAATGAAGATGATGAACGGTACTGTATGGTAGGCATATTTCTTTTAAAACATATTAAAAATCTGATGGTTGAACTAATCCTGTCACAAAAAGGCTTCTGCCAAGTCTCCCTTATTTTTTCACAGAAGTAGGGTGTCTGGCAACATGTTAAGTACTCTAAATCACCTCAACTATGTTTCATTTAATTTCAAAAACTAGTTAACTATTGAAAATATATTTTGAATGTATATGTTTGATAGTTTGTGTAGATCTATATTACAACTTTGTTATACCTCAAATGTCCTTGCAATCACTTTGACTTAAATTAAGATACAATGACTGTGTCTTCCATAAGCTATACAACCATTTGTACAGTTATGTTGATTTGAAGACAGTGGAAGCTGGCAACCTCTGAAAGCAGGCTCAGAAGCTGTTTATAAAGTTAAGTAAATGCCACTCATTATCTGCCTTAAAACAAGGTCCACAGAGCCCCCCTTGCTTCCTTGAGTAATGTCCATTGGAAAAAACATTTGCAACATACGGAGCCTTTACAAGTATGTAAATGAAACTTCCTAAAGGACTGTTAGGAAACCTCAATGGATGTCTTAACTGCTCTTATGAAAACATTAAAAACAGCGGGCCCCTTGACAATGAAGTAATTTTTTTCGTATAACAACTTCACTCAGAGCCAAAATCTACTCTGTTACATCCATGCAATGCAACTAAAGTCGATGGTAATGGATCAAATTCAACAGTACTATTGAGAACCCATTGACCTCACTTAAGTGGGTGCCTTACACCAGAGATTAATTTAGTCCAGTGCCTTTTACATAGAATCATTGTCTGTTTGCTTCTACTTATAACTATGCTTTTCTATTATGGAGACAGTTAAAAATGTTAATTAAACGTCCCATGGTTATAAATACATATTTACTAAAGTTCCACATATTGGTAATGTATCTCTTTCTATGTAGACACAGTCCCTCTGGGAGCACTCTGGATTCCCAATTATGTTAAAATCTACCTCCTCCTCCTTTGTTAGTGACTCTGTAGCCCACCTTGGGATCAGTGGGCCTAGAAGTCTTTGTGTTCCCTCGCCAGATAGTTCATTACAAGAGGTAAACTGCATTCTCAGTGTGAAGTGCCTCCTCCTAGGGGCCAGGTGAATAAATTACTAATATATATCCCAACTGGCCATAAAGAATTTCCAGGATACAGGATCAATTGATTTTAAGGAGGAGCAAACAATTCATTAGGGGAAAAGATAGGATTTGATTACATTAAAAAAGGGCAAAGATAGGAATTGGGGGAAGAGGAGAAGGCAGGGGAATCAAGGGAAACAGGTAAATGAAGGATTTGGATATATCTACATTAATGACCACACCATCCCACAAATAACTACCCCCACTAATAACTTTATACAATTAAAATCCTCCCCCCCCCCCGCAAAAAAAAAAGCCAAACCAAACCAAAAAACAAAACCAGTCCTAGGGTCTGTCCACGTCTTCCGGCTGGTTCATATGCACACTCTTCTCTTTGTTGGAGACCTGTAGGGTTGACTAAACATAGATAAACTGGAACTATCAAATTCATCAAATAAACGTGGCAGGCCTCAGCTTCATTTGTGTGTCATGTGGAGCCGAAACACTCCTTCAGCTGCAAGTGTGCCTTCATCTGATTGTGCACCCTCTGACTAGGACTATTCCCAAACCTAGAGGCTTTCCTAGTTACCTCACTATGGAAAGAAAATATCATTGTCTCATTGTCAAGGCATCCCACTGTAAGACAGATTTTTTTTCTCCGTGGAACAGGTCCTGGACTGTTCAAACCCTGGACTTACCTTAGCTTCTGGACTAACGGAGACCTAATGAGTGAGGTGGCAGACAATCCTCTCCCTCTGGATGTGGAGTCTGGAAGCTCCTTCTCTCCTTGCTGAGTCCAGCTTGTACCTGGTGATTGTCTCTGTGCCTTCTCTCCCTCTGATTTTTTCAATAGCTATGCTGTTTTAGGGACAGCGAGCTGATGGGAGCAACCTTTGAGAAGCTGGGTGCTTCTGGCTGAGCTGGGTCCCACTGGGGTAAGAGGCAAACTGAAGCTCACTCCACTATGCTGCAGACAGCAACTCAGAAGCAGCCCTCTCTTTGAAGATCCAAGCTGACATTCTCCCCCAAATGCACTGAATTTGTCCATGCTCATTGCATGTCTCTGGGGTCTGTTGTGTTAACTTAGGCGGAATATGTGGGGTAACAGTGTTAACATAACACAGTCACTGTCCAACATTAAACAGTGTTAAACAAGGTCTGGGGTTTAGTATACAGACACATCAGCCTGCTAGTACCTGCAAACAGACCAAAACACTATTTAAACCTTTTATTAATGATACAGAGAAGAAGTGAAAACAGCTAAAATATCTGAAATATAAAGTATTAAGTGAGGCTTTCATGCCAACAACTTCCCTTTTTCCCTTTCTCTTTAGCTAGGGAGAGTTTTTAACAGAGGAAAAAAACACCCTTGTTTGACAGTTTCTTAGATGGTATTAAAATGGTAATAACCGACCTTTTGGGGAAAAGAGAAGAAGTTAGTTGAGATCATCTGGAACTGTTGATGCTGCTGTTAAAGTCTGATGCTGTTTCCTGGAAGATAAAACCAGACAAACACAACATACAAGAGGGGAGATAAAAGTACAGCAAAGAGAAAATAAAGTTTCTGTCTCTGGTGTGGACTCTTACTTGCAACCTCACTGCTGAAAACTAAAGGCCCAACACATGGTCTGATCAGCCACTCTGAGACCTGGCAAACTCACACCATCATTGGGCTGTTTAGGGCATTGCTTTTAGTTGCCTCTTTCTGGTCACAGTCTTACAGTTGTGTTGAAAAACATGCAGTCTTGGCTGGCTAAGCCGCTTTTGTTAGACAGAAGGAAAATGAGAAGGGATAGGAAAGAGCTGACTCAAGCTTGTAGGGGTCAGGCTGTGGGGTTGCAGTGTAGATGTTTGGGTTTGGATGGAGCCTGGGTGCTGGGATCCAGGGGGTTTCAGAGCCTGGGTTCCAGCCCAAGCCTAAACATCGGTACTGCAATTTTATAGCCCAGCAGCCCAAGTTAGCTGACCCAGGCCAGCCACTGGTATTTTGTTTGAGCATAGGCATACCCTTAGGCTGTTCATAATCTGATTAAACTCATAATGCTGTGTACAAAAAAAAAAAAGTGGGAGGAGGAGTAGCTCAGTGGTTTGAGCATTGGCCTGCTAAATCTAGGGTTATGAGTTCAATCTTTGAGGGAGCCATTTAGGTATTTGAGGCAACAATCTGTTTGAGAATTGGTCCTGCTTTAAGCAGGGGGTTGGACTAGATGATCTCCTGAGGTCCCTTCCAGCCCTGATATTCCATGAGAAGAAATAAGATGGAAAAGCAAAAGGCCACATGGGAGGAGAGAGACAAAGTCTCACATCCCAGTTGGTAATCAGAATTCAGTCAGAGCTGGTAGAGATGGCAATATCATCTGTGTCTCTCTCTCTGGCAAGGTCTGGTCAGGACAAGACATTCCTCAGGATCAGATGATAAAGGCCTAGAGTCCCAAGAGACAGCCAAGATAGTGACACTCATTCCAATAGCCAGCTTTTCTTCCCAAAGCCTTTTTGCTTAAAAAGATCTTAAAAAGGAGTGACAGGCAGAATAGCCCATCCTTTCATTAATTTGTACACCAATGAGGTATATTCCTGACATAATAATTTTGGTTCACTGATTTCTGGTTCTACACCTTCTCTTGCTTACCAGGCATGATCTTAACACAGGTCTGGAGTTATACCAGTAAGTCTTTTTGCTTGGATTAATTCAGTCTTTGCATCTCCCTTTTACACCTTTTACCATCAACATTGGTAGTTGTAGATGATCGTGAGATCTGATGAAGTTACCTTCAGACATTTTACTTTTGAACTCACAATTAGGATAAATTTTTAAGGCCAGTTATCACAACAGGTCTGACTAGAGTTGGTTGGGAATTTTTCAATAAATGGTTTTTCATTGAAAAATGCCAATTTGTCAAAATTAAACCTTTTCATGGAAAGTTCCCTCAGGAAAGTTACTGAAGCCTAGCATGGGACTTCTGGAAAGAGAGAGATCTGAGAATAGCCAATATTCCTGTGGTCAAGGCACTCATTCTTCTCTGTCTGATTCAGAACAGGGACATGAACCTGTCTGTCTCACATCCCAGGTCACTGTCCTTCCTGTCAAGCTATTCTGGGATGGGTGTCTCTCATGTATGGCTTTTCTGGGGGAAAATGAATTTTCTGGTTTTTGTTCCCATTTGGAACAACACTTTATGGTGAAACCTTAAATATTTTAGTGAAACATAGTTTTGTTTTCTGGCCCTCTTCCTGCTCTGTGGGAAGTGTTTCTCTCAAGCCACCTAAATGGCAAGAGGATTACACAGGTCTTCTTAAAATGCCCACCATCATGGTGTCTGTGCACAAATGCCTGTCAAATTATTGCCATTTAATGGTATAGTATGGGGTAGCTGAGATCAGGTTTTTTATCCTTCTAAGGCTTTGTCAGCATACAGACTTAGACCTGTTAAACTAAAAGTATGTATTTAAGCTTATTTAGTTAAACCAGTACAAATATATGTGTAGACTGTCTTATTTCAGTTTGGCAGTTGGCTTATTTTAATTTAGCTTATTCCAGTGCCAAACAAACAAACAAATAAACAAAAAAACAAAAAACCCCAAAAGATTAAGTTAAACTTAAATATACCAGTCTTATTCTAAAATAAGAATGTTGAATGGGATTTTGCACTAGTTTAACTAAGTTGGTGCAACTTTTGTGTGTAGACAAGATCAAAGTGGATGTTTACTATAACTGAGACTGTGGTTTGCACACTACAGTGTATTCAACCAGTTCAAGCCTTTTATTCTTCTTCACTATAATGATCTAAGTTCACATGACATGAATTTATTTGAGACAAATTTTTGAGCGTTTGGTTATTTGAACTAGGTGCTGTACTGTCATGTGAAATGTTTTGTTTGGGGAGGCAAGATGGGCTTGTGCTTAAAGCACTGATTTGTGAATTGGGAAAGGTGGATTCAATTCCTAGCTGTGCTACACACCTCCTGTGCTATCTTGCGTGAGAATGCAAAGCACTTAAGTCTGATTCAAAGCTCTTCGTAGTCAACGGAAAGACTCCTATTGACTTCAGTGGGCTTTGGATCAGGTCTTTGATATCTCTGTGCATCAGTTCCCCATCTACAGAATGGGAATAATAATGTAACCTTGCCTCACAGGCTTGTTGTGAAAATAAATTAATTTATATTTGTGAGACTTTCAGATCCTACAGTCATGGGGGTTCATATAAATATATAGGGTAGGATGTTAAATTGCCTATCTTTTACAAGTTTACTATGTGAATGATAAAAATGTGTGAGTTGTATGTTAGCATCAGATACAACTTTTACATAAAGATGTGACATGGGCAACTAGAGAAGTCCTAACTGAGTATACTATAAGAAAGAAAGAACAATTCTTGTAAAAAAACTGTTATAGGAATGTGAGCACAGAAATGGATAAAAAGACCAGAATATTTAAAACTAACAAACAGACAAACAAAAAGGGTTCTTTTGACATTTCAAATCTCTAAAATAAAGTTAGGAGTTATGTATGAGGCAAGTCTTGATCTAGTGAAATAACCAAGAGAGAAAACAGCCCATTAAAATAAGACTCCAGAAAGAAAAAACACAATAATGATGAAGTAGGGTGCAACCCTTTCTTTAAAACAGAATAAATCAAGACAGAAAAACCTTATTTTTTTCATAGTAGTGGTTTTCCAAAAGTGCTAAAATGCAAAGCTGTTTGTTCAGGCCAGAGAAAGAGAAGCAGCAGACTTTGCAAAGTGCAGTCAGTGTCCATTAGTTCCGTGTGGGATGAGTGGTTTTGATCACTTTGCCTTCATAGGCAGCGCCACAGTTTGTTATTGCCTGTCGGTTAGTTTGCCATTCAATCGTAAACACCACTTCAGTGTTGGTATTGTTCAATGTTCATATTGAAATGCAGCAGTATCACCACAAAATTTCCTTTACTGAATTCTTTAAATTGCATTCACAATCCTTTAATGCTGCAAACAGGTGACAATGAGTGTTTTTATGAAATAAAGTCTTTCCATTTTATTTCACAGGTATCATTCTTTATGTGCCATTTAAATTCCAGAGGGAAAATATTTAATTAGGGCAATAAATCGCCAAATCTCATAGCTATTGTGCCTAAACCATCTCCCACTAGCAATATAATAATTACGTAGAAAGTTCAAATTTGAATGCATATAAAACATAAAATTACACGCAGGACATTTGAGTAAAATATATAATGTCTATACAGCTTAGTAGTCTTTATCTTATTATGAACCAGATTCTGATATCCTTGTTTATGTCTTTTTTCCAGGACTAATCACACTAATTTCAGTGGGTCTATTTGCAGAGCAATTAATTACACTACATGAACAAGGGTATCAGAATCCAATACGAACTGAAGAGTATGCAATGCTATTCCGAGTAAATGGAAGAAGAGCACATCTTACATAGCCTTTTGAGTCCTTTTTTTTCCAAAGACTTATCAGGTCTGGCAAGGGAAAGGGGAAATTAAGACCTAATGAATACATTTCAAAAAAACTGTCATTTAATATGATTCCTATAAGTGTCACACAGTTCAGATGCTGATCCAACTCTTGTGAGCCTGTAAACCCCCTTGTAAAAAGATAATGTTTGATATTAAATAACAAATAATATATGGAAGCAGATGAGGTCTTTAAATAAAAGTTCAGTCATCTCTGATATGAGGCAAGGCCTATCCAAAATCTGGATTTGTCTCTCTCATTTTTCTTCACTGGGTTAGTGTGTGGAATACCAATGACTTTGCTAGCAACCTTCAAGGTATGAAGATGGCATAGTCCACTGGACAGAATGAAGAACCATGCCCTCCCTGATATCACTGAACATAATGCTCCTTTCTGACAAACGTGTGTGATATGAAAGCGTGTTGCTTACTTGCTTGCTTTTATTATGCTAGATACTAGCAAAAGTCTCTCAAATTTTGGTAAAGTAACTGAAATGGATGACCATCCTTATCCATGCCAGGAGAATCAGCTAGGAGTGGAAGTGAAGAATTAAAAACTATAGCTAAATGCAGTTAATCTGTGATTTCTACAGAGGGTAAATAAGGTGCAGTATTGAGTAATACAAAAAGAATGGGGGGGGGGGGAGGATAGGTATGGAGGATGTGGGAGAGAGAGACAGACCACACCTCTATAGTCAAGAGTTTTGGCAGGTCCTAGGGGAGTGCTAGAAAGCAGAAGTGGGTGATAGAGAAGTTTGATCATGTTAAAGGTTAAAGATCCTGTATGTTTGTTGTTGTGACATACCTCAGGAGAATGACTGTACTGTCCTGGGGGTCCTGGGGTGGCAGCATGCAAACCTCAGACAAGCCTGTACATTTCTACTACTACTTTCCATGTGAGAGACAGTGTCTTGTGTCTTGTCAGCGGATTGTCTTAAGCTTTTTTTTTTTTTTAATTTAAATTGGGAAACCAAAAATGTTTGCCTGCTTTTTTATTCCCTATCGCCTTTAGCTTTTGCCTGGAAGTGATGTCTGTGCTGGTGTAATAGAAGTAAGATTACCAGTGTGCTTGATTTAAATAGAACTGTGTAAAAATGCAAGTAGCCTATGTAGGTTTAATATGTCTGTGCATGCAGCCCATCTTCTTTGCTGGCATTGAGCTTACAACAAAAGTAAAGCTTCAGGCTTTTGTGACTGTCCCCCATCTTCCCGTCCTACTGATGAGCCTCAGCAGTGGATCCTTATGCACAAGGCTGGCCTTGCGGGTGGGCCACCTGAGCGACCGCAAGGGTGCTGTGGTCAGGGTCAAGTGTGGCTCTGTGTGGCAATGCAGAGATATGCTCTACCAGCTGGTAAGGGAGTGACACAACTCGCAGAGGCGTGTGGGATGCCCAGATTTCTCCCAGATTCCTCCTGGACTAGGGGAAGAGGCAGATGTGCAGTTTCACTCCCGCACCCCAACGTTCCTCCATAACCCCTAGGAGGCTATGGGGGGTTACTGAGAAGTAACATCAGGGGACCCTGCATCCAGGTCACTTTCCCCACCTGGGCTGTGCTGTAAGGCATCAGGAGCTGCAGTTCTCCTGCCCTTATGCAGCCCAGGTAGGGAAAGTGACTTGGATGCAGAAAGCCCTGACTTAGCACCTCTCTTCCCCTCTCACAGCCCCCTACGGAGACGTGGAGGAACAGCAATTTGGGGGCGGGGGCAGTGAGCAGCAATGCCACCTGCTTCGTACATCCAGGTCAGTTTCCCCACATGGGAGCAGAAATGGAATGTAGGAATTAGCGGTTCAGGAGGGTGGTACAGGAGACACAATGCAGCACAAAGTAAGGGTGGCAATACACCACATACCATGCTACCTTACCCAAGCTGCCACTGTCTGGCCACCTAGCATTTAATTTATGCCGTGGCTTGCTGGGGCTCATCCCCAGCACTTCTTTCAATACAAATTAAACACTGGGGAGGCAGCAAGGCCCTGGGCGGGATGGAGAGTCCTGGGGCCCAGGGGTGATGGACAGGGTTGGGACCCTGCAGGGGCTGGGGCAATGGGGGGTTCTGGGTGCACCAAAATACGAGATCACCCAATGCACCATTTTTCCTAAGGCTGGCCCTGTTGACGCACCATAGTAAGACAACCCAAGTTTCATTCTGGGTTAGAGTATGCACAACTAAGAGCTCTGCTTTTATTGTTAGTTTTATTATTTTTATGGTGCATGAGACTTGCATAGCGCATTAATGAGCTAAAAGAAGAAAAGGCACTACATGAAGAAGATTACAATATAGTTATGATGGATAAAGACATCAAACCACAGTGGGTGAAAGCAAAAATGGTGTGACAAAATATGGAAAGAGTTAGAAATATTATTCAGTATCCATTTTCTGTGTAAATAAACCCACAGGGAGCAATCACTTGACTTGCCTTAGGGTAGGTCTACACCACAGTGGGGATTGACACTCTGAGATCAATCCACCTGCATTTGATTTAGCGGGTCTAGTAAAGACCCGCCAAATTGACTGCACATCGCTCTCCAGTCGATCCCTGTACTCTACCCCCTACAAGAAGAGTAAGGTAAGTCGAGGGGATATTTGCTCACGTCAACCCCCCATGGTGTAGACCCCCCCAGTAACTCAACCTAAGGTACGTCGACTTCAGCCACGTTATTCACATAGCTGGAGTTGCATAGCATAGGTCGACTTTCCGTGGTAGTGTAGACATAGCCTTACTGTGTCAGCTTTTTTTCAATTTTCAAGGAAGAACTTACTCAGTGAAAGGCAATTAGTGGGGAGAGAATAAGGAGTTTTACCATTTGTAGTGGAAAAGGGAACTCAGATAGGCCAAATCCTGCCCTGATTTACATAACATGAAAAACCACTGAATCACTGCAAATTTTGGCCCACAGCCTCTAGCCGGAGCATAAGAGAGAAAGGAAAAATTGTATTGATAGAGTTTATTTTCAGCCTTCCTGACTCTGCACATTGAAAGTTCTGAGAAGCCAATTTGGATATATTCCAGGTCAGTTCTGAGTAGAGCACAGCAGTTAGGAAAGCACTGCTTTTTTTCTGGAAGCGGGGATTTCAAAGTGTGTTGAGGTGGTTACTAAATTGATCTTCTCCAGAGGAAAACAGGCTTCAATTACCAGCAAAATTGGTCCTCCAGGGCAAGATTAAGATTGTAGTTGAGGGAGTGTGGAGAAGTGCTATACTTGGCCTGTATTAATGAGAGGCTTCATGTTGCACAGTTAACTGTTCTTAACCTCCATTGGGTCAAAATGACAAAGAAGAAATAACTGCAGAAAAATGACATAGTATTTAGGTTCCAGGAAAACTGAATCCAAAGAGTAATTTTACATTATTCTTCCAGTTAATGTCACTAATCTCCCATTTTTCTCTTTCTCAGTCCCCACTGAACATTTCATCAGCTCTCATATGCAGGGAAAGTGGAGTTAGTTAAGATGAGTTTGTCACTTTAAGATGCACTTTTTTTCAGATATTACCCCAGGGCAAATTCACTTTTTGAAATAGTTTTGAAAAGGAAAAGGAAAAAAAAGTTTCTAAAATTATATGCCTTAAAAACTATTAATCAATTTACCTGACAGACCAGGCCATCAATGCACATAATTTGTTTGATAGGCCATTATGGCTTCTTAGGAAGTTTGACAGTCTTTCATGTAAATGCTTGTAAATCTAAATTAGGAACATTTTACAGTTTGTTATTTCAATCCATTGCAAGGTGTTGTTATTAAAAAGTGGGTTTTTTCCTCAACTGATTTTCTAATGGTTCCATTATATGAATCTACAGTGTGAAGCAGCTATCATGACAATCCACATAAGGATCTTTTGGGGGCAGGGGGGGATGTGAGGGGAAGGATTAATGAAAAATATTATGTAATTTACTATTCAGTGTTTGTTATGTGTCCTTCTCTGTGCCCAATCAACAGAGGATGTGATTCTGTTACAGCCCCCAGTGAAAACCAGGTTCTGCATCTATGGAGTCTCTTGCTCTTACCTCCAGAAGTGCCTATCATAATTTATACATAGGTAGGAACAAATTTTAAAATGTTCTAAGCTATTTTCCATGATATGACCCTAACATCTCTGAATGCCAACTGGCAGGGTGTTACAAGAATATCCTGATCCCGGTATGTACATTTTAGTTTACCAAAGACTGTTATGTAAGATCTTAAATGAAAACCAAGACCATGCTGGCCATTAATATCATTATGAAATGTATGTACAGATGTGTCATGAGGCATGGACCATAGGTGCTGGAACTAGGGGTGCTGATAGTGTAAAGTAGTAATAACAGCCCAAATAACTGGTTTCCACCTTCAGCACCCCCAATATAAAAATTATTCCAGCACCACTTGTCTGGAGTGTTTCATAAGTGTGAAAACTAACCTCAGGGCAGGCTGTTAAGAAGCAAGGCACAAACCCTAAATTGACTGTAAGTTATATACTTAGACTTCACCTAACAAGTGTAAACTAGTGTAGGTGTAAGGCACTACACAGCCTTTTCATGGAGCCACAGGCAGTGCCCTTGGGCATCCCAATCTATCTTGCCATCCAGGCAAGCTTTGACTCTATGATAAATGGTCACTTTACACCAAAGATAAAATATTCAGGTTACTCCCAGGCCAAAAGGATAAGTCACTTAACCCAGGTCAATATGCACTTAGATCTCAGACCAACAGCAATGCTTGTAGCTAATCCTATAACAAACTAACTAAGGATTTATTATCTAAGAAATAAGAGTTATTGACAAGGTTAAAACAAATAAACATACTCACAAATGAGTTGTAGTTTTAGATTTCAGATGGTGATAGAGCTGCTGAAATGTGACAGCTACATATGTCGATTAGGGCTAACCCAGATTAGTCCTGGGGATCTCTTGCTTATGTTCTGGAATCTTTGACCCTTAGACTCCAAACAACATAAACACTCTAATTCATTCTGGTCCGGGATTTTTATCCCTATCTCTCTAGAGTCCAACCTGATGGGATAAGTGCTTCTGCACGTAATCTCTTCATGTGTGTGTTGGGGAGGGGGCAAGCAATCAACAATGTCTTTGTTCCATAATGGCCCATTTGAATTCAATAGTCCTTCCCGATGGACAGGAGATAACACCTTTTGTAGAAATCAAGCATTTTGCATTAGGTGAAGCCCCCTTCTCCCCGTCCCCCGTTTGCTGAGTTATTTCAGAACAAACATTTTATAGTTATAGAGTAAACACCTTATATATAGCACAGGATACATATATTATAAATAGGATTAATACATGCAGCATCCCACAAGCATTCTATGAATTCTAAAAACTAAACACATTGTTATAACATTCATATCTATTTTAACTATATTAACACACAGGTAACCAGACTGGTTTCCAGCCATGCATTTATCAGCGTTCAGGGGGGCGTAGGGCTCAGGCTTGGGCTGGCACAGGGTCTGCCAGTGTCACACTATATGACAATATATTCCTAAAGTCTATAACAAGGCAGAGTTGACAAACAGGTTTCTACGAGGCAAAGAATGCATACACACCTGTTTCTCTTGGGCTGCATGTAAAGCAACAAAATGGAAGCTCTATTTACATACAAACTGCACAGGGTGATGTGAAGTTAACAGGGAGACAGGATAACAAAGAATGAACCACAGGGGGCTGTTCTGTCTCTGGGAGCAGACAATGAAGTGCGGAGACTATACGGGAAGTCAAGGAAGACACTCCTTTCGCCTATACCTAGGAAGTAAACAGTGCTTTTATATTCATGAAAATAGGATCTCAACTGGACTTGGTTGAAAATGCTGCAGAAGACATTTGGGGTGAGATAAAATTATTTAGACTAGAGGTTAGCATGTTAAGTAAAGTTTAGCCTCTAGAAAGTGTGTTATCATTTTGTTATCAAGTGATATCTACACTCACTATCTCCTAAATCTTGATCTTTGATAATAAATTTATGGTAGTTTTCACTATAAATATATTTCAGTGCTGTGGTATTAAGTTAAGTGCTGATCCTGAGCTGAATCACACAAACTGGTCTGTACACTATGCCCTAAGGGACAGTTGGTAAGCAGTGGAGAAGAGGCTGGACATTACAGGGGAAGCTTCAAAGGTGCTCGGGGACTGAGATGCACCTTTTCTTAACCAGCAAGGCAAAGTAAGGACTGGCATAACCCAGAGAAGATTGTTTGAGTGGTTAACAGACTGGGGGTTTCAGGAGCTGACATCCAATTAGGCACAAACATATCACACTCTTGCTGGAGGAAGAGGTGTAACAAAGTGACTCACAGCCTGGGTACTCTGAGAAATGTCACACCTGGACATTGGACTGAACTACAAATTTCAGATCTTGATAAAGGAGGAGATTGTGTCTGAACACTATAGCTCTGAAATTCAGAGTTCATTTTTTCTTACCAACTTCTCCAAAAGCTTTGGGGATAGAGTGGAATTTGACTTTCCTGTGGTCCCTTAGGCTATGTCTACAAGGGATTAAAACTCATGGCTGGCCATGTCAGCTCACTCAAGCTTGCAGGACTTGGGCTCTGGGACTAAAAAAATCACTTGGGCTTGGGCTGGAGCTTGAGCTCTGGGACCCTGCAAGAGTGAAGGGTTCCAGAGTTCGGGCTCCAACCCAAGCCTGAAGGTCTACACTGATTTTTAGCCCTGAGAGCCCAAGTCAGCTGACCTGGGTCAGTCACAGGTCTTTTATCCCTGTGTAGATGTATCCTAACATGCCAAGGTCCCTGCTCAGTTTTTGGTGCAGGCTGTGGCAGGACTCAGGGCAGTTCTACTGTCCCAGAGGCCTGATGTATCACAAAGATACCTTTGGGGACACCGTCAGTGAAGATTGCTTTTGTAAAATCTATGTTCTCCCCCTGCATCTGTCGGCCAGCTGGATAATATACATCTTGCTCTGACGGTCAGAAATCAAAAGAAGTAGTTGGGTCACAGCTCCTCAGATACAGTTCTGAGTCAATCAGATCCAATGGATTTGTTAAACGAAATCCAAATACTACTTCCCATTTGGAGAAACCCTATTCTACTAGAGGGTGATGTGTTGTTTGAGAGGTCCTTTGCTTGAGATGGTAGTGACCTTTTTTTGGGAAGGGGCTGGAAGGGGAAAGAAGGATGTTGATTTTTCATTGCAACAGCAATTGATTTTACTGGGTTTTTCTGTCCCTCCAGGTTTTTGAGGACATATACATAAGGAGTGCCATCCTGTCTCTGAGAGCTCTTATAGTGTACTGTATAGTTTGCACAATGCTGCCAAAAATCAGGATGTCTACTTATTTGCAGAGTTATTTACACATATGTGAAATGCAACTTGTTTCTATTATGGCAGATACTTATGTGCAACTCTGAGCAAAATATGGCCAACGGAAATTTAAAAAAAAAAAAGTGGCTTGGGCATTTTTTTAGCTAACAAATAGCTTTTATTTTAGCTGTGTTATGGTTTCAGTTTTATGTTCTAAAGTTTTTGGGATGAGACAAGATAGAGGTAAAAAATGAAACAAAACTCTTAAAAATATAATAATCCCTCTAACCATCTGGATTTCCTCTCAACCTACTTGTCTATGGATAGTTGCTGTGATGGTCTACTGGGGTCAAAATGTACAGTTTAGAACTAAAAAACTATATTTTATGTGAACATTTATAGTCCTTTAAATCTACCTTACTGTGGACCTAGGATTATGTTTGGTAGCCAAAGACTGACTGGTTAATTCGAACTGAGTTTTGCACACTCCAGGTTTACATAATTTACATGTTTACTAGAAATTATTCTGAACCTAAATGTTTGTTCTCAACACTCTTGATAACTGGAGAAATAAATCTGAAAATAACAACATAAATACTTTGCAAGTCACAATAATTATTTTTGTAATATATTAATATTATTTTTTTAAATATAGATTGTTCAAATCATGTCCATATCTGTAGTATGAGATGTAAACCTTAGGTTTGATTGGTGACATAGATCATAATTTACTGTTTCTGGTCTGTGATTGGATGAATGTAACTCTAGGAATCAGATTTCTGGTGCAAATTCTTCTGATTACACATTTAAAATTCACTTTCTACAAATATTCTGTAACATTCGGTTAATATTGTTTATTTGAACATATATGCA
Source organism: Chelonoidis abingdonii (assembly GCF_003597395.2). Lineage (NCBI taxonomy): Eukaryota > Metazoa > Chordata > Testudines > Testudinidae > Chelonoidis > Chelonoidis abingdonii. The sequence continues at coordinate 266,856,025 of NC_133769.1, forward strand.
AATGAATTTATTTTCTAGAGTTTCCATAGAAAGCAAAAACAAAATTCATGCAAACACAGGCAAAACAAAATCAACCTTGTAACTAGGGGGAGGGATGGGAGATTCAGAGAAGAATTAAGTTATTTGCGACATTCTAATAAAATTATTTTTATTAAAGAAGATATAAAAGATACAAAGGAAGCTGTTTTTAACATAAAGGATGTTGTTGAACTTAGAGAATTCCACTATGTTATACTTGAACATTATTTCAGTCATTTGTTACTGGTGATCACACTTTTAACACATGTGGTCTTGCTTTTTGATTACTGTCTATATTTCCACAGTACAAGTTTTTTTGCATTTTTTTAATTTCTGTCCAATTATTTGCAGACTTTATTTAATGTCTGTCTTTAATCACTCTGAATTTAAGATGCTTAGATCATAGGACCAAATTACTGATCCCTGGCAAAACTCCCATTGAATTTAAGAGAATAAGGATTTGACCCCCCAATGAACAATAAAAGCCACTTTTGTAAAGGGACTCATTTAAAATGCTTTGTGAAGGAACTTTGAAACATCATACATAGAATTATGGTATAAATTAACAAAATAGCAGTACTTTAAACATTTATGAGTTAGGAGGCACTGGAGAAGTAGTAGTATAGAGACTTCAATTTTCTCTCAGTGAAACACTATATTATACCTCTCATGATCATTAACATAAATGGTGCATATATACAACAATGTAATCAATTTGTAGTTTCTTATTTTATGAGAATACATCCCCATTTGTTTCTTAATGAGTGATATGTTCTGACCAGAGATAGCTGGGTTACGCCATACCTTTCCTTTCTACAGCAATAATTTATTTATACAGTAATAATTGACCTGCCACCCCATGAAATTTCCACCATACTTCCAGCTTTCGGTATTTAACAGATGTGCAGCATCAATTAAATAATAAATAAATAAAATACACATTGTTTTAATCTCCTTGAATGTACTTGATTTCATGTTCCATTACCAATGTCTAACCCAGGTGTTGATTTTAAAATTCAGTGGCAAAAAAAAGAGAGAGAGAAAGAAATCTGGCTATTATGCAATTTTGAATTATCTTATTTTTCGTAATTGTTGATTCTTCTCAGACAGCAGACGCCTGAATGTTTCCTTTCCAATTGACCATGCAGCACATGTAGCCTTCAAAGACCCTAGCTTCATTTAGAATTTCATTCTAAACAAAGATTTCTAAGTGCGTATTTCAGCAGCTGTCTTGTCAGGTTTCTGAAAGGGAAAAATTAAAGCTACTATATTTATTCCAAGTCATCTCTGCAACTGATCTTGTATGAGAGTTAATTTTATTTTCTGTTTATCAGGAATAAGGCTTATCAAAGACACCGTATGTAAGTAATTATGAGAAGCTATCAGACAGATGGTGGATAATAACAAGTAGCTGTGGAAGATAATTTCTTCCTTTTGACAAGCAAAGAAAAATGGCATTTGACTCTTCACTTCAAAAATGGTAAGACCCAGTGCTTTGCAGTTTTGTAGGCTGCTTCCACTTTCCTATGGAAAGAAGACCTAATGTCCATAATCAGCTTGTCCTTCCTAATGCTATAGATTGCCCATCTTCAATGTAATATTTTATTAACTGTTCAAAACTCCTGGATGATTCCTTTACTTTTATGACATCATCTTGTCAAGCTGAGTTTGAGATAGCACTGACAATCCCTGACCTACCCATTTTTCCATTGTTTTCACTGAGAGGGGGAGGGAAAGGGGACATACAAACTTACCTTTGCTGTTGCTTAAATATCTACTTTCTTATACTTAGTTTACTGAGGATCTACTGTATGATTTGCAATCCTTCAAGCTGTTTGAATATGATTTTCTGTTTCCTGAATGCTATCATTGCCAAATGTCGGAAAGTTAAAACCGAGTCAGCAGATGTAACCACATGTCTAAGGTAATCTATATGACTGGAGTGTGCTTAGCAATTATGGAGAGATACTAGCCTCTTCCATAATTAAGGTTGAGACAAGCCTTCCACTGACACTCCCCCTTCACTTCACCCCCGAAAGAGCCTAATCTGGCCAAACCAAAAACAAACTGCCTAAAATTTCACATGTATTATCTTAAAACAGTAGAGAAAATTCTGCCAAATTTTAAGGTAAATCAGACAAAGCATTTGGGAAATACAGGGATTTAAAAAGAAGGTGTTCTTTTTAAAAAATATCTAACTTTTTTAGATATTATAACTCAACGACAGTTTAGGTATGTATTTGACTTTGGTTTCCCTGGTGATAAAAGTTGCCTTTGAAATGTGGTGGGGGTTTGGGGTGGAGAATTATTTATCAGTTGTGTTTTTCACATGCATATGGAATTCCAGAGTTGCTAGATCCTCATTCTAGTCTTACTCTTTTTATACAAAGTTTGCATAACCTTGATGTTGAGGGCAAACTTTACAATGTCTATACAGCACCTTTGCAGACTGTACAAACTCTCAAATGAGCCAACTCAAAATCTTTGAAAAGTCACAAGGCATGGACTTGATGCCTGAAGAAGACTTTCAAATATTTTAAATGATTTCCATTAATGTCATCACAGCCCTTATGCAAAGAGTTCCAATGGAGGCACACATATGAGGAGGGCCCATGGGCTCATTTAAAGACAGGCAGGAGTGACTGAGACACATGCCCCAGAGGCTTATTAGTGCTTTACAAACAAGTAAGTGACAAGCACCTTGCCTTAAAGAGCTTTCTTCATAAATCTAGAACAAATGTAATAAGGAAAAATCATTAACAAGGGTAGGTGTATCAGTACAGTATCATTTCTGAATTACATCACCACCTCTCCACCAATACTCCCTAAACTTTGGTTCAAACCTAGCCAGCTCTTTCTCGATTACTTCTATTCTCTCTTCTTCGCTTTTCCTGATCCTTATATTGCACTGACACACTACCACCAAAAATCTTCCTCAGCCACAGTTGTGATTATCATATATATGCCTCACGGAGTCCCTATGTGGGCTTTGAGTCCAATTCTTGGCACATTTAGTATCCATATTATCACATTCAACATCTTCCACAGCTTCACACCTACATTTTTTTTGTTGCTGCTTCTTCATTGTTGCTGCTTCATACCCTGGGTTTTGACAGCTCAGTTTGTCTGGATGGGCCCCTTATTTCTGCATTTTTTCCACACTGACTTTGCATGGGTTAATACTCTACGACCCTGTATGTCACACAGCTTCTCCATTTTTATTGAAATCTCTCCTCAAAATTCCTTTTATCCGTTAGTCTTCCATTAGTGACATCCACCCCAACTCCCTTTCCAGAAATAAGCTGCAAATATTTGATAAAGCTTGACAAAGGTTAGACTGCTGATGTGCTGAAATCACTCCCTATCATGTTGCCCATTACTGATCCATTGCTTCCTTCAACTACCCCATTTGTCAGTCTGTATTCACCTTTTGATTCTTGTTTTATACTTAGACTTTAAGCTCATTGGGGCACAGATTGTTTTTTTTGTTTTGTGTTTGAACAGCACCTACCACAGAGGGGTAATGGTCCATGACTGTGGCTCCTGGATTCTACAGTAATACAATAAAAAATAATGATATTATTATAGAATTAATGATATACTTGGAAAAAATCTACCTGAAAAACAATAAGCTGATCTCATGATCTCTGACTTTTGCAATGTTTGTCCTCCCATAGCCCTGCTGTTTATTATCATTTAAGTCTCTTGGGGACTACAATCCCTTAAGAGAGGAATTTGTCAATTGTCAATGCCATCCCAATGGCACAATATGTAAATACCAGTAATTTTAATTAAAAGAAGAAATTCTGAAGTGTCTCAGTGGAAGGGAATACTACAGAAGAAAACACGGTTACTCACCTTTGTAACTGTTGTTCTTCGAGATGTGTTGCTCTTATCCATTCCAGTAGGTGTACGCGCCGCGCGTGCACGTTCGTCGGAAGACTTTTACCCTAGCAACTCCAGCGGGCCGGCAGGTCGCCCCCTAGAGTGGCGGTGGGCTCGCCATGGAGGGTAAATATATACCCCTGCCGGCCCGCCCGCTCCTCAGTTCCTTCTTGCGGCTACTCCGGAAGATGGGGAAGAAGGGCGGTGTGGAATGGATATGAGCAACACATCTCGAAGAACAACAGTTACAAAGGTGAGTACACGTGTTTCTTCTTGGAGTGATTGCTCCATATCCATCCAGTAGGTGATGCCCAAACCTTACCTAGGTGGTGAGGTCGGAGAGAGAGGTCACAGTGCCGCAACACGGCAGAGCCGAGGTGCATCATCCCTGGACTGCTGGACCAGGGCGTAATGGGAACAAAGGTGTGCATGGAGACCAGGTCGCTGCCTGCAGATTTCTTGGACGGTACTCGCGCAAGGAACGCCGTCGATGATGCCTGGGCTCTAGTAGAGGGCGCAGTTACATGGCCCGAGAGGAGACGGGCCACGTTGTAACACGCCCGTATACAGGACGTCAAACCATGAGGAGATCCTCTGCGAGGAGAACTGCAACTCCCATAACTCGCTCAGCACGGCGACAAAGAGTTGGGTGGATTTACAGAAAGTTGGTCTGCTCTATATAAAAGGCGAGCGCCCTACGCATGTCTAAGGAGTGTAACTGTTGCTCCCTGCGAGACGAATGAGGTTCGGAAAGAATACGGGTAGGAAATATGTCCTGGTTTGACATGAAAGGCCGAGACATCTTGGGGAGAAAGCGGGATGCGGCCTCAGTTGTACTTTGTCCCGATGGAACACCGTATACGGGGGCTCCACACGAGGGCGCGCAGCTCTGACACGCGCCTAGCAGAAGTGATGGCCACCAGGAATGCTGTCTTCCAGGACAAGTAGAGGAGGGAACACGTAAGCCAACAGCTCAGAACGGGGGGACATAAGACGGAAACACCAGATTGAGTCCCAAGAGGGGGCTGGGTGGCATACTGGGGTAAAGATATTCCAGCCCTTTAAGGAATCTAGTCACATCGGGTGTGAGAAGACAGAGGCGGCCGTCGCCCCCGGTAGAAGTGGAGATAGCCACTAAGTGAACCAGAGAAGAGGATACCGCAGGCCTGCTGCTGAAGAGACCAAAGGTGAATCGAGGACGATTGGGATGGAAACATCGGTGGGATGGAAGCGCCTCTCTGCGCGACCAGCACGTAAAACGTTTCCATTTGGCTACTTATGTCGCCCTCGAGACGGCTTCTACTTCCCAAAGTACCTGCCTCACTGGGAAGAGCAATTGCACTCGGATCTAGTCAGTCACGCAGGAGCCACGCTGAGAGGTGCAGCGACTGGACGTTCCGGGTGACAAAACCGGCCGTGGTCTTGCGTGATCAGATCCAGGTAAAGGGGCAGGGAACAGGGTCCGCTACCGACAGGTCCAGCAACAGAGAGAACCAAGTGCGCCTGGGGCCATGCCGGAGCAATCAGAATCAAGTGGGCCCTGTCCCCTGTGCACCTCAGAAGGACCTTGGGGGATCAACGGATGGAGGGAACCATTAGAAGAGTGCGTACCCACGGATCAGAAAGACATTCTGCCACCGAGCCCCGGCTCGCGAACTTGGAAGAGCAAAAACATTCGGGCACTTCCTGTCTCTGCGGGGATGCAAAGAGCGGCCATATGGGATGCCCCCACCTTCGGAAGAGCACAAGGGCGACGTCCGGGCGAAGGGACCAGTCGTGGGCAAAAGGACCGTGCTGAGACAATCGCACAGGGTATCGAAGCCCCAGGGAGAAAGGACAGCACTAGGAACCGAGTGGGCTATGCAAAGTCCCACAACGTCAGGAGCCTCCCGCCAAAGAAGAGGAGATCATCGTTCCGCCTGCTTGTTCACATAGTATACCACCGTTGTGTTGTCGAATAAAAACCAAAACACAGCAGCCCTGGGATCTGCCGATGGAACGCTTGACAGAGCCAAGGCGGACGCCCCTCAACTTCTAGCACATGGATATCGGAGGTGAGTGTCGGAGGAGACCGCGAACCCTGGCGTCCGCAGCGGTATAGGTAGCTCCCCATCCCAAGTCCTACGGCTGTGTCTGTCAGGGACAGCGAAGGCTGGGGCGGATGGAACGGACCCTGCACACGGCGATGGACTGATCCCAGCCACCCTGGAAGAGAGAGGAATTTTCCTGGGGAACTCGTGATTCTACTGAACTGCTAACGGACGCTAGCCCGGACGAGCCCTGAGGATGGCAGGATGGAGGGGCCGAGGCGAGTCGAGCATGCGCCGTAACGAATGTGCAGGTGCCATGGGCCCCAAGAGTGTCAGGCAAGTATGGCATGGAGGTTAAGGTGCTGCCTGCAGCGCCTGTGGATGATGGCTGTCAAAGCCTGCGAACCGAACAAGGGAAGAATGGCCCTGGCTATGGTGGAGAGTCTAGATCTCTCTCTTTGTGTGTGGTGTGTGTGTGTGTGTTGTGTTGTT
>NC_133769.1:266862549-266864625 GCF_003597395.2 Chelonoidis abingdonii
GTAACCTTGCCATGGGAGATAATCTAGAGTTGCAGTGTTTAAAATCTTGGCAAATGCGGTGGATGAGAGCACTGCGCTTTTTTTTAATCATAAATTTAATAATTTGGGGGCAGGTTCAGACCTTCAAACAATTTGTTTACTTCTAAGGGGAGATTGCATGCACATAAACAGGAAGGGAATTTAACTCTGAGTATTTATAAAAGCAGTATTTAGATGAACAAATGCACAACTTAGGTTTTAAGAGCAATCCACAGATGTAGAATTACAGGAACTTTAGATTACTTTAAAATATCTGTGCATCCCCAGCGTACAAATGAGACTACTCACTGGGATTTATTAGTAGTAGTGGGATCTTCCTGTTTCTTGTTTCATGTCTCAGAAGGGGTTTGTTTATTATCTCCATTAACTTGATGTTTGGCAATAAGGAACTTTTAGGAGCTATATGTCGTTTGACTAATCAAGTTGCAAGTGATTCATTAAATACAATCACCACTGTACTTAACTCTGTTTTAAAGGTGTTGTATAAAATAGCCCTTTCAGGATCAAACTTGGAGCTCATTGCAAACAGTATTTAAACTTGTTTAGTGTGCTTATAAAATATACAGTATTGGTATGCATGGTGCACTAAATGTAACAGGTAGGATGATATATCTGATCAAATAGTCTAATATTGTCCTTATCTCTGGAGGCTTGGATTAAAATATTTTTTTTTATCTTAAGGAAATCTTATTTCTGGTTTTTTTTTGTTTTTTTTTTTTCTTCCTTAGGGCCATCTTTCTGAGGGATTGGTTACTAAATGGTACAGATCACCCCGTCTCTTACTTTCTCCTAACAACTACACTAAAGCCATTGACATGTGGGCTGCAGGTTGCATCTTTGCTGAAATGCTGACTGGGAAAACCCTCTTTGCAGGTTGGTAGTGTACTGATTGTCATTCACCCAGGCACACCGGCTGCTGCTGGGGCAGTCTTACCCTGCCCCACCCCACCCTGTAGCAGCAGGAGTTTGAGGGGGAAGCTCAGGGCTGGGGGACAGGGAGGTGCTTACCTAGGGGCGCTCCCCAGAAAGGGCAAGAGGAACTCCCTCCCTCAGCTCTTCCTAGCTCCATGGGCTGCCTCTGCTGGCAGACACCACCCCCACAGCTCCCATTGGCCACGGTTCCCAGCCAATGGGAGCTGCAGAACTGGGGCGGAGCAGAGAGAGCATGTGGCACTCAGGAGCTGTGGAGGGAGCCTGCCCCAGCCTTGTCACCCCTCCCCCGAGCACCTGCGGTACCCCTGTCTGCCTCCCCAGCCCACATAACACCCCCTCAGCCATGCGCCTTCCAATGTCTCCCCCCCGCCACCTTGGCACCCCCTAGTCTTGTCCCTCCAAGCGGCCCCCACCCCAAGCTCATTCAGGGTATCGTAGTAAAAGTCATGGACTGTCACGGGCCGTGAATTTTACTGCCCTTGATGTCCGTAACTTTACTAAAAACCCACACTAAAACGTAGCCTTATATAACCTACTTCTAGTGCTCCATTGGTGCAGAAAGGACATTGTTTTGGGTAGGATATGTCCCTTTGACTAAATGGAGCTCACAGCCCTTATCATGTGTGGCTGTGCCAGCAAAACTTGTAACCTCCATTAATGTTCCGATCACATGGGATGCAAGCTACTTAACCCTGATTAGTGTAGTTCTCAGGGAGAGAACTCGGTCAATAAACGATAACGTGTACAATAATGAAATACAGGTCTGACAAAAGTGCAAGCAAAATCCATTCAGCTGTGTGAGTTCAGAGTGACAACAGTTCCCTGCATTTGAAAAACAACAACAACAAAAGCTGACGGAAATTCCCTAACCAGGCATAAATATAAAGTTAAGTGAGAGCATGTGGCTTTAAAATGCCATAATTGGATGTCATACTTGAAAATCGCTAGAACTTGAAGTTACATAGAGATCTGCTTCTCCCAGAACGTTGTCCTGGATTAGTAGATGATAAATCTTCTAGTGAATATGAGAAGTGGAACTGAAAGGTGGCTGGAACATGCTAAACCAAAAGGAAAAAGAATAAGTGCCCCCCCCCCCCCTTGTTT
>NC_133769.1:266867560-266909259 GCF_003597395.2 Chelonoidis abingdonii
ATACTATACTAAGTGAACTATAATTAAAACTAAAACTAGAACTAGAACGATGAACGAAGAGAAGCTAGGGATGTGGAGGAAAGCTATGCCACGCTCCACAGTTCCAACGACCTACACGGTGGTAAGAAGGAACTGAGGAGTGGGCGGGCCGGCAGGGGTATATATTACCTGCCATGGCGGCGCCAATCTAGGGGGCGACCTGCCGGCCCGCTGGAGTTGCTAGGGTAAAAGTCTTCCGACGAACGTGCACGCGCGGCGCGTACACCTACTGGAATGGATATGAACAATCACTCGAAGAAGAACAATGGAATTTGTTCATACTGGCAATGGGTCCAGGTGCCAGGACTGACAATCTTTGGTAAAACATAGTGAATTAAGAAAATTCAAGAAACATGGGTAGATGTTTATTTAAAACAGTGTATAATGCACATACAGGATACATTTCTAAGGCCATCAAAGAAAATAGTTCTGAAGAAAATAATAAATATAAATAGCTCTTAGTGTGCCTGTCCTTAGAATTACTTTGACATTTTTATGTTATGGAGAGAGAACCAAACGATAGAATAAGTAAGAGGATTGATAAGATTGAGGGGAAAAAGGGAAGGCAAATAATATTTTCCTGTTCACCAATAGCACACCAATAGCATACTGATATATACACATAAATTAGAACATTACTTAAATGCAAACTTTTGGGGGCTGAGACAATCTTTCCATTATATATGTACAGTGCTTAGCACAATAGGAACATGGTCCTTGTTTTGGGCCTTTAGGCACCATTGCAATACAACACAAAAATGATAAAGCACTCTATCCTGGGAAGCAATGACTCTGAAAAAAAAAAAACCTCGGGTTCATGGTGGATAATCAGCTGAATATGGGCTTCCAGTGTGATGTTGTGCTCAAAAGGCTAACTCAATCCTTGAATGTATAATAAGGGGAATCTCAAACTGGAGGAGAAAAGTTATTTTACCTTTGTCTTTGGCCCTGGTGCAACCACTTCTGGAATACTGTGTCCTGCTTTGGTGTCCACAGTTCACGAAGGGTGTGGAAACACTGGGGAGGTTTCAGAGAAGAGTCACAGAAATGATTAAAGGTTCCAAACATGTCTTACAGTGATTGACTCAAGGAGTTCATTTTTTTTAGCTTAATAAAGAGAAAGTGAAGAGGTTACTTGATTATAATCCACAAGTTCCCTAGATGGGGAACACATATTTAATAATGGGCTATTCAGTATAGAAGAGAAAGGTGTAACACAATCCAATAGCTGGAAGTTGAAGCTAAACCAATTCAGATTGGAAATAAGACATAACTAACCACTGGAACAACTTACCAAGGGTTGTGGTGGATTCTCCATCACTGACCATTTTAAAATTAAGAGTGGATGTTTTTTCTAAAATATATGCTCTAGGAATTATTTTGGGGGATTTCTGTGGCCTATGTTATGTAGGATGTCAGACTAGATGAAAACAATGGACCCTTCTGGCCTTGGAATCTATGAACAATGCAAACAATAATATCAGGAAAGGCAAATGTTTAGACTTATGTTAAATATGCTTAGAATTAAGCCTAAATTGTATTGTACGCTGAAGGAACAAGTATGACATATATACTGTGATGGGGCTGCTAAGCAGAGGACTATAACTCTCATCAGCCTCCTCTCCACTGCACATTCCCTTCTTCCTGGCAAGGTAAGGAGATAGGTCCTGAACTGGGAAGTGGTCTGGCTTTTTGAGAGGCAACAGGTGCACAAAGAGCTTGAAGCCGCAGTCAGGGAGGAAACCCCAGGAGCTATGGACAAAGCCACATGCAAAATAAGCCATGACTACTGGATATTACAGCAGGGAGCAAATCTGGGTGGGACTTATGGGACAGCAGCAGCAAAGGAGCCCCAAAGAGAGACAGTAAGTGTATGTCTATGCTGCAATGAGACACATATGGTTGGCCCATGCCAGCTGACTTGGGCTCGTGGGGTGAGGCTCACAGCGCTGTTTAATTGCCATGTAGATGTTCAGGCTTGAGCTGGAGCCTGGGTTCTAGGACTCTGCAAGGTGAGAGGGTCCCATAGCTCAAGCTGCAGCCTGAGCCTGAACGTCTACACCACAATTAAACAGTCTTTTAGCCTGATCCCGGCAACTCCGAGTCAGCTGGCACAGGCCAGCTGCTGGTGTCTAATTACAGCGTAGACATACCCTAACCGAGTCAATGCTAGAAACCCGGAAGCTCCTATTTGCTTGACCTGATGAGCCCTGATGTAGTAAGATGAGGCCTTGAAACATAAACCCTTATCAGAGACCCAGTATGAGGCCTAAGGCCAGAACTAAAGTAATGATCAAGTCTTTGCTAACATAAAGCAAAGTTAAGCTGTGAGCCAGAGGCAGGCCCTGCTCACAGAAGCTGGCAACAAAAGGGCTGATGTTGCAAAAATACGCATACCTAAAAGGTAATGGACAGTAGAGATACAAACATATGCCAGGATGATACCAGAACACTCCGATACTTGCACATTACACACAGATAACAGACGAACCCATCCTAAAGATGGGGCAAATGGGTACTATGATGGATGGAGTTGTTTTGTTCTAACCAACATGTACAAGGTGAGAGACAACACCTTACTGCGTAGAGGGGTTTTACCTTGCTATGTAAAGAGGTTACACCTCAATACGTCAGAAATGATGTGTAACTTGTTTGTATCTATGTATAAGAATATATCCCTGGGGCAGTGTCCTTGTCTGGCCAAGGGAGCAGTGGAGTGTTCCTGACTTAGCTGTGTCCATTGTCAGGGAGCACATATGTATCTGCAGAACTGTACACATCTGATCCAGGGAGCTAGAGACTGTGTTTCATTTGAGAATAAACCTGGCTGTGTCCCTCCATACGTTATTTGAGTCTGTGGTCACTGGGGGTTCTCCCAGGGTCTGCTGTGCCAGCGATCTGCAGAGCCAGGGCAGCACACAGATAGAACACATGCACACAGCTGACTGTTATCAACATTGAACAGACCAGAGCACCACACCTTGGCTCTTGATTGGATCGCCCAATGGACCCAAACAAAAGCCACTACTGCTCATAAATGTTTAAGATTAATGTACCTAAGGTATTTGCAACGTTTCCCTTTCCTACCAGAAAAACACTCTTTGACTTAACCATGTGTCTGAATGGCTAAAGTAATCCACCAGGGTCGATGCCTACATGTCCTAGCTGCTGAAGCACTTACAGTGCTTGATTCCAATTTAAATGTACATCTGGCACACTGCTGGCTCCATAAGAGGTTTGCTGTTTTCCAGCCATGAACATTACCAATAATTACAGTACACTTAAAAAGTGTTTTCTATGCCCATCTTTGATTTAACCACCAAGCTTAGTGCAATGGTACTGTGGCCATTTACTAGAATAACCATAACAGGCAGAAAAGCTGAGTCATGAAGGAAGGTACTTCTAGTGTCATAAGCAGGTTGTTGTGGACTGTAGCCAACTTCTAATAAAAAATGTTTCAGTATTAACCTTATTTTAAATGTTTTGGTACATAGCAGGGGATCATACACAGAGATATAGAAAACTTGTGATTCACAAAAGCCAATGCACTAGATGGGGAGCCACATAAGCTAGCCAATGGGAGATGTCAACAAGAAGGGTGTGTGCTAAGTCCTGCCTCTCTCATGGCAATATGCCCCTAAATCCAGGCTTCAGGGCAGTGTCTATCATTGCTTGAGATTTTCGGCTATGCACCTTCTTATGGATTTAGGCAACCATGCTCTTTGAGGAGGAGGAGGTGGTTGTGGTGTTCACTTTATAACATTTAGCCCAGTTTAGTTCCCCCTTCCTTGCCAGAGGGGAAGGTAGGATTTAAACAGGGGTCTCCCACCATGTTTCTTGTAAGTGGTATTATTTGTTCATACGCAATGCTGTGTCACATTTGCTGTTACACTATTATTAGAAAAAATATATTTTTCAGCCACTCCAGACATAGTCGATTTCATAATTTTACTACATTGTCTTTCTAACAGCCAGTAATAGATGTTTCTAACACTTTTAAAATTCATTGTCAAGCTACAACAATACCACTTTGGGCCATGACCTGCTTAGATTTCACAACCTAAGCAGGGTCCTTTTATCAGAGTAATTCTTGGGGTATTTGTTGTTGATTGGTTTTACAGAGCAGAGGTATGTAACGCTGAATGCCCATAGCCATGCTATATGACTTTATTCCAGCTATTTAAAAACTCCTAAGTTTTTGATGCATCTGAACTGATGCATCAGGTTAATCATGGACAACCATGTGACTGCCACCAGTCTATGACCGGGAAGTACCCCCTCCTGACCTCAAGTCTGATCTTCAGAGCTTAATGTGGACAAGGACTTTGTCTCCAAGAAGGGCAATGTGACCAAAAAGGGCCAGCCAGTGGTGGCCAATGATGGCTTCAGTCTTCTCAAGGCCAGTTCTCAAAGATACATCCCATTATTGATAAAGTCAAGCCACCTTATACCAATTAGTCCTGGCTGGCAACACATGTGGAATGCATCCAGCCACCTGATATCTTGTTTAAGCAACACTCAGGTTTCAGATCCATATAATAGGAATGGGAGTACACAGGTTTAGTAAATCCATACATTTGTATACAGTTTCAACTTCTTCTAAACCTATTTTCCTTAGGATGTCTGCTTGGCTGTGCCTGATTGATGACAGTTTATTGACAAGATCAGTGGTGGGCAACCTGCAGCCCATCAGGGTGATCTGACTGTGGGCCGCAAGACATTTTGCTGACATTGACCATCCACAGGCACAGCTCTCCGCAGCCTCCAGTGGCCACGATTCACTGTTTCCAGCCAATGGGAGTTGTAGGAAGGTGGCCAGCATGTCCCTGCAGTGCACCACTTCCTGCAGCTCCCGTTGGCTTAGAATGGCAAACCCCAGTCACTGGGAGCTGCAGAGGGCCATGCTTGCAGACAGTCAACATCAGCAAAATGACTCGTGGCACACAATCTGATTACCCTGATGGGGCACATGCTGCTCATAACTGAACTAGATAGATAAAGTCATCCATTACTTCCACAGTTTGCCTGGAAGCACAAATCTCTCATATATCATTTATGCCAACACTTTAGATTTTTGTTTTTGCCCAAGAAACCCTTAGCCCAAGGATAGCTGCCTCATGTTGGAAACTATAGTGCATCTTTGAGGTCTTTAAGATCCTGACTTAAGCAAACATCATACACACAATCCAGGCTGCTAAAACATGTTAAACTGACCGTTCTACTGATATTTGTTGAGATATGTTCAAGGAGCCAACATATTGTGTGGTATAACAGGGATGAGCCAGGACATATCCCTGCTTCACCACAGATAAAGTGTGAAACCAATCAGAACTATAGGTCCCCCAAAGCCACTCTATTGATGGAATGGAAAGCTGCCTTTAAGGTCTACGTATGCTGCTGTCAATGGCTGGTTGAATTCATTAAGCATCTCAGATAAAAGACAGAGAGCAAATACGCTGCCCATTGTAAACTGTTTGGCAGTGAAGTCTGATTGCTCTGGGTTATGTTTCGCAAGAAGAGGCTGGATCCGGGTGAGTAGGACATGTGTGAAGACTATTCCAGGAACAGGGAGCAAAGTTATTGGCCTGTGGCTACTGTACTCAGTGAGTGGACCTTTCCCATGATAGAGCAAAATAATGATACCTTCCTTCCACTCCATTAGTGCGTCACAATAGTCCAAGTCTGGACAAAGAACTTACTGAATGCTAAACATTTGGGCTGCATGGAGCACCTGAGAAGTTCGGGTGTTATGCTGTTGGGTCTGACAGCATACGCACTTTGCAGGTTTTTTTTATGGCAGAGTGAATCTTTTCCAGCGTAGATGTATCTACACAGGTTTCGGAGTCAAGGATTGTATCTACTTTTAATGCATCCAGATCTGGACATGTAGTCAATTCAGGATGGATAAATGTGGACTCATAATATTTTTTTCCATCCTTGCAGGACTTCTTGGGTTAAGAATGTTTTACCATCAGTCTTGTTTATCAGCATAGACCACACATGAAGTCCAGGTTTGGATTAAAGTGATTGAATTCATTCAAGATCAATTTATTAGATTTTGCCTCCTTTTTTAAATTCTCAAAATTGGCTTCACAAACTGCTTTTGCTTTTGCTAGAAAAATATTTAGTGAATATTTATGTTCAGTGTCTTAATGGTGCTGTCTGGTTGCAGATTTTTCTTGCAAAATTTGAAATGTCTCATTGGATAGCAGGACTGTTGCTTGTAGCATTTCAGTTCTGGGATGGAGTCTATGGCTTCTTCGATGACTGTGCTTATGGGTTTGCAAGTTAAATCTTTGTCATCGAGGAGAATACCAAGTGCATTAAATTTATTTTGTAATGTGACAGAGTACTTATTAACAAGTACCGAATTTTCACAGATGTGTTGATCCTGATGTGATATGTTAGGTATACTTCTTACATTAAAATCAGGAGTGATTGACATTTTCGGAAAAAAAGAGACAATGGTCAGTATTTTCTGTGCCTTCTGTACTTCAGTAAAGGAACAGTAGTATGACCTTACTATATGCTATGATTCTGGACCAATATATGGTCCAACTCTTTCCTCATCTGCCCATTTTTGGATATCTACTTTTCTCAACAGATATCTAAAATCCTGGACCAATTGCCAGTGAAGGTAATGTTGTGAGAAGCACAAAAGGAGATTAATCTCACAGAATTGTCATTTACTGTTACAGAGCAAAATGGCCTGAGAATAATTTTTTAAACCATTTCTGGGACAACTTGATGTGCGGTTCATATTTTTGTGTATAATAAATCTTTGTGTATAATTGTGAGATGGAACAGATTGGATTACTTCTGCCTGCTGCTGATAAAATTAATCTTTCTTAGCATCTGTAGCTTCTTCAGTTGGAGCATAGGTTACAATGATGGACAACTGCTCATGGCAATGCCTCAGTCTGGCACATAGCAGTCAATCAGAAATAGGGTGCCACACTGTAAGTGATTTATTAAAAGGTAGACAGCGGATGAGTGCCACCCCATTTATGTGCCTGTCTCCTCAAGAGTACAATATGCATGTATCCTCCACAGAATGTTGACCATAATTGATGAGTCTCACCTCAATTATTCTAGCAACGGCAACATTGCATCTTTCCAACTCACAGATTAGTGAAACCTTGATTAGGGTCAGTACATTCCAGGTAGCAAATCTGGTGGATTTTCTGAAATCAGTACTGGGCATTATGGACTTTGGCCTAAAGCGTGGATCATGTTTTATTGGATGTCCCATAATTCACTCTATCTCCTCGGGACAAGGAAGATGTAGAGTGGTGATTTTGGGGAGGGAGTATTAGAATGGGTTCCTGTCTGCATCCTGTAAAACTTGCCATACCGGTATTGCCCTGGCCTCTTCCTTTATCATTCAGTGTTAAACGCATTCTACAACAATATACATTACCTCACCTTTTGGGGGCGAAGCCAGACCTTTTGGCACCTGCTCCCCTATTTGGTGTGAACATTGCTTGTGCCAATCAGAGGCGAACACACACAGGTTTTGGGCCCCGTCCCCTATGACACTTCTGTGATGTCATAGTGAGTACTTTAGGGGTTGCCCTGCCATGTGCAGGCAGAGAGAGGAGAAAACGTGTCCCGTGTATCCCGTGTATGCCGTGTATGCCGTAACCGAGCCTGATCACCTCGAAGCCTCTCTCTCAGCTCACGTGTTTCAAATAGAGCTTCTACGTTTGCCGGTCGTGATGTGTTGGTTTGTATTTGTAAGTATCAGTTATTACTAAATGCTGCATTTTGTTTGTAAATATTGTTAGTAGATATTTTAGGCATTGTGTGTTTTAGGTTTTGTTAACTCTATTAGCTAATCATAAGCTGCTCTCTTACCCCTTGTAACTATCCCCAATAAAATTTAAAATTGATTGATTTTAGTTGTGTGTGTGTGTGTGTGTGCAGTCTGCCTCGTGACCCATACTCTCCTTGCATCTCTTACCTATATAGTCTGTTGCCACGTGCAGCCTGGTAAATAACAGGCCTGCATTTTCTTTTGCCCCTGCGAATACGTGGCAATCTACAGGGAGGACTCCAACTCCTTCCTAGAACCCCTTCTGTGCATAGCAGATGGTTTCTGAGATTGTAGCTTATCAGCTTTCATCACCGTTTGGGGATATTTTCTCTTCTCTGTTAGGTTCACCATTGGCTCTCACTTGTAACCTTGAACAGGGGATTCCTTGTCAGATACTACTGACTGGAGTCAGCCAGAACCAAGGCTCGCTTTGGCAGGAGTGACCACACCCTGAAGCAGCACAGCAAATACTGCTGCCGTACCTGCTACTTCAGCGGACCTCCTTATGCCAATAGTCCATTGTGAACCTAGAGCTCTTTGTGCTGTTGAAAGTGCTGTCTCTGATGAGGTATATAGCCAAGGTCCTCATCATTTGTGGCACTTTTCACAAGAGTAAAGATATTATCCCTCAAGTCCTGGCCAAATCTGAGAATTTAGTTTTCCTTTTTTATTACAGCACTTTGACATACTGCCATTTTGGGCTGGCCAGAAAACAAGCGTTCCATTTCATGAAAAATTTAGAGGTTTTAAAGTTTGTTTTTGTTCGAATGCTGAACTGCCATTGAAGCCAATAGGATTTTCCCCAGAATATGAAGTAAGGATGATCAGAAGTGTCAGACGAAATACCATTACAGAACTGATTTCTCTTAATATAGCATGTCTAAGTCAGTTGTTTTTTTCTTTTTTTTACTGTTCCTGTAAATTCAGAACAGTTAGCACTG
The DNA here is from genome assembly GCF_003597395.2 of Chelonoidis abingdonii. NCBI lineage: Eukaryota > Metazoa > Chordata > Testudines > Testudinidae > Chelonoidis > Chelonoidis abingdonii. Next base: position 266,876,357 of record NC_133769.1, read on the forward strand.
TATGTTATTTGCAGCTGAGAGATGATGCGAAGAAATTCAACACGTGCTAAAACAGAAAACTTCCATTTAGTTAAACTGTTAGATATTTGTGATTTATCTGAGTAACAGAAGCAAAAATTCCAAACAGATTTGTTTGAACTAAAGTGAAACACCTTTCTGCTACTCATGGGCTTTTTGTGGATTGTGTTCAAGACTGCTATACTGATCCCTGGCAAATCAGCAACTGTGACAAGCCAAGTCACTTATATTTTGAAAACATATCTGTTTAATAAATAGATATTTAATTATTTATGCTTCCTAATATACGAGCCCATAGTATAATAGAATAGCTGGCTTCTTACAACTACAAAAATCCAATTATGAATGATCAATTTGTCACCAAACACGCAAGACAAAACATAAAATTGACCTTAAAGGTGTAATAAGCCAAGCAGGCTTTGCATACTAGTTTGCCACATAAGGAACAAGATGGAGGGAGTGGACCTAGAGCACAGTAAAGTATAAGGTTTTATGCTTTACAATTTTGATGCTATTTTTAAATGATGCAGAGCAATAGAGGAAGCAATAACACGTTGGCTCACCTGATTGACTCCTTGGCAAACAATGTCCATGTTTCAAGAGAAGCTTTTATGGAAATAAATGAAGCAGTCTTACAAATGTGGAGTTTACTATCTGAATATACAATTTATGAGATTTACTATTTCAGTTTCAAATGTAGCTTGTAGGACAGAAGGCAGCGTTACCTATCCAAAATGCATCCTGTTATTCACAGTGAAATCAATATAAGCAATAAAACAAGCAGTTTACCTTTTATGCTTCAACAGCCTTCTCAGTCCTAAACACAAAAGACTTAGCGAGCAAGGGAAGTATCACTCTGACTGTACCACAGTACTTCTGACACAGACCAATGCACGGGCTGTTCAGATCATCTGCCATGATAGTCAGAGTCATATTCAGTTCCAACAATATAATAATAGAACAGTGTACATTAAAATAGGGACTTTCATTCTGAAGGTTGTCAAAGTGCGTGACAAAGTATCAGCCTGAGGCTGTGTGGTGCTGAGTTCCTAAGGGCAGAAAGTATCGTCTAGTCATGCATATGTTAGTGACCAGGAAATCATGACATTTGGGAGTTTATACCTGGTTCTGCCATTGACCTGCTGTATGAGCTTGGACAAGTCACTTCTCCTCTATGTTTCTCCTCCCCCCCTTGGCCTGCCTAACCTATTTAGAGCTACATCCACAAAGGAGACTTAGGCATTGAAATACCTAACTTTTAGACACCCTGCTGCCAATTGGAATTCACAACTCTGAGTTAGATACCCAGACCCCCTATACAATGCATGGGGAGAGTTAGGTGCCTAACAATGGGACTCACAAACGCCAACAAGTTCAACAAGAAGCTGCATAAAAGATTTAGCAACAAAGGAAGTCAATAGAAAATGCCAAAGAGAGGGGTGTGGTCTAAGTCTCAACTCTCAAAGGAAGTTAGGTACCTAGCTTCACATGGGATTCACAACTATGAATCCTTTCCTGGAGTTAGGCAGAGGCAGAGGTGATGCCCCCCCTTATAAATTTTATCCCATAGGTTAGAGTACTCACGCAGGATATGGGAGACCTGGATTCACTTTTTCTCTCTACCAGATGTGGAAAAAGATTTGAATGTGGGTCTCCCATCTCCCAGCCCTCTCCACTGGATTATAGAATATTCTGGGGTAGGGTTCTCTCAATCTCTCCTGTTGAATGTGTTCCACTTTGCATAAATAAATACTCATTGTAGCAGGGACTGGAATCTGGATCTCCTAGGTGAGTTCATTAACCATGGTGATAGAGAATCCTGTGGCACCTTATAGACTAACAGACATTTTGGATCATGAGCTTTCGTGGGTGAATGCCCACTTCGTCAGATGAATGTAGTGGAAATTTCCAGGGGCAGGTATATATATGCTAGCAAGCAAGCTAGAGATAACGAGGTTAGTTCAATCAGGGAGGATGAGGACCTGTTCTAGCAGATAAGGTATGAAAACCAAGGGAGAAGAAACTGGTTATGTAATTGGAAAGCCATTCACAGTCTTTGTTCAACCCTGAGTTGATGGTGTCAAATTTGCAGATGAATTGAAGCTCAGCAGTTTCTCTTTGAAGTCTGGTCCTGAAGTTTTTTTGCTGAACAGTTTGGCCCAATTAACATTTATTTATACACAGTGGAACAGCTTTCACTGGAGAGACTGAGAGAGTCCTGCCCCAGAATACCTCAGAACTCACACTGGCTTCCAGAACAAGTTACAGCAGCTTTAGGGACACTCTAACTTGTGCCAGCAGTAATGGCCTTCAACCGTCATATCCTTTACAGCCCCAAGGATGACTTCAAGGCTGGAGGCTGTTGGAATGTGTAGCATAAAGTCAGCCATCGTAGCTGACGCAAGAGAAGAGGACAGCTGACTATTTCAACAAACTTTTCATCCCTTATGAATTGCCAGAGCAGGAGCCAGGATGTGGCCCATTTTGTATAAGTATAAATAGCTATACAAGATGAAAGTTATGTCGGCAGCAGGGATGAGGGTACAGGGAGGGAATTTTCTACATCTATCAAAATTGCCATACACAGAAAACAAATAAAAACTAATACAAGTTACAGAACATGCACCATATGAAGCAGGAGAAATGATATTCCAATTTGATTGTCATGAAATCATTGCATTACTTGTCTGTGAATGAAAAACAAAATGCTTAAGATTTTAAGGAGAAAGGAAGAGAGGTAGAAACTAATAAAGAATAGGTAGAGTATTTCTTTATAATTTTAATCTGTTCTCTATTTTTTATCATTTGGGGTTTTATAAGCAAAGATATATTGGACAGCCTGAAAAGGTAACAGCATCTTTTAAGATTGCCATTAGATTGTTAAAATTAGCTCAAAATTAGTTCAAAGACTGTTAAGTTCATATGCTTTTTTTGGTTCAGTTCCTTATGATTTGTAAGAGATAAAACATCTTAATTTTCTACATAGGATGATTGACTTTATATAAAAGATTAGAAGAAATTTTTTTCTCTTGGGGAGGGAACGTTTAATAAATGTGTTTAGAGATTATGTCATGGTGTGCAATTACAGGAAATGAGAAAGACTGAAGATATATAAAAAGAACAGGAGTACTTGTGGCACCTTAGAGACTAACAAATATATTTGAGCATAAGCTTTCATGGGCTACAGTCCACTTCTTCTGATGCATGGAATGGAACGTATATTGAGGAGATATAGATACACATACAGAGAGCATGAAAAGGTGAGAGTTGTCTTAACAACCCTGAGAGGCCAATTAAGTAAGGAAAAAAAAACGTTTGAAGTGATAATCAAGATAGCCTAGTACAGAGAGTTTGATAAGAAGAGTGAGAATACTTACAAGGGGAGATAGATTCAATATTTGTAATGGTTCAGCCATTCCCAGTCCCTATTCAAACCTAAGTTGAGCTGGAATTGATATGCAAACTAGATACAATCAACTTAGGTTTGAATAGAGACTGGGAATGGCTGAGCCATTACAAACATTGAATCTATTTCTCCTTATAAGTATTCTCACTCTTCTTATCAAACTGTCTGTACTGGGCTATCTTGATCATCACTTCAAAAGTTTTTTTTCCTTACTTAATTGGCATCTCAGAGTTGGTAAGACAACTCCCACCTTTTCATGCTCTCTGTATGTGTATCTATATCTCCTCAATATATGATCCATTCCATGCATCTGACGAAGTGGGCTGGAGCCCACGAAAGCTCATGCTCAAATAAATTTGTTAGTCTCTAAGGTGCCACAAGTACTCCTGTTCTTCTTGCGGATACAGACTAACACGGCTGCTACTCTGAAAACTGAAGATATATAGTGAGATGATTGAACTCGAATGAGGCATGGGACTCACCCATTGAATTGGTTATTAGAATAGATTATATAGATATAAGCAGCCTATAACATAACTGGGTCAATAACACATGAAAAGGAAATATAACATGCTCCTCTCATGTGAAACAAGAATCATTTCAAAGTATCAGAGGTGTAGTCATGTTAGTCTGGATCTGTAAAAGCAGCAAAGAGCCCTGTGGCACCTTATAGACTAACAGACGTATTGCAGCATGAGCTTTTGTGGGTGAAAGCTCATGCTCCAATACGTCTGTTAGTCTATAAGGTGCCACAGGATTCTTTACTGCTGTTCAAAGTAGTTATTCAGTACTCAACTCCTGACTAGACAGTGATGGGAGGAGAAGAAAACTCTTAAATATGTGTTATTTCATATCTTATTATACAGTTTGCCACTTTGATTGTGATTTGAAGTATAGTATCAAAGTGTGGCCCAGTGTAATCCAATGAAACAAAGCACAAGGTCAGTTTACAGTATACTCTCTTTTCACCTTTTTTACCCATTATAGGTTGATAGAAATTTGCATTCATGAGCAATAGGAAATGTCTGTATTGCAGCTGCAAACAATTGACAAGTACCGATAGTATAATATCCTCAATACCTATGACAGCCAGCAATGAGTGAGTCACTAACTCACTGATACCCAAGAGAAGGCTGCTGTACACATGAATCAGATACTGCTACACTTAGTACATTTTAATTGTGACCACTTTTTTAGAAAGTCTGGATCTACATATAACTCTTAAATAAATTAGACTGTAAAATGTAAACAAAGAACTTTCCAATCCAGGTCATGTTAGGAGAAAATCAGGCTTGGGAATGTGGCACAGTCTTGCATGAGTACTTCTGTATAAGTTCCAAGCACACCAGTACTGAAGTACAAGTATGGTGCAGAATAGTACTTATGTGCTTATAGGTAAAAGTAGAAGTATAAGCACAAGTACTTTCAACTCCCGTATTCTCTTCAGCAGTCTGGTCAATATATGGACAATAACCTAAATAATGGAAGCAAATAGTGGAAAAGAAAGACAGAAAGAACAACAATGAAAGGCAGAAGCAGACTAAGCAATTGCTTAGGCTTTGATTTCCCAAAAGCCCCTTCACCATAGGAGTGTGCCCAGTGACTGATAAGGTTTTTCCTACCCTAAACTTCCCCAGATGCAGCTATTGGGCTTGTTCAATGCAGGGCACTGAGAGGTATATGTCTTCCTGTTCTCCCTCCACCCTACTGCCCACTTTCCACCCCTTCGCTGGACCAGGCTGGGCAGGGCATCTCCCCCCTGGCAGTTGTAGTGACCAATCACAAGTGAAGGGGTCAGGGCAGCCACCCTCCCGGGATGGTGCAATAGAACAGCCAACAAAAAAAAGTCCTGAAGCTGGAACTTAGAGCCTGAATCTCTCAGGCCAGGACAGTGGGCTCTGTGGGACCAGCCAGAATCCGGTACACTTGGGAGAGAGGTGATAGTTTCAAAAAAACTATTTGGAAAAAAAATACTTGCTGAAAAAATAGTTACTTATGCTTTGAGTGCCTTTAAAATGTACTAAGTACAGAAAAATTCAAGTACTTAAGTACAAGTATATAGAGTGCTTCAACATCTTTAAGTACATAAATAAATGGGATCACTGATATGAGAGAATGCCTGGACTGGCATCTTGGCACCCAAATATGGATTTATGTGACTATGTGTAAAAGGGAATTTACAAATCCAAGCAACTTTTCAAAAAGTTGATTGATCAAAGTGCCTGGTGGCTTTTAGGAGGTGCATGTTTTGTGGCTATAGCCTTGGGATTAGGCACGCTATGGGGATGATCAAACTATGTAGGTAGGAGCATAAGAAATGTGGAGCAATGAAAGATTAGGACATCACGGAATCTGTCTAAATAAATAGGTGCAGGGCCGCATTGCTCCAGACAGTGTTGGAGTCTACCTGTGAGAAACTGCAGCAATACATCTACAGATGAAGCAGAGGATTAGAGTAAGAAGACACAGGCAAAGGTATGTGGTATAAATATTATTATTAATCTATTATAAATGGCAAAACTACAGAAAAGAAGAAAAGCAAAGTGCAACCCACACACCTCCTGGCACCAAGACCCATCTAGTGGCACCAAGATCACTTAAAGAGAGAGAGATTCATGAGTCTGCTCTACAACCTTAGTTGAGAGCCATATGGATTTTAGCTCATGTAGTAGAGGTTCATGCACTAAGCTCCAGTGACCCCAGGTTCAATCCCACTCACCAATGATAGGGGTCTGTCGGTGTTACACAACTAATTTTAATTTTTCATTGATATTAATGAGAGCTTCTGGGTGCTCAGCCCTTTAGAAAATAAGGCCATTAGCTACGACAGCCAAATAAGGAACTGAGTGACTATTTCCCCTCTCCCCCAACTTGTGCTTTTGCAGAAAAGCCACACTAATTTGGGGCATCCACCATTGTATGCACAGAGCTAGAAGACCCCCAATGCTCTGCAGTTACACAGGACTTGCTCATCAGTTCCTTGCTTCCATTTCTTGTGGAGTATCCTCCATTTCTTCTCAGTATCCTTCAGTCCACTCTTGTATCAGCTTCTATCACAGCAAGAATTTCCATTCACAGTATCTCCTTATACTGTGACCAGACTTGTCATCAAAGGGCTCATTGGTCATATGGGTCAGTATTTTCATCTCCCTTTGGGAAAAAAATTGCCTTCCACTTCTAGGCTGAGTCTGAGGAGTTGCCCTCCCTGAAACGTCCCCTAGCATTAGGTTCCAGCAGCTGACATAGCCACTGAGCATCAGCTAACAGCTTGTAAAATTCCAGGTTGGACTGACAGGTAGTTAGCATATGCTAATAGCCGTAATTAAAATATGTTAATAATGACATATTGTGTTGGATCTACACTTATATCCTAGATAGATGTGATTTCTTTAAAAAACAAAACAGAACAGTAGAGACTGTATGCTGAAACATTATGCTTCTGGATAAATACCTCTCCTACCGTGTCAACCAGCTTTGAGGGATTCTTGACTCAGTTCCTATACAGAATGGTCACAGCAACTATCATGGTTGACTGGGTGGAGTTGATGGAGTGCAGTTAAACTCTTGGCTTTGAAGTCTGTGTGTCCCTGAAGCCCTCTATTTATCCTGATCATCCATGAACAGAGCAGTCTCCAGAAGTCCTCCCTTCCTCTGTTGGGGACTGAAACTATCTCCTCCTCCTTCCATTCCTTTTCCCTCTGGAGAGTTACTTGCTCCTGCAGTAACCTCTTTTTGCAGATTTGAAGATGTAAATGGCTACAGCACGTAAATGCCAAGTATTATTGTTATTGACTCACACTGTACATATACACATCCCTTTGGTATAATTACCTTTTTATGTTTATTGCTTTGGACGTTAAAAGTGATGTAGACCTAGTGTCAAAACAAGCAGGTGCTTGAATACAATCTTAGCACTGAGGGGAGCACAACATAATTCTCCCTCCCGGAGGGAAACTGAAGCTTGAGAGGATGTCTTCTTATCACAATAAAAATGAGTGGGTAGGAGTCAATGATGAGGTATTTTCCCCATAAATACCTTCTCATATAAACTTGCCAAAGTACTTTTTTTTACTGGAATAGCAACTCTAACAATGTTTACACACAGGTACTTTGAATTGAGTCCAGTCTACATCTTATGGGTAAAAAATTAACCCTTTGAAATCAATGGGAGTATTGCCACTGACTTCAATAGAGCCAGGATTTCCAACCTATGAGTGCATTTCTGAATGCCTAAATAAACATGGTTCTCTTTGACAGAAAGGTGGTGGGAAGCGAAACTAAAAATAAATTTCTGAATATTTCTCTTTCTCTTTCTCTAACTGATGAAATGACTGATCACAAGTAAATTATTTTTTAGATTTTATTAAGAACATATATGCATTAAACTATTTATGAGCTTCAGTATAATTGCACATCCCAATGCTATTTAAAAATATACGCTCATAAATTTCCATTAAACTAACAATTTCCATTGAAAACAACAGATTTTGACAAAGCACATACTTTCAAAGAAACCTCATTATTATTGTGCCCATTTTACCTGTCAAATAGGCTAGTTCCTGAAATCAAAAGATAATCCATATATTTTTTTATACAATGTAAGCTTGCATTAGCTTGCCTTTTTAAATTGTAGATTTTTTTCATCTTTCTTCAGTGGCAATTCATCAAAATGTTTTGTCTGAAGATTGCTTCATAATTTGATTCTTTCCCCCTATATCTTCATCTCTTGTTATCAGTGTCGTGTGAAAAATGACCTTTTTTCTGTACTATAAATCATATGACAAAATAAGGTGTAGAGTGAGAGGTATAATCCATGTATTGCAAGGTGCCATGACCAGCCCAGAAACATGGGCATGTCTGTGTATCAGGATACTTTGAAATGAGAGATTCATCTCGTAAAATGTCTTTTAAAATAAATTTACTGGGAAGTAAGTGGGTTAGCTCGCCAGCTTTTCACTTCAAATGAAAAAGTATTTTGTGGTTTTGTTCTAATTCATGTTGCAAAATCATTATGATCATGATCCAAAGCTCACTGAAGTCAATGGGTGACTTTCCATACTGCAGTGGACTTTGGATCAAGCACTGTATTATTTGGTGCAAGCTTCTCAGTTGAGGCCATGCTTAGTGATGCAAATTAACATTACAGTGCATTGGCAGAGGTTGTATGAGGAAGCTTTTACCGTACATTACTTACTCACCTATATAATCATCATCACTCCAGCTAGCACTATTAGACTCTTACCCAAAGACTCCCATTAACTTCAGCTTTGGAGCATACCTTTATTACCTCAACTTCATGAGTACTCAATTCACTAACAAGAGAAAATTAAAAATAATGTATGAAAATTAAATCTGGTAAATCCCTGGTAAGATTTATTTTGGCTTAGGGTTTAATAATACTCAGCATTGAATATTTTTAAGTGCTATAAATAATAACTCATACTCGTAATTTCTCTATGTTATATATGGAAATATTATTGTCCCCATTGTATAGATGGTTAACTGAGAAACAGAGAGGAAGTGATTTGCCAAGTGATGTAGTTGGCATTGATATTAATTGGAATAATTGGGATTAACATTTGGGTGAATTTTAGTCTAAGCAAGAGTTGAATCATACAGCTTTTCTCAGCCTGACAGATGGTACAAGCAGGTTACAGTTCCTCAATACACAGGTTGGGACTACTTTCCAGCCTGGGAGCAAACTTCACCAGTTCAAAGTCTTTGTCCTTGAGACATTCTTCCAGGTGCTTAGTTGGGGGTGTGGGAGAGTCCAAATGGTGATGTCATTTCCCCTCTTTTATATTTTCTTCCAGCTGAAAAGATCTTTGCTATGAGGTGGGAATCAGGAAATCCCCATTGGTCAAGCAGTCTTCATTGAATACATGCTCTCTCTGAAAAATCTCTGGGATGGCCATTGGAAGAGTGAATTCCCTTCAATGAGCCATCAGCACATGTCTGGCTGGTCCTTTGTTGCAATTAAACAATTGGTGGTGGGCATCTCCCAATCCCACAACATATTTCAGTAACACATATAGCAATGCTTAAAAACTTCAACTACAATGATACCACATACAATCCAACAGGATATTAATGTTCAGCATATCAAGACTTTTAAAATGATATCTCAAAAGGCATACTTTGTAGAAAATATATCATCATAATCATCACCGTGGTGAATATGGGTGTCCCAGGGTGGTACTTCGAGGTACAGAATGTCACAGACTCTATGGCAGTTTCCATAAGATGTAAATTAGTTATTTGGCCCTGAAAATCTATGATTAAGCCCTTCTCTCTTACCCTCCACTGCCTTGCAGGACTGCACTCCCAGCCATACACTTTCTCAGACATATTGCCTTTGGTAGCTCCTGCAGGGAGCTAGTCACTAGGACTGTGATTTGAAGCCACTGTTTAGCCTCATAGCAGGCTTTCAGAAAGTCACCTCTCATAGCAGAGTGCCAGATAACTCCCCCCACAGAAAAACCCACAAGGAGGAGTGATTATGTGGGAGGGGAGGTCATTGAGGTTTCCCTTTTGGACTTTCCCCCAAATTATTCATCAGGGGCTGGGATTTGTACTCCTTTTCCCATGGAATGGGCCCCCATTCCAACATGGTAAAAGGATCTTGGGCAGCTAGAAATGGAAGACTGTGCTTTTAGCAGAGAGATATCCACATATAGGAATCTGTCTTGGTGCATCTCTTGGGGCCATGACTGGGGTGCCAAACATTTTGTCTATGCAGGAACATATGCATGCCAAAATGTGGGGAGAGGCCAAATGCATCTGAGCTGTGCATTTTTAACACTGTGGGACTTCTGCACCAGAGGAGAGCATTTTACTGAAGTTATGAATTTTCTGAACACTATGGCTCCCCTTCCAAAATATAGTAAACTACATATCAGCTTTGCCATGACTGAGGGCACATTCAGCTGAATAAATTATTTTCCTTGCATTTTGTGAACTTTGTTTCCTCAGTGTTTTCTTAAATAAAACAACAAGAAGTGTACAAATAAGATTTCTTTTTCACTCTCTTCCCTACCCCTCCACCATTCTTTCAAATTTCATTGTTTATTTACAATGTGAGTGAGTCCCATGGAAATATGTTGAGTTACTTTTGAGAGGGTGGAACCAACAAGATAATTTCATCTCTTCCTCTGTACTAGTATTTTATGAAGATTCTCATGCTATTGTATATTGCAGATCGAGGAATGTGAAGCACGAGTCAGAAAAAATAGTCCTGTTCTTTCTTCAGTGTCCTAGAACCCAGTGTCACCGAATCAAGTATACCCTTTACAAATACAACCAGGAATGCCCTGAGGAAGCACCTACTATACAGGGGCAGCTTGCGCGTGCTTGGGGGTCACCGGGAGGGCAGCAGGCGGCTCCGGTGGACCTCCCGCAGGCGTGCCTGCGGAGGGTCTGCTGGTCCCACATGGCTTCGGTGGATACTATCTCCCTTGGCATGCCGCCCTGCTTGGGGGGCAAAATGTCTAGAGCCGCCCCTGCTACTATAATATTAAGTTACCTTCAGTATTCCAAATGCTGATGGAGTTAAATCCTCTGGGTTGAAGCATCACTAAAATGATGAATTAGACCTTATTATATCAGGGATATCTTTCCAGCTATATGCTGAAAAACCTGTGACCTCACAATCCTTATCAGATTGTCATGTACAGCTTGCCTAAAGAGGCATTTAGTTGTTGAGGCAACCAATTGGCTGACGTCTGACATTGTAAGCCCACCCTGTTAAATGTTTGTTATCATAGGCATTGTAACCAATTAGTGTTAATGCTAGTTTGCCCAAGATTCAGTCATCCAAATACCTGGAGTTCATTGTCCCATCTTCTGAAAGCAATTCTTATGGGGTACACAAAACTATAAACTTGTGGCTTTGCATCTCTTTGCATCTGGCAAATAAATACTGTTTTTACTCTATACTTGTCCTTTTGTTTTATTTAAGTAAGCAACACGCACTGGTTAATTTATTTCTTTCAGCTAAAACTCAGATAAAATTAATTTAAGGCTTAAGGCAAAGCTGAGAGATCTTAAAACTAATTGATCCTCAAATAACTAATAAAAGAAAAACACAGTAATAATATAACTTTGCTATTATAACTATGAATTTAAAATAATTGTAAATATATTTTTTAAAATAAAGCACTTTTACTTGGAGATCAAAGAGGTTTCTTAAGAGTTTTACAAAGACTTGTGTTGATTTGTAGGGGTAGAATTCTGGGGATTAGGATATTGTCAGTCGCTCACCATGAGAAGCATTTGATTGAAGTCAATAGCAACAATATTCATATTCAACATTATCTTACCTAGATCAAAAAGGTTGATTTTGTAATAAGCGTTTGTTGCAAGTAGCAGTCCATTTTTAGGGACCATTATGGATGTCCTCACTTCATAAAGACTGTAATAATTTATACAATGAAACTACTATCTAAATTTAAATTGAACAGTATAGTGTGATCACTACAGGTTGTATCAGTTGCTATAGCTCAAACACATTTACACTGAATGATTGCTCCTATTTGAGATATATAGAGCCAAACACTGCCCTCAGTCAGTCTCATGCAAGGGAGACTGTAGGTGATTCAACAGAATGGAATGGGTTGTGAAGCTCTTTTTCTGGTCTGAGAGATGAGAGAGGGTTTTGTGGGACAGATGAGGTGGGGCCAATCCTGTGGCAGATGGCACTTTAAGACTGCCTTGATGATCTAATTGGGAATCCAGTAGAGGCTGTTCTACTTTGATGGTTACCGTTGTGTGGCCAAGGCACTTGAGCAATGTTGATGTGAATTGGGATATGGCAGTTTCTTGGGAGAATGGTTGTAGGAGCTTGAGTCTTTCATTTATTTCCCTGTCTAGATAGGCAGGAAAGGAGTAGGCAGAAAGAGACTATTAAGATGGCATAGGCAAGCCAGGACTGAGACATTTTATATTGGTCCTATTGGTCATGCTTACTTTCATGAATGCTTGGATTTGTGAACAGTGATGATGAGCTCTTTAGTCCATCTTTTTGAAATCAAGGCCAGAAGTTAATGTTATGAGTTGATTAAAGAAGAGGAACATGACCTCACCTGTATAATAGAGATCAGATTGGATGGTGCAGTAGGTCCAGTTTGGGGTCAGTGAACTACAGCTTGCAATTGATCAGCATGAACAAAAGGAGGATTTAGGGAAGTGACATTTCCGTGTTATTTAGATATGTCCCTAAAGGAAGGTGATCTCCCACCCCAGAACTAGAGCTGCTAAAGCATGACCATCTTGTGATTGAGCCCAAGAATAGAGTTTATATTGGCACATTGCAAAGCTCTTATTTTTTCTCCCAGGCTTTCCCTGAGGTGGAGGAGGGAACTTACTAAGAGAAGCCAGCCAGGTATTGAGCAGATAGCTAGAAAGTTTTTGCTGTCATTTGGCCACTGTATTTTTCTTTCATGTCTTGAGATTTTGAATATAGTTTGAGAGACTGGTGATCAGCATGGATAAGAAATTCAAAATAATAATAAATACATTAATTTTTACAAGTCTTTGGCAGCAACTACTGGGCAGACATCTACAAAGCAAAGTTTGTAGAGTAATCATGTTCTTATAACATAGTGACTTTCTATGTAGGTGTTAGGGGGCTTATTCCTTCACCCTCTCACTTCCCTAGTCCTTCTCGCATGAACAGAGAGCAACAATACCCAAAGTCCAAAGGTGCAAACAATTTGATGTTTATTGAGGTGAACATCCAGCAAGCATGATTCCACTTTCCTTCCTCAGTGACCCTCTTCCCAGCTCTGACACCACAGAGCCTTGCCTGTGTCCGTGCTTCTGTTCCCATCCCCTGTTCCCATTCCCCCTTTAGCAAAACATGATCCCAATTCCCCCATCACCATCCCCAGTCCCTGTTCCCATCCCCCCTTACTTCCTGATTGACTGCAGACTATACAGTAAAACTTGAGTTCTGCTTAGCTATACCTTAATCAATCATTTTACTGAAATTTAACTAACCAGTCCTAACATACTGTAACATGGTTATTTAACCAATTATATCTCACCACCTTAATTAGTTTACATCCAAGAAAATTAATTATACAGAGTCAGAAACAATCACAAAACCAGACAGAGATTATACAGACAAGCAATAGAGAAGTGGAGACTACAGTGACAGAACAAAACAGAAATGAGGATTTCACATCCCAGGCTTTGGCTACACTTGCAAGTTGCAGCGCTGGTGAGGGGGTTACAGCGCTGCAACTTACTCGGTGTCCACACTTACAAAGCTCAGCCAGTGCTGCAACTCCCTGTCTGCAGCGCTGGCTGTACACCTGATCTGCTACGGGTGTAGCGAATCCAGCGCTGGTGATGCAGCGTGCCATCAGGTGTGAACACTCACGGCAGCACTGTAATGGCCTCCATGGATTAGAAGGTATCTCCAGCATAACTTTTTTCAGCTCTCTGGTCATATTTCGCCAACTCAGCCACTAGCCCTGGGCTCAGGTGGTACCCCGCCGCTTTAATGCCTTGGAATTTACGAATCCCCTTCCGTTGCTCAGCGAGGCGTGGAGTGCAATCAATCATCAATCAGTGAACCATGCCTCCACGCCCACACAGCCCCAGCAATGGAGCATCTGTTGAGCTGCCAGGATCTCATCAAGTGTTGGGGTAGAGGCACAGCTGTGCAGCACGATGGCCCGTTCATGTCTGCGCCTCTCCACGCCAGCCTAGAAATCATCTGATACTAATGGCACAGAATATCACAAGTCAAGTGCCAAAAACGAGGGCTATGACGGGACGCGGTGCAAGTCGAATGGGGTTAAGGTAAAGGACGGCGGAGGATCCGTAACTGCAAAGCAACGTGCAGGAAACCGATTGCGCTCACGGTGCTCCCACACGAGCTGTACGACGCGTCATTTAACATAGGAGCTGTGGAAGATGACATTGATGTAAACCCCACTGCCAATCCGAGGATCACAGTGGATGAACAGTTTCAGGAGCGTGGAGAGGAGGGGAAGGGTGTAGAGGAAGCCGAGAGAGGAGCTACTAGAGAGGGCTGTGGAGACTCCCAGGAGTCATGCAGCCAGCGACGCTTAGTTTCCAGCCAGGCAGAACTGCCAGTCGCAGGCCGCTGGGACTTGTGTAGTAGAGGAACCACTAACAGAGGACTGTTTCCCCAGTAAGAAGCTTAATTATTAAGGATGCAAGATGTAATTTGAGGAGCAGGGGGGCTATGGCTGCCGATCAAGCATGCCAGATTGTGAATACACGCTCCCGTTGATTTGGTCTTATCAGTTGCGAATAACTACCGTCGAATCTCTCAAAAAGTTTCAGAAACCAAGCTGTGCAATTGCCGTTCAGCAAGTTTATAGGGAGAACCACCGGGTCCCTGTCCAGTCACGGCTAACGCGTCCGCAGCATTGGCGTGAGGGGTGGGGGGACCATTGCGAGCAGCACAGGCAAGCTGCGTAGGACCAGGCGGAATCCACATAGCGTAGAATAGCCGCTCCCCAGCTCCACAGAGCAGCGAGATATGGGGAGGATTAAAATCTGTGGAAAATGCAAGGGATACGTTAAGTGGTATTTCCTGTAGCTGCTCTTTTGCTTTCCACAAGTCCAAGAAACCCACTGGATCCAGACGTCAAGCAGCGCCCCCTTCCCAGGTGAGCTGCGTGTGCAAGATGGCTTGAAGAGTACCTGGGTGGCAGATGTGGGTGAGGGTTCAGTGGTTGCCTAGCTGCTCTTGCTTCCAAAGTCACAGAAACCCATCGATTCAGAGTCAAGCAGCCCTCACCCTCCCAGGTAAGCCGGCCGCGCCTCTTCTGTGCTACTGCTCGCAATTTAATGATGCTACAAATAGTCATCAAATAGATAACAAAGGCTCTGTATAAAAGTTTCTCGCTCTGGTTTTTTAAGAGTGACCTTGGATACTGCTCATCAGCGGCAGACTTCTGAAAACCTACGAATTTAAGAAAGAAACTCAAGGAAGAAAAGGAGGAGCTGGTTGAAAGCAGTTATGAATCTGTTATTCCCACAGATATCAATAAAGTTCAGACTGGGAGAAAAGGAAAGCATAGAAAAGGAACAGGCGCAAGAGATGAGAAAAGGCTGCCACGAGAAAGGGGAATTGGCTACGAAGAGAAGCACAGCATCGGCTGCTAGCATCCTGGAAGCCAGACAGACCTCATGCCAGTCAATGCTAGCCATGCAGGCAGAGGCACGCTAACACGTGCCTTCCTAACCCATCACAAAGCTCAACCATCTGTGCCCAGCTGTTTCCTCAAAACACCCCTCGCAGCATCCTCGTTCTACCAGACCACAGCCTGCCCCGACACCCATACATTCACCTAATCAGCCCTGATAATACGACCCTTCCCCTATGCCTCAACCCCCTCACATGCAGCATATTACTATGCACAGGCATGGCAGACGCACTGCAATGAAGACATATTCAAACCTCTGACTTATCTGCTCTACCCAGCCTTCCCTTCGCCTTGGTTTATGTACTATATTTAATAAGGATGTCTTGTCTTAAATCAGTTTTTTATTATTAGTAAGTGTAACATACTGTACCCACAGTGAATAAATTAGGCCACTGCAAACTCAGTGCACCCTGCACTTAACTGCGGTGGAGGCACCCAATCATTAACTTGTGCTTCAGCCTCATTAATGCTCCTTTAAGGCAGTCCCCTAATTCTTCGAATGACTGGCTGGCCCTCTGAGTATATTCTTGCCCTGGTGCTGTGCAAATTCAGCCCTCAGCGTGGAACCTCGGGGAGGTCCATCGCACTGGAAGGTTCCCCTTCCTTCACAATATTATGGAGGATACAACGATCCAGGTTTAAATCGCTGAATGCGTTTCCCCCAGTCTAGGCTTCCCGTAGAGACTTCTCCATCTCCCATTAAACGGCCAAAAGCCCCACGGTCATCTGCACCGGTCTCAGCCTGTAGTTAACCGGTCTTGCTCACGTCAAGCTCCCTGTATAAGTTTCATGAGCCAAGGCATATACGGGTAACAGGGTTCTCCAAGGATCACAATGGCATTTCGAGTCCCTTCACTGTGATCTCTGGCTGTCTGGAAAAAGTCCGCCGCACTTCCTGAACAGCTCGCCACTGTGTCCGAGATGCGTGCATCATATCGACTTTCCAGCATCCTGTGTAAATGTCAGTGAAACGTCCACAGTGATCGCACAAGCGCCCTGAGAAACCATAGAGAAAATACCCTTCTGAATACACGACTTGGCATGCCAGGTGGGGTGGTGCCAGAAAGAGATAGTGCGTCCCATCTATCTGGCCCCCCACAGTAGGGAAACCCATTTGGCAAAGCCATCCAAGACATGTCTGTCACATTGCCCAGAGTACGGTTCTTCTTACAGGAATGCGATTATGCCCTGCAAATCTGGACCTCACCACGATTCAACAGCGACTTTCCCACTCCCAAACTAGTTTGCGGACACGAGTCGGGCTGTCTGGAGCTTGCCAGCTTCCAGACCTGCAAGAGTCCACAAACCGCTTCTCTCAGAGTGACAGGCACTCTCAGTCCCGTGCCTTGGCTGCAGGTTGGGGCGAGCTCAAGCCATGTCCCAGTGAAAGTGGCTTCTCATCTAGAAGTTCTGCAGCCACTGCCGTCATCACGCCAGACTTGCACTGACGATGTGATCCACACACCGTGCTTGTTTCCCGAGCCAAAGGCGCGTTCCACGGTGCTGAGCGTCCGTGTCTGCCGAGCAGAGCAATTTAGTGTCAGGCGAGATCAGCCGATCTATTCATCATCTGAGTTCTACCACTGTCCACTTGGGCAGCTAAGGAATAGCTCCACTGCCAAGACATCGATGTGCGTGGCAACATTCATCAGCAAAGTTCTAGCAGCTCGCTCCATGTTCTTACGAAATCACGTCGGCAGACTCACAATGGCACCACAACTGGCTGAAAAGGGAAGCGATCAGCACGGGTCCATGGGAACAGGAAAGCTGAATGACCAGCACACCTTCTGTCCCCTTCCACACCACACAGCGCCAAAAATGGGAACAAGGGTGTCGGGATAGCTACCACAAATGCACCATCACAACACGCTGCAAATGCTGCAAATGTGGACACACTGCACGCTGGTCGCTGTCAATGTGTGACACACTGCACCACTGGCCTACACAGCTTATACCACACAGCCTGTAACTACCAGAGCTGCAAAAATGTAGAGTACATACCCCCCTATTGATAAGTGAGTTCTTGCCAGTAGCATGCTGTCAAACGAGTTCCTTTACATTTCTCGCTCTACCTCTTCTCTGGATGGTTGTAGAATAGCAGGACACGAACTGTATTCCAATAGCCCAATAGCACTATTCAATGTGACTAGTTTGGAATGTGAGGATGGTGACCATACATTCCAGCTTATGAACTGCTCTGCTGCTTAGCTGAAGAACCAGGCCTCAGACTGTCACAGTAAGAGAAGTCCATTACACAGACAGACAGCGATTTTTGATTCTTTCTTTTATACCTCTATAACTAGCTAAGTGATAAGAATACCTCTAAATTCTTAAAGTATAGGCCTTTGCAGGCAGGCCTGAATATCTCTATCCTAACAGGAAGGAGAAGCAATCACATTAATTATAAAATGGCACTCGCTTGTGGTCTCTAAAAAGTGAATAAGAAAAGCCTTGTTAGTCTTGTTGAGACATGACAGGACAGATTTAATGGTTAGTATCTGACATCTGATTATATCAAAATGATCCCTCATAGAGATTTAGTTAAAATATAGATATATAATGACATCAATACAAAATGACAATGGAAAAGACCTTGCTCTAACCACTGGAGGAATTAAGCACCTTTTTGCTATGGGCCAGAGATAGCTTGTTTAATGTGTTTTTATGATCTGCATATCACGTTCAGATTCTGGAGATTCTAAGTTTCCATGTAAAAAAAAGTTATGAAGATAGTTCATATTTTCAAGGTAAACTATAAACCCAAAGCTGTGTGGGTTTTTTCCCTGAGTCTACAGCCACTCTGAAACAATGTTTTAGGAAAGTGTTAACTCCCATATCCCCAGTAGTCTCACTGGGGCATTTACTTTACAAATTAATTACAAAAGACTTTAAATGTTTGCGTTAACTATTTAATTGGTGGTTGATTTAGCTGTGGAATGTAAGAGGGAATAGACAATCAAGCCCCTGAAGGTGGAAAAATGGAGCTGCTGAAGAGATGCAAATGAAGAGGGAAAAAAGGAAGACAGAAACAAAGAAATGGGGGTGGGGGGACAGAAAGGAGAATGGGCAGGAGGGAATGAGCAGAAATAGTGATGGTATTAATCAGACACATACTTTCCATCAAGTGATGCTGAATGCAGCAATAACATATAATAAATAACTAAAGTTTATTTACTATATGAAGGTCATATTCCATGTTGATATTTCTGCATTGGCATCACTGGGAGTTCAGCCATGGACTGAGGGGAGTATGTAATTCTAAATATATTCCCCAGTTCCTGGACTAAGATTAAAAATAGTATATGGCCCTTTTTTGACACCCCAGCTCTATAACTTTCCAAGGTAGCCATAAATCACAAGAATCCTGAACTGGGAAATCTCTGTCAGTAGCTGTACAAAGGAAATCTGATAAAGGACTGTATCTAGGGACCCTCAGAAGAATGCCTGGT
The DNA here is from genome assembly GCF_003597395.2 of Chelonoidis abingdonii. NCBI lineage: Eukaryota > Metazoa > Chordata > Testudines > Testudinidae > Chelonoidis > Chelonoidis abingdonii. Next base: position 266,895,415 of record NC_133769.1, read on the forward strand.
TTCCTTTAGGGGTTTATGACTTCAGTGAACACTGGGACTGATGCATTTCTCCTTTCGAAATGTCATTGTCATGGCTAATTGATAGCTATAACCTACTGCAGAGAAGCATATAATTTTTAATGGGAAAGTCTTAGCTAGAGACCAATTAGAACCATGGCAAACGATGAGCAATTTCAGAATCAAATGCCATTCAGAGTCTCATTATGTCCCTGTCCATTTTTTACATGTCTTTTAATGCTATAAAAATAGCATTATTATAAAGACTCGTATATCATTAAAATAGGCTAAAATTCTGGTTATTCATATTAAGGTAAGTGAAGGGATTATTAATATCAACATGAGGCAGGACTCAATACACAATTATGACATCACAATTACACGTTTTCTTGGAACTTTGTGAATTTAACAAAATAAAAAAGTATTAGGGCACCATTAACCTTCTCATCACACCAACTTAAAACTAGAAAATGGCTCTTTGGGGACAAGTCTTCAGCTAGTATACATTGCATTAGGTGTACTGACTTCAATGAAGAAACAGTGATTTAACCCCGAACTATGGAACTGGCCTGTTGTGGGACTTTACTCTAATTAGCCATATCTTCTAGTACTGTTTGTTGTGCAGTCAGCTCCTTATATGAACACCCTCCTATCCATGCAGATCTCCATTGGGCTCCATGGGGTTTCTAGGATCGACTCCTGTGGATCCAGTGGTGGGACTGGGGTTCTGGCTTATAGATGTAAATTGGTGATGGTTAATAACTCACAACTAGGCATTTCACTGACATTTAATCAAGCAGTATGCAAGTGTTTATTAACTACCAATCAATTAAAAATACAAAAATTGTATGATGTGTAAAATGAATAAATGCATTTTAGATGCAATTTAATTACCAATTTCATAACTATATATGCATGATTACTTTATTACCAATATGTTACTTTTTAAAATAAAGGTTGGATTAGCTTGAAGATTAATTGTTACCTATTATATGATATTAGAGAATGGGTCTGATCCTGTATTGCTGTGGCACAACAAAACACGGATGGGGGCTTGGGTAATGCAAAGAATGCCACATTTGGTCTATGTGTTGTATTTATCTTGACTTATTTTTGGGACTGAATGCATTTTACACAACAATGAAAACCTTCATAATTCTAGAATACTGGTACTTTTTATTTCATTGCCAATTTTCCTTTCTCAGGATGTATACATTATGTCAAATTGTTTGTTAACATTTATTATAACAAAACAAGCAATAATATAGAACAGGTGGGCATAGTTTAACAAAATAACTACATAAGAATGGAAGGAAATAGCTTATACAACTTCAGCTTAGACTAACTTAATCATTAAGTATAGCTACATTTATCCTCTGGCAACTTTTATATGCACCTTGGGCCAAATTCTACATTCATTAAGCCTCTTAACATTTATACTAAGGACACAAGGATTGACAGGTCAGGGACTATATAGCTAGCTAATTAACACACTTCAAATTAGAAGCCAGGCAAAACAACAGAATCCAACCTGTTCCCTATGACAACCTCTGCCATTATACCAATAAGTCACAAAAGGGTATTTATTAGTTATCTGTTGGTGTCCCTTTTATATACAGTGGAGTTTAAGGCCTCACAATACTGTTCTTCTGCCAACTCACATCTCCCCTTTGGTCTTTTGGAATCCCTCCTGTGTTTGTCTACTACAGCTCTCTGTGATACACATTAATGGGAGGTACATCCCTGTACATTCCCTCTCTGACTGAGACCATAACTGAGGAACTTGGCTCTGGAACTCCTTACCTGTTAGATCTTCTCCTGAGAGCTTGAGGGATTTTTGTCTCTTTTGAGGCAGTCTGTGTGAAATTACCCAACACAAGAATAGATTTCTTAAAAACAAGATTTCTTTAAAGTAAAGAGAACAGTAGTAAAATAAAATAGTTTGCATAACACAGCCCTTCTGCATCCTTTGTAAAGACTAGTGAAGTAGGCTCCCCTTAGTTTCAGAGAAAAGAAAAATCTCACATCTCTAGAAATCATGTCCCTTTCTGATTATTCTCTGGTCAATCTGACAGTTCTCTTCCTTCCCTGACCCAGCCTGTTTATGAAATCTGTTTTATTAGAGTTCATATTCATATTAGAGTAAGCTTCCATCAACATTTCCACTATGTATTGTTTTATCAGCACCATCTGGAGCAAATGCCATTATCTTTGTCCTCCAGACAAGGATTAATGACTCCAACTTATCCCTGGGAGATTCACTCACCTTCATGTCTCCAAGTCAGCATTTAATAGGCCATTTTGATCTCCACTTCCCTAGACACTCCTCACCAGTCCAGGAGATTGACTTCTGATATGTATGTGCATAGCTCCTAATTATAGCACTTAGATCATGCCCCCACACTGGGTATATTCATTTTCTATTTTAGTGGTTACACAGGTAGTATAGATTCATCAGTTTTCTCTCATCATGAAACAGAAACAGTCCCCAAGCCCTCTGTCACACTTTCTACACTTACAGATGGCACTTGTGGGGGAAAGAGTAGCAGTCACTTTTCTTTTTCAGATTCTGCCTTTCTCCCCACTGCCCCCAGAAAAACCTTTCTTGTCATCAATGTTTACCTCCACAGGCTACCCTTAATCCACTTTGTCCCTGTTTCCTCTCATTTACTTGTTTTCCTCACATGATTAATATAATACACATTGGTATTTGGTATGTGTGTGTTTCAGTGTTGAGGTCTCATTTGTTCTGTGCTGGAACTAGGTTCATCATCCAGAAAAACCCAACTACCCAGTCAGAGCTATCAGAGTTCAGAGACATAGTCTAATATACTGAAGTCACTCTCTGCTGGAAGTGAAAAACCTTTCAGTAAAGTGAGCTGCAATTGGTAAGGACAAGTCAACATCTGAATGCCATGCAAATCCTAATATAAAATAACTGATATGTAAATAAAATACATGGTTGCCCTCATTAGAATTAATTAAATACTGTTTGGAAAAACATAATGCATAATGTCAATATCCGTATATCAGATAGACAACACTGCCATATTCTATTACAACATCCTAATTAGTCCAACATTTACATTCATTTTCCAAAAATGAATAATGAAACATCTGAAAAGCTTTAGTTACACCATTTAACTGGCTTCAAGAAAGTGTTGCATGTTCATATATAGTGTTGTGTGTACTTTTCTGATATAGCAATACATTTGAATTTATTGCCTTCATTTCAAATGGAAAACCCACACTAATAAGCCATTTGTTACTTTTACCTACATATGGTGGAATAATTTCCCTAGCATTGGTTTAAATTCACTGTATCCACTGGACTTTCATAAAATCACAAGGTGTTAAACAGGAATGTTTATAAACTAATTTGCATTACGCATGATTTATGACTGTGTGAGAGAACTAATATAGCCATATTTAGTGGTAGGGTACTACAGTGGGAAAAACTGAAAGTAGGCATTATTATTGGCTCCATTCCATACATACCAAATGCACATACCTTATATTCTTCCCACAAAATATTAATTTCTTCACATACAGTAGACTTTATTCTTTCACCATGTTTCTAATAGCAGACAGCTCTTGTTTTTCACTTATGTTTCCCCCTTAACAACAGCCATTAATTTACTGATATGCTGTCTATCAGGCCTACATCATCTTGATTAGAGCTGTTATCCTAATCAAAAGGCTGATAATTAAGACCATCCATCTGTAGAGTTCCAAGTGCTAAAATGAGCTGAAGATCCTAATTAAGATTATTTAGGTGTTACTTAAATGCCATCATTTGATTCAGCTAATCATACCAGCAGGTACATTAGATTTGCATTAATGTTCTGCTGAAGCCAGCAGCTATTTAAGCAGATCAAAAATGTAGATTAAAGACACCATTTCAAAGATATTTATGTCAGTGAGGTACTGAGACAATGCATTCAGGTAAACTGAATGTTGGAGGAGAGAGGCTATTTCAATGTGCCTCAAGCTATGTTATGGTAATAAGAGAAGTGTTTCAAATAAACAGTTTATTTATTGAATTTTTTGTTGTTATTATTTATTGAATTTATTACTTTTTCCACATGAGCCCCATACTTTGATTCTCACCGTTATTTGGAATTCTCAAATTACTGATGCTTTCCAGTATAATATATACTGTAGAATAACCAAGTTCCCTATTTCCTCTACAATGACACTTTGTGTGTACATTTGTAGGTTTGTTATCACAACTGAACTGTAATTTAAGTACTACAGGGGCACCATACTGGAAGACTCACAATTGCCATCTCTTTGGAAATATAAGTGACCTGAAGCAACAGAAGAGTTAAAATCATAGAATCATTGGACTGGAAAGGACCTCAAGAGATCATCTACTCCAGTCCCTTGTACACATGATAGGACTAAATATTATATGTTTTATATATTCTTTACTACTTAAAGAAAAGCTGTGTTAAACTGAATTAAGTTTAAATTTCAAGCTTAAATAAAAACAAAATCTCAAGGCATTACCTCTATTTGCATTGCTTTACACATCCTGGTTTCACATCTAAAACATCAAATGTTGTTAACGTAGATCCATAGATCAGCGGAGGGTCTCTTGAAGCTGGGCCCAGGATCAAAATGTGGCAAAAATGGCATGAAGTTTGAGTTTGAAATATCGAATCTGAATTTTGAAACCGGTTTTGAGTTTGTGGGCTGTGGTTCCAGGAAGAATATTTAAAATACTTCTAATATGTGGAGTCTGAGTGTGCTATATATGGTATCTATTTCATCACTGTTCTGTCCTTCCCAGTCCCCGTCCCTTGTAAGCTTTGAACACTTGTCTGGAGAAAGGGGAGGGTTACTTCAGACTCCATTATGGGGTAAGGCAGATTACTGGACCAGAGGAACCTCTGATTTGTTCTGACATAGCATTGTGTTTGTTCCTTAAAAGACCATAATTTCCTCATTAAAGGCCAGGTCCAAAGCCCACTTAAGACTGTAGAAAGACTACTGACTTCAGTGTGTTTTGAATTAAGTTCCAAGTCTCTGATTCAGCAAAATACTTAAGCATGTGCCTAACTTTGCACACATGCTTTCCATTTAAGTAAATATAGTTTAAGGATGTGCTTAAGTGCTTTATTGACTCAAGCCTAAATTTCAAATCATGAGAAGTCCTAGGGACATCTAGGACCTCCAAGGATACCCTCTATGATTATGTATGCAAAACATATAGCCCAAATGTCATTTGACTAGGTCTGAGCACAAAAAAAAATGACAATTTTTTTAACTGAAAAAAATGCAGATTCGGGTTGACCAAAATATTTCATGAATTTATTTTGAATTTATCAAATTGTTAAGTCAGGAAAAGCAATACCAACAAACTTGAAAAATTTTGCTTTGACATTTTCATAGCAAAACATTGATAAAAAAAATTGAAATGGCTTTTCATTTAGAAGTTTGTTCAGCTTTATTTTTCAAAATACGATCTCTCAAATGCAATGAAATGTTTCATTTCTGGTCAGATAAAATATTTCTTTTGCCCAGAAACATTTTTTAACCTTTTCATTTAAAAAAAATTGTTTGGGGTTGAACCAAAACAATTTATTTACTTTTTTTTCAGTTCAGTCACTGAACTAAAATAAATAAATAAATAAATAATCATGTATTTGCACAGCTCCCTGTTTGACTCACAGCTAGCATGTGTACAATGGAGACATGAAACCTAGTATAAACCTAAGCTCTGTGGTGCACATTTTTGATGTTTCACTAGAAAGCTGTACAAACACAGTTGCTGTTCAACACATAAGCTGCACACTTCTTAAAGTTCTAGAAGCTTGTGATTCTAAAATAAGACATCCTACAGAGGAGCAAAAAAAGTAACAAAGGAAGGAATATGGGAAGCTGGGATCTCTAAGGTGGCAGAGTTAAGGTAGTTTGGCAATTTTAACTGTGAGTTTTCATATTTTGAAATGTTTAGATTTCTTGTAAGTTTAACCTTTAACACAGTACTTCCTGGCTTCCTCCCAACTACAGTGTTCTTGTAAGAAATTTTACCCTCAAGCAACTTATATGTGCTGCAAACCTTACATTCACCTTTACAGAATTTGTCTTCTGGGATATATCCTGCACCAAAACGGAAGATGAATGGGAATGTTCATATAAAAATATAGAGGTTGCATCAGAAGAACAAAGACTAATACAGTGTATTTTAGTGGTTACATTTAAACAATGAATATTAAAAATGCCTCCTATTTTATAATGTAGTGAATTTGCATATCAACAGATATTTATACTATATTTGCATAGAAATAGGCACATTCAAAATTCCTTAGCAGCAATCATGGAATCATAGAAATCATAGACATTTTGAATGAATCAGTAAACTCAGGGGTTGGACCATATGACTTAAGAATTGCTAACATAGTTCCTATTTTAAGAAAGGGGAAAAAAAAGTGATCCAGGTGTCATAAACAGATAGCTAAGGGTTAATGTTTCTTTTACCTGTAAAGGGTTAACAAAGGGAACCAAACACCTGACCAGAGGACCAATCAGGAAACCGGATTTTTCAAAGTGAGGGAGGGAACTTCTGGGTGTGTTTGTCTTTGTTCTGTTTGTTTTCTCTCGGCTATGAGGGAATAGCTTTTTTTTCTATCTCCAAGCTTCTTTCTACCCTTCTGTTCCCAATTGTGAGTACAAAGGAAAAGCAATAGGTTATATTATTTGTATTCACAGTGTGGAGTTCTGGAATGTTTAAATTGGATATCTTTTTGAATACGGCGATTATTCATATTTTATTTTAAGCAATAGCCCTGTGTATGTCATCTTGATGCAGTGATCATGTCATGTGTTTTTTCTTTCTTTTTCTTTAAAGCTTTTTTTAAAACTTGTTGGATTTTCTTTTCCTAGTTAAGGCAAGGATAGGAATCTCTGTGCCAGTGTACTGTCTCTCTCAGGAAAACTGAGGGGGGCAAGAAGAGGGGGAGGTAAATCGTCCTCTCTGTTTTGTGTTTCAAGGGATGCAGCAGGGAAATCTCCCTAGTATCCCCAGGCGGAAAATCTGAGGAAGTAAAGAGGCAGAAGGAGTGGGTTATTTCCCTTTGTTGGAGACTCCAGGCATCTGAGTCTTGGGGTCCCCAGGAAATGTTGGGAGACCAGAGAGTTTATCAGTAACTCAGAATCTGACTGTGCAGCAGAGATAAGATCAAGCTGTAATTAAGCTTGAGTTCATGCTTAAGCACCAAGATTTTGGATGCTAAGGTCCAATTTGGAGCAGGGCTTATTACACCAGGAATTTCTAGCCTGTTGTTTGACATCTGTATTTCGAAGGTCTTTGAAAAAAATATGAGGAGAAAGTAGTTAAGCATGGAGTCATGGTATTGGAACAAATACACATGGTTTTACAAAAGTAGATCGTGCCAACAACCTGATCTTTTTGAGAAGGTAAAGATTTTTAGACAAAGAAACGTAGTGGATCTAATTTAACTCAATTTCAGTAAGGCATTGAAATGGTTTTGATATGGTTCCACATGGGAATATAGTTATTGAAAATATTGGATCAAATAAAATTGAAAGGTGGATAAGGATGGTTAAAGGGAACTACAACGGGTCATACTGAAGTGAACTGTCAGGTTGGAGAGGTTAACGTGGAGTTCTCAGGATCAATTTTGGGACATGTCTATTTAATCTTTTTATACTGACCTTGGCACAAAAATGGGAGCTGCTAATAAAGTTTGTGCTTACACAAAGCTGGAGGTATTGCCAATACAGAGAAGGACCGGATATCTTAAGGAAGATCTCTATGACCTCGTAACTGGAGTAATAGTAATAGGATGAAATTAATAGTGAAAAGTGCAGGTCATACCATTTAGGTTAATACAAGACTTTTTTGTTATAAACTGAGGATGCATCAGTTTGAAGTAACAGAGGAGAAAAGGACCTCAGATATTGATTGATCACAGATGACTAAGCCGCCAATGTGATATGGCCGTGAAAAAGCTAATGCGGTCTTGAGATGCATTAGCGAGTTATTTCTAGTAGAATAAGGAGGTTTAGTACATATACAAGGCACTGGTGTACTCATCTGGAATACTGTTGCAGTTCTCATCTCCATGTTTAAGAAAGATGAATTTAAACTGGAACAGGTACAGAGAAGGTACTAGGAGATTGATGAATGGAAAACCTGTCTTATGAAAGAGATTCAAAGAGCTTGCTTGTTTAGTCTAACCAAAAGCAGGCTGAGTGGAAGAATCATTCCTCCTATAAATATATCAGAGGGATAAATAACAGGAGGGAGAGAAATTTAAGCTCGGTACTATTATGGACACAAGAAAAATGGATATAAACTCGTCATCAAAATTTAGACTGAAAATTAGAAAAGGTTTCTAACCATCAGAGATTGAAGTTCTGGAACAGCCTCCAAGGGAAGACTGGAGCAAAACATATCGGCTAAAACTAAGTTTGATAATTATGGAGGGATGGTATGATGGGATAGCCTAATTTGGCAATTATTGATCTTGACTATTAGTGGTAAATATGCCCATGGCCTGTGATGAGATGTTCGATGGGTAGGATCTGATTACTACAGAGAATTCTTTCCTGGGTGTTCTGCTGATAAGTCTTGCCCACATGCTCAGGTTTAGGACGCCACATTTGGGTCGGGAAGGAATTTCCTCCAGGACAGATTGCAAAGGCCCTGGATTTTCACTTCGCTGCAGCATGGAAAGACGGGTCACTATCTGGAGATTCTCTGCACTTGAAGTCTTAAAACCATGATCTTGAGGACTTCAATAGCTCAGACATAGGTTAGTGGTTTATTACAGGAGTGAGTGGGTGAGATTCTGTGGCCTGCGTTGTGCAGAAGAACAGACTAAATCAGGGTTTCTCAAACTGGGGCCACCACTTGTGTAGAGAAAGCTCCTGGTGGGCAGGGCTGGTTTGTTTACCTGCCCCATCCGCAGGTCCGACCGCTCGTGGTTCCCACTGACCCTGGTTCACCGCTGCAGGCCAATGGGAGCTCCTGGAAATGGCAGCCAGTACGTCCCTCGGTCCAGGCTGCTTCCAGCAGCTCTCATTGTCCTGGAGCAGCGAATCATGCCCAGCAGGAGCTGTGATCGGCTGGACCTGCGGACGGGGCAGGTGGACAAACCAGCCTGGCCCAACAGGGGTTTTCCCTACACAAGGGTCGGCCCCAGTTTGAGAAAGACTGGACTAGATGAGCATAATGGACCCTTCTGACTTTAAAGTCTATGACTCTATGACTCTAAATCACAGATATAACAGACATATTTGTTCTGATTTTTCGAAGTGGCCATCCATTTTGTGAGACTGACCTTCAGCCAATGATTTATTTCCCCCATAGTTTTACATCTGCCCCATGGACGCTATGATTGAGATGTTTTGTTTAGATTCTGCCCATAAATTAAGTAGTTGATGACCATTTTATTGTGTCTATGAAGTTTTGGGTGCTTTAATTTTTGAGGTGCCCAATTTAAGACATCTAAAATTTTAATTCCAGAATTTCTGAGAACTCTGAACTCCATGTGAAGTCAATGGGAACTAGAAGCACTCAGCATCACTGTACAACTGGGCTATGGCTGGCTAAAAGTTGAACACCCTAAAATAAAGACATCTGAAATTAGTAAACACTTCTGAAAATGTTGCCTTAAATATTTGTATGGTAATATTCGCCATTCATTAGAGACACACTATTGCAAGTGGATTCCTGTTCTGAAACGGAAGCCAGCAATCTTCTCTCCTTACTGGATACTTCTGTACTGAGAAGGGGTTGAGAGATGCCATCTATGCAATCAGAATTCCACCCCCGCAATAAAATACTTCCTAAAGTTTTCCATAATATATCTTTAAGACTTGTAGGTATTAAATGCCACTATCAGTGCTCATTTGATATAAACTCTTGTTAACTTTTCTTCATTGTTAGTGTTGTAAAACTCTACCTATCTTTATAATGAATGAAAGCCATGAAAGAAACATTAATTAGATGGAAGCATTTGAGAAGAAAACACTTTCCTCCAGTTTGTGATTGAGGATGATAATGTCAGTGATTAGCTGTAAAATATTTCTGATTATGATATATTGTCCTCCATCTCAGTTCTTACTCTTTCTTCAGACTGCATCAATTGTGAGCAATTCTTTGATTGCAGGTATAGATTCAAAGATAGAAATCACCCTACAAACCAGATTACCAAGGAAGGGGATGTAAAACAATAATCTGATAATATATGACATTGCTTTGTAAGGTTTTAGGAATGTAAATGATAACTAATAAATCACCTTATTGGCTGTAAAACAGGTGTGAAATTGCCTCAGATAAGAACTAGCTAGAAGAATGGTTAACACGCAGATGCTCCTCAGATTCAATATACTGGTCAGTGGAAATATAGTACTACAACTTATCCTACTAGCTTGACTTTTGTGCTGATAGTAACCAATGGGTATATTTATTATTGTCATGTATCTAGGTAGATTGAGAACAGTTCAAATGAATGTCATAAGACCAATACTGCTAACAGTTGAGCATTTCATACAATTCCATTTATACTATCCATAACAACTGAGGAAGGCAATAAGTTCCAGAATAGCACTGGCAATGGATAAACTATGGAATAAAAGGTATTTTTTCTACCTGTGCTTAATATATTTGATGATCACAAGTAGTGATGATGGAAACCCATCTCTCATCATGGTTGTCTGCCAGGAATATATGGAAATGTTACATAGTTAATAGAATCAAAAGACATGATTGGACACAAGAAATTGGTAAGATTTACAAGTCAGCAATCTTTAAAATTTTATGTTTAATATAAAGTCTTTATTTTACTATAGGGAATGTGTTCTACAATATTACTTATAATAATACAAAACTGCTTTAAAGTGTTGTATACATTAAAGTACTATTCTTGCACTCCATTTACACATGTCCTAAAACCAAAATAGGGCAGATTTCCCTTTCAAATAGGGAAAAGAGACAACCAGAAGATTCTACTAGTAGGCATTATAAAAGTTCCTAAAATAGAAAAATTATTTCTTAGTAAATGCTTGAAATGCCTTTAATATTTCACTTTCAGGCTGTGGTTCTTGACAGCGTTTCCTATTCTGATATTTTATTCATGTTGCTAGTGCTGAGTTGGTTAGCTGTTACTAGGGATCTTTTTATTGTGATTTTGTTTTATTTTCCTCTTCTTTCTTGCTTTCTTCAATTTTAGACAGTCTCAGGCCCTGAACCTGCAATTTTCAGTGGGTGGGTGAAGTGTTGTGCCTGCTTGGAGTTCCATTAACTTCAAAGGAACTCTCCGTGGGTTCAGAAGTCCATTGTCATTTTTAAAACCACAGGATCGAGACTGTAGATTGTAAACTGTTTAAGTCAGGGATCATATATTCCTTTTTGTTTATACAGCACCTAACCAACTGGATGTTGAAGCTTCTAAGTGATAGCATAATTGAAGTATTTAATAATGATGAGTAGAAAATTGGAACAGCACTCAAAAGCCTGGGAGAAAAGAGTGAGATACAATCTTTGAAAAGCCAACTAGTCAAATAAGAAACAGCTTTACATATAATTTATTTTAAACCACCATCACATGGGTACTTTCAGATTTTGAAGTAATTTATCTGTTTGTTCCTTATTAGGGACTTGAATTTCAATCTTGAATTGAGAAGGAAGAAGAAGAATAATGTTAGATCCAAATTCCGATAGGTTCTTGATAATTCAGAAAGAGTTGAATGATAGAGTATTGACATAACATTCTGTGAACTGTGAAATGATGTGAAACGGAAAAAAAAAGTGTCCATTTCTATGACTTGTATGCCATAAACGTATTATCAAGTTTGGGAAAGAACGGTGAACTGAATAATGAGTTAAGTGACTAATGGAAAATATCAAAATAGTTTAAAATATATTTACTGGGATTCACAGCTGTTTAAATTCATTGATTTCAGGGCAAAGTGTTGTAACAGAAACTTCGGACTATCATTTGAAAGCTGACAAGTGCAACTGCTTTACATACACTTTACACCTCTCCAGAGGAAAGTGAGCACACCTCTGATTACTTAGAACATAGGTCACATAGTGACTTCAGTGGAGTCATTCAAGATGTACATTGTGCAGCTATGAGCAGAAGCCTGTATTATCCAAATATCCTGGGGCTAATTCTCCTTTCACTGATACTGCTGTAAATCAGGAGTAACTTCGGTGTAACCTTTGGAAGTGAGAGGAGAATTCAGCCCCCTTTATTATTACATGTGCAGCACAATTAGAATATAGTCAATCTATGACCAGCTTCATTATACACTTAAGCACCACATCCACTATTCCTGGTCATGATTTGGACTCATTGTCTAAATCAATTCAGATGTGTGTCAGGCATCCACTGACAGCTCATGATACTCTATGAAAGTTTAAGGTTCAGGTATCAGGCATAAATATACAGAACAAGGATTTGTCTTATTCTGAGCCACACATTTTTGTCTTAATAACAACATGCAACCATTATTATACACTCATCACACATAAGACAAATAGATTCAATACAATTGAGATAGTCCATTTTTCTGTTACTCAAATGCTTTTTGGCCAGTATTCACAGTGCTGTTTATTCGCACAAAGAAGAACATCTAAATTTGAGATCTCCACTAAATGAATTCTTCCAGTACTTGGTTATTCTAACAAAGGAATGTTTGTACTGGGAGAAAAAATGCTTCAATGAGTTTGAAATAGGCTAGATTTAGGGGAGCAGGACCATCTGCACTAAACACTGACATTGCAGTGACCTGATATTTTGCAGCATTTGTGATGTGGCTTTTCCTCTGCTCTTTCTCAGGTCAAAATTAAGATGAATTTCAATATTTCATTTCCTTGCATAATCTAGCATAATTTTCCAGACTCTTACCTTTCCCACATGTTCCCAATTGATCTATCACTTAACAAAATCTAGTATGTTGATATTTTTAGCATTTCAGGATTCTTCATATGCTTCTCCATGATGGTATTGCAATTACAAAATCCATTAGAGAGAATATAATTGCTGTTAGTGCACAATATTTGTAATATATATTAGGGATCAGATTATCAAAAGGCATGCATATTTAATGAACCCAGTTTGAATGCAAGGTTACTCATGTTTAATAGCTCAAAAAGACGTGAAAATCAATGTGTATTTCCCCCACACCATTATATACTACTGAAAATAATTAAGAAAGTATGGGGAGGGGAGGAGGAAATATCACAGGGGACAGAAAAAGAAAAAAAAGATAGAATCATGGCATTCTATGATATTATATACAGAAAAAGTAATTCAATGGGGCGCAGTTTCAAAACAGATTAGACAGATCCTTCCAGTAACTGCAATACTACTCTTGTAGTCATACTTTTGAGAGATGGCCCTATGTTCTAAAAGAGATTTTATTTTAGGGGCCTGATTGCATATTTCAATAGGTATAGAGCAGCACTAACTTTCATTGACATTAGTGGGATTTGAGGATACTCATCCTGAGGTACTCCTTACTTTGTAGGGTCAGTCCTTATACAATTACATTTTTATCTGAGACCACCTCTACACTACGCAATAATATCGAATTAGCTAAAATCGGTTTAATAAAACTGATATTATAAATTCGATTTCACGCAGCCACACTAGGCACAGTAATTCGGCATTGTGCGTCGATGGTCCGAGGCTAGCGTCGATTTCTGAAGCGTTGCATTGTGGGCAGCTATTCTGTAGCTATCCCATAGTTCCCGCAGTCTCCCCCACCCCTTGGAATTCTGGGTTGAATCATTGTCGCGGGTGGTTCTGGGTAAATGTCGTCAGTCATTCCTTCCTCCGGGAAAACAACAGCTGACAATCCTTT
>NC_133769.1:266910939-266912968 GCF_003597395.2 Chelonoidis abingdonii
AGTGCTCTTTATATCGATATAAAGAGCATTGTAGTGTGGACAGGTACAGCGTTAAATTGATTTAACGCTGTTTAAATCGATTTAAACGTGTAGTGTAGACCAGGCCTCAGAAGGGTTCTTTTAGAAGCCCCATATTTTCCCAGTCCAGAAGGCTGCATGTCAGGCCAGCCAGTCCATCTAGGCAAGGACTAGGCTTAACTTTGCAGAGGAGTTACTCAAGTGTGATATACTCAATCTCTAACCAGCAACAGAGCACCTTGTCTCTTAAAAACTCCAACATCCTGCCAGCACTGGAGGTGAGGAACCAATCTTAGACCCACATTGGGACCCCTCAGCTGCCACTAACTATTGGTCCAGCCCTATAAGAGTATATTTTAATAGGCATTTTTATCCTTATCCATATGTTCTACACTTGTGTTCTTGAAAAGAGTTTCAGGAAGAGACATTTACAGTGCAACAAGACCAAAAAAACATATTCAGTATGTTTTGACTAAGCATGCACATTTGTGAAGAACTAAGATTATCTTGAGCAGACCTAATGCTTTGATGGATCATGCAGCATATTACCCTGTCAGATACTGAGATTAAAAATGAACCTTGGTTCTTACACACAAGCCCCTATTATATTGTGCTGGGCTGTGAGTGCTTCAATGTGCCTTACCACTAACACTTACCCATTAATGACTGTCTGGAGGAATCTTACCCACTCCAGCTGTGTCCAGAGTGAAGCTTTAGGAAAAGAAGGAAAAATGGTGGGCATTAAATATACAAAATTGAAAGAAGGCCCCATTATACCACCCCTCCATTCAAACTAGCTTAAATGTTTTTAGTCGATGTAATATCCCAGGCTTGCATTAACTTGGGTGGGAGAGATCTGACATCTGAACATACAGGGATACTTCACAAAACATTTACAAAGAAGAAAGAGATTTAAGATGATCTTGATCCTTATGAAAATGTCTATTATCTTTTAACTGCTGTCATTAATAGATTTGTTTATCTAGTTATTGTAGCACCCACTATGTCCAAACATTTGAGAAGAAATTTACTTTTCAGTCTAAGGGAGAACAGCAATACAGTATCTATCATTATCACGGAAAATCCCAAAAAGGATATGTCCACCTTCCAAACTGAGCATAACCCAAGTCAGTCTCTGGCAAGGTGCTTAATGTGATCTGGTTTTATATTCAATTTATGTCCACTACTGGCAATCTGGTCAAGCCACCGAAGCTTTTAGTGCCCAGGTGATTGCCAGTCTTGTAATGGCATTTCTTTGAACATGTTTTGGAATTCGTTGATCTTCCATTCTTATCATATGTTCAGATCATGAAAGCTGCTGAAATCAAGCCACTTCTGCTGGAGGTGCTTGCTGGGTTGGGTTTCAATATTCTTGTTTCTGATCTTGCCCTGACTCATAGACTCATAGACTCGTAGGTCAGAAGGGACCAATATGATCATCTAGTCTGACCTCCTGCACAAAGCAGGCCACAGAACCCTACCCATCCACTTTTATAACGACCCCTAACCCATGACTGACCAATACCCCGGTCCTTCTCCTCCCTCTGTTGTTCCAACTGATGCGTCCCCAATATATATCTAAAATTATATTATTCCTAAGCTTGCAATATTACCTTGCACTTTCACTATATATTTCATCTATTACTATTATTCCAGTTACAAGGGGTCCAGATCTTCCTGTATGTATCCCGGTCCTTCTCGTGTTAGCAATACCCCCCTAGCTTGTGTCATCCGCAACTTATTGCACATTCCCGGCTCTTGTGCCAAGGTCATAATAAAAAGGTAAACAAGACGGTCTCAAACCGATCCTGAGGGACTCCACTAGTAACCTCCTACCAGCCTGACAGTTCACCCTCAGTACGACCCGCTGGAGTCTCCCTTTAACCATTCCTATCCACTTTAACTTTCATATTCATCCCCATCTTTCCATTTAAATAAACAAGTTAAACCCATGTGAGACAGTGTCAATGCAATTACTGAAATCGAGGGTAACATTATATCTACCGCATTT
>NC_133769.1:266914006-266919230 GCF_003597395.2 Chelonoidis abingdonii
TTCCTTTGTCTAAGTAATCTGTCACCTTCTCAAAGAAGGAGATCAGGTTGGTTTGGCACGATCTACCTTTAGTAAATCCATGTTGCAATTCGTCCCAATTGCCATTGACCTCAATGTCCTTAACTACTTTCTCCTTTGGAGCAGCTGACAAAGACAACAAGAATTGAAAACATCAGTTTAACACTCTTTTGCCTTCTTCAGAGCCCACATGTCACTTCCATGCAATGGAGTTGGTACAGCTACGGTTCTATAAATCTGCAGCTTTGGAGCAAGCTTGATGTCACAACATCCCCACAGAGGCAGCTAAAGGTCCCAAAACATGGCAGCATCTGTTACTATTTGAACATTCACATCTTTTGAGCATCCTCCAGCACTGCCTGTTACATGACCCAAATATTCAACAGCTGCAACCTGCTCAATGTCCCATCTGGACAGATTACTACTGAGCTGGTTGTAATCTGGAGCGGGAGACTGTTCCATAATAATGGCCAGGGACTTAGTTTTATCCAGATTAATAACCAGACAAATATACTCTGTTTCTTGTCTAACCAGATTGTCTATCTGCTGCAGTGGCTCATCAAACTGTGTCAACACGGCAATGTCATATATTCAACATCTCAAACCATAATGGTGTTCTGCTTATTGTCACTGACAGCTGTCTCATCAAGCTTATCCGTCCATCAATGTTAAATATTGACCAACAATGGAGACAGAACATGGGCTTTCCAAACCCCCCTGGAGATGGGAAACCCTGCTATGTATCTGCCATACTCAAATGCAGCTTTCAGTTCCAGTATAGAACTCTTATCAAAAATGCTATCTTTCCAGGGATGCCTAGATGCCTCATGAGATCCCACAAACTTGATCAATGCACTGAATCAAAGGCCCGATGAAAGTTTATAAAAAGTGCTGCACGTTTCTTACTACATTCAGACTTCTTCTCAAAAAACTGTCCAAGATGAAGATTTGGTTGACAGTAGAATAACCAGGTCTAAAACTGCACTTAGATTCTAATCTTTTCCATGAAGTGAATTTTGATTAGAAACTTTAACCCAGAAGCAAAGACTTTTCCTGGGACCAATAGCATAATACCTCTATTGTTGCTACATTCAGCCTTATCACCCTTTTTGAAGAAAGGCAGAATAACTTCCTTCTTCCAGTTATCGAGGATGATACTAGCAAGTTAGATGATCTGGAAGAACCTATGCAGCCACCATCCAATAATACTGTCACACATCTTCAGCAGCTCACAAGTAATGTTACAAACCCCTGGTGCCTTCCCAGACTTCAGCCTGTGAACTGCGATCCTGATCTCTTCTTAACTGAAGAAGGCTGACTTTACCAGAATTTCCTGCCCTTCTTCAAGTGGAATAAGAACAGAAAATGATGAACACTTGAGAAGCATCTTTAAATAATTTTTCCATCAATGCAACTGATCCAGCAGGTATTGGCTGATGATGGCATCCCAAATCTTTACTGGAGAAGCTGGTACTGCCTCCCCCTCCAAAGACTACAAAGTTTACTAGATGGTGTGGAGAGTGTATCTGGCAGCAGCCTGCCTGGATCAACCATCAGGATTCCATATCCACAATGA
The DNA here is from genome assembly GCF_003597395.2 of Chelonoidis abingdonii. NCBI lineage: Eukaryota > Metazoa > Chordata > Testudines > Testudinidae > Chelonoidis > Chelonoidis abingdonii. Next base: position 266,915,601 of record NC_133769.1, read on the forward strand.
TTTCACAACATTCCAAAGTCAAACTCATTAATTTTTTTTTTTTACTCTTGACAAATGCGTCTTGGAAGACTCAAATTGTAACCTCCTATTTTTTCTTAGCTCCAACTGCCATGAGCATCTCCTCATTGATCCAAGCATGACTTTTGAACGGCTGAAGCTCCAGCATTCAACTGGCTGTGGCCAGCACTGATAATATGAAATGACACCATACCTCATCAGATAACAAAGTGAGACTTCAGTCCCTAATCCTGCAATGGCCCTATGCAATTCGTAAAGAAAGCCATCTGATGACTTGGTTGTAATAAGAGCTTTTGCCTGAATCAGACTAATTTTGGCAAATGAAATGGTTGTCTTTGAAGTCAAAGGTACCCTTTTATCAACTTAAGCCAATGGTCAGTGTCAAATTCAGCATCTATGCAAATGCATACATTCATGACTGTTGACCACCAAGGACTGTTAATGAGGACATGATCAATAGCAATCCTGATGAAACCATCTGAGTTGTACCAGATTGGTTTGTGAATCTTTGGCTGATGGAAGAGTAAGTCAGTGATCACGATGCTCCACCATTCCAGCATTTGCTTTCATTCCTGTTCTTCTGTCTGATACAAAACTTCCTGAGTGTACTTGTCCAGGTGTCATTGTCCTTTTCTACCTGTGCATTAAAGTCACCCAGGATCATGATGATATCTCTTCTCAAAGTTTTATTAAACACTGAAGTTGCTGGTAAAAATATCTTCAGCCACATTGTTGGCTATGGTGTTGGTGGGACCATAAGAACATAAGAATGGCCATACTGGGTCAGACCAAAGGTCCTTCTAGCCCAGTATCCTGTCTTCCAACAGGGGCCAGTGCCATATAATGCAATGATGGTAAAAAGCTCATGGCTGGTACAGAATTCAACACTGATAAGTCACTCATTAATCTGCCACAACTCTGCAGTGCCTGTTGGACATTGAGTGAAAGTACAATGGGCACCACTTGTTGGAGCAACCCACTGGGGTGGCCTGAGAACAAAAATATATAGTCCTCAATTTTCTTTTCATTACTTCCTGGCCAGCACATTTCAAATAAAGCAGGTCTCAATGTTAAGGCTTTTTAATTACTTGACAAGGAGGACAGCTTTATATCAATAGTAAAAATAAACACGAAGTTTGGCCATTTGGTTATGTGTGCAACACTGTAAGTATAGTGAGATGAAGCAAAAATTATAAAACAATTAATATTCACCCACGAAAGCTCATGCTTCAAAACATCTGTTAGTCTATAAGGTGCCACAGGACTCTTTGCTGCAATTAATAACTGTGACTTGAGAAAGCAGCAGCCCAGCCAGGTTGCCAAAGCTACAAATTTGCTTTCTGCACAGGAAGGGGTTCTGTCATGCGATCTCTTAATCAAAGTGGCAGGTCCTGCTTCACTTCTCCTCATTGACATTAATGTTGATGCATTTCTATTTTGATTTTCCATGTGCTTCTGCATGCCACAGATAAGGGTTTGCCCACAAATATGGAGCTTTTCTCACATATCTTCTGGGTGATAAGCAGCTAGGTTTTTGCAGGGGACAAAGCTGGTTCTTGTTGATGGTATGTGAGATAAATGGAAAAAAGTACACACTAATCAAGGTTTCTTTGTTTTTAAGCAGACATTCCATTAAACATGCACCCACATATAAATAAATAAATTGTAAATTCTTCCATTTGCCACCATGGCAGTTTTAAAGACAGAGGGATATTTAACATTTACCTTCATGGGATATCAGCATCCAATTAATCACCAACATATTAAAAGCTGCTGTAACATTTCAAAACATAGCAATTATTATATTTTTAGGCTTTCCTATTTTATCTTTGCTCACTTATAGGTGCTCATGTAGAACACACATAAGCAAGTAAGATTTAAGGGTAAGATAAAAGAGAATGAAATGTCAAAAAATGAAGCATTACAATTATTATGATGTAGGAAACTGTCTAAAGAGTCATTTATGGCAGAGCAGAACAGTAGAATACCAAGTATTATAAATTACTCTTTGAAGTATGAACACTGGAACAAAATGTGATTATATGTGGCAGACTGTTTACATTTGCAACATGGCAGGTGTTCTGTTCTATTCTTTTCAGAGTGCTGGTTATTTAGGCAACCAATAACCACAGTGACTGACTGACTATTTCATTTGTTTCATTTTTCACATGAAAACACACACAATACAGTAAATAAAGGTCTGGGAAATGAAAACTTAACCCAAATAGCTGGGCTGTAATGTGTTATATATATCATAGACCCACAGAAGTTAGAGATGGAAAAAACCTATTAGGTCAATGAATCCATTTCTTTGCAAATACATGATTGTTTCCTATTGTACATTTTGTAGTGTTTTGTCACAGTATCCTAATATAGTTCACTGTCTGGAAGTTTCAGGAAGTAAATTAAATTAGGCAAAATAAATATGCTTTTCCAATGCATTTGCTTACACCAAAATATAATATTTTTGCATTGATTAAGACCCAGATTCTCAAAGGGAATTACATATCTGAATACCTTTGAGCATCTGAGCCTAAATGCCTGCTAAAACCCTCAACTAAAGAGCATTAAGAAGTAAAAATATATGAAATGCATAAAAGAGCATTATGAGACAAAACATAAGATACTGCAGTCCTAACATTTGCAAAGTAAGTAGATGATGGAAGACTCACTGATTTGATATGTATCAGAAGTGAATAAATTCAGAGTGAATTGTTAATCCAAAAAAGTCCAATGTTCTCAAAAATTTTGATTCTTTGGACCCACGTTAAATATCTGATGAACTCCTCCTTTCTCATCTGTTATCACACAAGTTTCCCATGGGAACAGGAGTTGCTTACATATAGGTAGAACTAGAACAAAATGTTCTGTATGTTCACCTTGCCTTTAAATATAGCAGCTGGAAGCAAAGAGAAAAGACAGAACCATGTGACCTACTAGCTCTCCCCAGATCACTAAATAATGTGCTGTAGACAACAGTTCGATAACCTCTGCAATGAGATCTTAATATGAAGTGATGAAGGAATACTTAACCTCTAGCCACAGGTACATGTTAGCCAATAACACACAACAGTAAATTCAGATTTTTTTTTAAAAACAGGTAATATAGGAGGTGCTCTATGTCCCACAGCATGGGAATAAGACTGCAGAGACCATACATGGACATGTGCATGTTCTTTAGACATGAGAACCTTTCCTATTGTGTAGTGCTATGTAGCCATGTCCAAGTGTGTGAGGAATCAGGCTCTGCAGAGCCCTACATCTCTCCACTTGTGCAACTGAGGGTATGTCTACACCATGGGATTATTCCGATTTTACAATAACTGGTTTTGTAAAACAGATTGTATAATGTCGAGTGCACGCGGCCACACTAAGCACATTAATTCGGCGGTGTGCATTCATGTACCGAGGCTAGCATCGATTTCCGGAGTGTTGCACTGTGGGTAGCTATCCCATAGCTATCCCATAGTTCCCGCAGTCTCCCCCGCCCCTTGGAATTCTGGGTTGAGATCTCAGTGCCTAATGGGGCAAAAAACATTGTCGCAGGTGGTTCTGGGTACAGCCTCACCCCTCCCTTCGTGAAAGCAGCAGACAACTGTTTTGTGCCTTTTT
>NC_133769.1:266923184-267141616 GCF_003597395.2 Chelonoidis abingdonii
TACTGATTTCAGCGCTACTCCTCTCGTCGGGGAGGAGTACAGAAACCGGTTTAAAGAGCCCTTTATATCGATATAAAGGGCCTCGTTGTGTGGACGGGTGCAGCGTTAAATCTGTTTAACGCTGCTAAAATTGGTATAAACGCGTAGTGTAGACCAGGCCTAAGTAAAAAGGGGAGGAAAGTGGGTGGAGTCTTGGTGGAGTGTAGCTACACCAGCACATTGGGGAGCGTAAACTGGACCATGTGTAAATCTGATCTCATTTTAGGACTCATGCATTCTCTCTTGTGTAGTAGGGAAACAGCGAAGGAGATTGTGACTCCTAAAGTCACAATCACCCTCTATCTGCTCAAGGGGAAGGGTAACCATATTCTATTCACAAGGGGTAGACCATAATGTCACCCTACATAAAGAAGTTCTACACATAATGATGATAATAATTGTCATTTCTTACCTAGTCCTTGACACATTTTCTAAATGCTTTACAAACTAAATCATTATGAACATTGATCCATAGAGTAGGTAGAGAAAATAAAAAATTCTTAAACTGGAAAAGCTGGGTTCAAAAGGTGCTCTGCCTTCATTTCTCTTTCCACTCCAGCAAATGGCTAGTTCTCTTATCTCGATGATAGGATTTGCCTTTTTGACCTTTATGGCAAATTATTCCATGTGTTTATTGCTAATTAAGTGAAATATTTCTGGTTCAGTCCTTTGTTTACTTTTAGTTTCCTGTTTAGACTATGTCCCCTGGATGTTTAATACCAAACTGGTATGAGCATTTTATCTAGTTGCACTTTATAACCCCTTTATCAGACTGAATACTTCCCTCACATTCCTTCTAAGTGTTTCTCTTCTCCACTGAGATTACTTCTCATAACACAAACTCTTGACATTTGAATTCAGAATTCTTTAGTTGTCCTTGGGTCCAATCCTGTGATCTTTTATTACACGAGTAAAAGATTAGGGCCTGTCTTATAGTTGCCATTTCCTGATGGACGCAGGTTGCTCTTGCTGAACCAGTGCCCTCCCTGGGTAAATTCTGCCTGGAACCTTCCTACAGCGTCAGTGAAGGTAGTTTTCAGAAGGGTCAGTCGTTGTGATTTCTTTTTCTTTTATTTCAAGTTTCTTCATCAAAACAAGATCAAAACTTTCCCAAGTCTGTCCCTCACCCTCATAAATTCCTCAGCCCAAATGTTCCTAGATCTTAGCTCAAAGCCTTTGTGATAATAAGACTTCCCACAGTCCCCATTCTGTCCATTTTGTTTCTGGAAACAGTTCCTCCCAGCAGTAGTTCCAGCCTTTGGCAAGTATTGCAGCCCTCTCTCTCTCCATTTCCTGTTTCTCTTTTTATAAGATTCATCCTCTTAAGCTGCAGATTTTTTCCCCAGGGCAGTAGGTGGGGCTAATCAATACATCATATACGTGCTGGCCTCTGATCCCAGAGAAATGCTATCCCTTGTACCCTCATAGGATGCAATTAGTCCCATTGAAATAAATGTTTTCCTGATCAAGCCCTTAAAGACAAGGATAGACTGTGTAACAATTAGGATCACCAAAACACCACTGTCTTCACATGAAAAGTGTCCAAAACTAGAGCTGTGAGAATAAATTATTTCAGTTAGACGGCAAATCTGAAAAGTAAAAAAAAAAAAAAAAAAGAAGAAATATTTTAGGTTGAATGAAATGTTTCATTCCACCCAAAACACAATTTTTCCTTTTGATTTTGAGAAGATTTAAAAAAAAATAAAACTGAAGAAAATTTCTAAACAAAAAGTTTTAAATTAAAAAAAAAATTCTTTTTGAAAATATTGAAAAAAAGTGTTTCAATTTTTTCAGATTTCTTTTAAAAACAGAAATACTTTGGTCAAACTGACACAAATTTGTGAAATGTTTGGATAGCACCAAATCTGCATATATTACCCAAAAATGTTTTGATTGAAAAATTTCACCCAGCGCTAGCCAAAACTCAGTAGTTTAGATTAGGTATGCCAGTGTCTAAAAATAATTAAGTGTTATTTCTTTTGATTCTGCATTTGAAAGTACTGTTACTTCTAAATTAGATTTTGGAGCTCAAATCCCACATTGTAACTCTACCTTTACAGAAAGGTAAAGCACACTTTTCACAGGATGCTACCTTATTCAAATTGTAATCTTTTACACAAGACTGTAAAAGAACACCTGCTCTGTAGCTCCCTCTTCTGGCCAAGAATACCTCTGTAGTGGCCTTGTTGCCTCATTTTCCCCACAATTTAGAGCTTCCATACCAGAAATACATCATCTGTGTTTATGCACAGCTAGATTTCTTTATTGGTACAATGTCACCTTATCACTCCCCCAAATAGGAGAGCACCCTGCTCTGAACCCCAAAGTCCAGACACAATACCAATCTTTCCTTCTTATTACCTTTCTTCCAGTTCACCCGTTTCTGGCATCCTCTTTCTTTAAACCTTCTTAAACCATGGTGCTCAGTGTTTAGACATCCCACAGGACCCTTGGCAGGGGGATCTATCCAGGCTATCTTTCTGAAGATAAACATCTTCTTTAAGTATATTATGTATCCTGCCATCTTTCCTCAAATGGTGCTTTCTCTGGGCTCTCTCCCTGGAAATAATAAACTTTGTCTCTAGCCCAGGACTGTGGGTGACTCTTACCAGGCTCACCCTCTTCCTCTTCTCCTTTGTGTTTCTTGTCAGGGCTTCCCTTTATAAGGCCCAGATGGCTTCTCTTAAATCCAATTGGGCAGCAGGTAATCAGTCACTGAAACCCATTCCTTCTTAAAGGGGCCAGACACCCTATCACAGAGACATTTAAGTTAGTCAAAGATTCAAATTTCAATGACGTTTTTAAAGTTGAAGGGAAAATTTTACATGTCCATGATCCCGCCCCCCTCCCCGCCCCTTCACTCCACCTGGTTGTTGATTACGTATACAGTAGATCCATTTGAAAATTGTTAAATTTTGAAATTTGAAAAAAAAATGCAACCATGTCTGTTTTTCTACCAGTTCTAATTTAAACAAGGTCCCATTTCCTCATCAAAACAATGTGCACAAGTGTAAGTGAACAAACTCATGCCACTTTTCAGAATGGAAAAATAACACCCATATCTTGGCTTTGTTCAGTAAATTTTGTCCGACAAGATTTGTTGGTTACTATTGAGTGCATAACGGCTATTTCCCCCCACATCACAATCATTGTATTACTAGCAGTATTTAATTTATCAAGTGTTTTCAAGTGCTGTAACCATGAGACTGTAGCTACTCTTCCTGTAATTTCCTTTTCAGATCTGTCTCCCCTTCTTTCATCCCCATCATAACTCTCCTCCCTCACCCCCCACCAAATCCTAATCGACCTAGGCCCAGTGTTTTGCTTCTGGCCAGCTTCTCATCCAATTTCAGTGTTTCCCTCAGAAAACTGGTTCTTAGTCTCTCCTGCCTCCCATTTCCAACACTAGCTTTCAGTCCCAGTCCCCCCCCTTCAAACTTCCAGTTATCTCTCTGCCTCCTCCAGTCCTTTTCTCACCAGTCTATTCCTTTCCTTCTCTCCTGGTCTGGCTCTTGCCCCTTCTGCATTTGAGTCTAGTGGCTTCTGTCACAGTGACATGGTTAACTGTACCTTCGATTCACTCACATGGCCTATTTGAAGTTACCCACTTAAAGTTTCAGGTTCCCTGGCTGTTACCTCTCTTGGACAGAGAGACTGAGGTCTCTCTCCTTCCAGACAGGGGATTTAGCCTTGCAGCCCATCTGTACCTCACTGTAATTTACCCAGCAGATGTGACCAAGGTCTAGTAACTGTGCTTCACTTGTTCTCTAAGGTTTACAACAGCGTACACCAGCCTTCACAAAACAAAGTACATTTACTCTAGGGCAAAAGTTATCACAGAAAAGCATACAAAACAATAAATCACATACTACAAGCTTACCAGAGCTCAGCCTACCTTCAGCATAGGACTCTTGGAGGTGTCTTTCAGACCTCTCTGAACTGGGTTCATTGTTTTGGTTACAAATTTATGTCAGATTTCAGATCAACAACTAGAACTCCCTTTGGACATTTCAGTTGTTTCTTTTTCAACTTTGACCTCTGGCTTCCTGTAACAGATAATCACCAGTGACCCCCCTCCCCTATCTCAGGAGTCAATGCTTTGAATGCTATGGTTTTGCATAACTGGTGTTGGAGAATTTGCTGTAACCACACCCCTCAGGAAAGCAACTCAGACTGAAAACACATTTAACACTTATTGTCCCAAAAGTCTATGCCTGTCTGGCACACTTCAATATAATAGTCTTTCAAAGACTTCAAGATTCCAGGTCTCACCTCTGTCACATCTGCCTTCACTGCACTGTTTGGAGCATGCTCAGCGTGGTCATCACTAGGCGCTGTGAGAGGCTGGAACATGCTCAATGAGGACTGAACTTTTGAAGATTTTAGCTGCCAAATTCTAAGAAGCCTCTTCTGAGCATGTTCAAACTGTAATTTTTCAGAAGATTTATAACTTAGCCACAACAATGGGAAAAGACACATCTTGACACCCCATGCCTCTGCCAAATTTCAAGTCCCTGCTACAAAGTGCAGGCGTATTATAATTTTTCAAAGAAAAGATCAACAACATTTTCTAATATGGGCCAAGCAATGTATTTTCCCCTAGTCTTTTTCTTTTTTTCTGATATGGCTAATCCATTTTGGCTGATATTAATTAGTATATATTGACTACAATTAATATAACTGTTTAGGCTGAAATTTTCCTGCTGAGCATCTGCTTCTGAACAGTTATGCTTGGGAAGTTAAGCAACTGAAAACACAGATCCTTTTAATGGTAAATGTCAGGCAATCTTAATAATAGGCAGTGTGACTAGCTCTGCCTATACTAATAAACCAAATCCAAGGCTAAACTCTTGTTGATTTCAATAGGAGTTTTGCATGAGTAACGACTGCACGATTTCCCCAATCAAAATACATTAGTCTCCTCAGTTTATTCCTTTTACACTATGTTGTTTGCCTTATTCATTCAAGCCATATATTAGGTAGACATTTTCAATATTTGTTTGCGCTATAAAACTGCTAAATCTTTTAGATCTCAACTCAGTATCTCTGATCAGTATACATGCATGACTTTAATTTAAATAGACAGTCTAGGCTAATTACTAGTTATCTGTAAACTTAACAATATATTTGAGATATATCCTATACCTGAATATCAACACATGTCATAAAATGGTCTCATTCAAATTCTTACATATATTCAGAAAGAGGAGGCCTCCAGTCTGATCCCTTGCATACTACACTGATAACATTTCCCTGACTAGGGAAGCTACCATAGCGAGCACTCATTGTTTGTTGTTTTAAATCCATTTTCTGCTCTAAATTATTTCAGCTTTAGTCTGTGAATCTTCACTATGAACCTCTATCAGATCCCTTTTTAATCTATACATATGGAATAACTTTGTCATAGTCTTCTCTGAGATTGTTTTATTCTTTTTTAATTTCTTTTAATAATTTTGTTTAGTACTTGAGAAAAGTTATTGAACTCACAAGGGAAGCAGCTATACAAGTTCCCCCTCTTTGCCTTGCCAATGTACCTCAGTCTTGACCTGGAAAGATCACCTCTACAGGGCAGAAGGTAGTTCAATCTCCAGGCCCATTCAACCCATGATCTCTGTTAAGACTGATAACAACAATGTTAATTGTGATGATGTCTTTTGTGATGTGGGCACTGTCCACTAGCACTGAAAAAAGACCTCCAACCAATAGTAATAACTTTTGGTTACTGCTGACCCAGGTCAAATTTGAAATGGTGACCCAGAGGTGAAACAATCTGTATCACATTACCAACGCCTGAGCTATTCAGAACTTCATGACAATAATATCTTTGAAGAGTGTTTTAATTTGCTTGAACACAAGTTTCCTCTCCTAAACCCATGTTGACTGTCTCTAATCAAATTATGTTTGCTCATGCTATTACTTCAATAACTTCTTAAAACCTCCAAGAACGCTTTCTAATGTTTTTTCTTCCCTCTCTCCAACTGATGTTGAACTAACTAGTATATGATTGATAGCTATATTTGTGACCCTTTTTAGAAGGATGATATTTTGGTTTCCTATTTCTCTTCTTGAGAACTAGACTTGTAATCGGAGAAGGTGTAAGAATATCAATCAACTGCTAGTTTTTATTCAGAATGATTTTAATGTTTCCACTATCCAAGACAATTAAATAACATTAATTTTATATCAATAATAGGGGGATGAGAAACCCATAAACTTTATTTTCAGTGTCTGAGTTGGTCTAGTGATGTATGGCGATTTTATTATTTTATCATATTTTAAGAGGTATTTATTCTGTAGATTGGATTTCATTTCTTTTGAACTTTAAGAACAAAATTAAAGTTTCTTCTAGTGGTTTAATGGAAAATTAGAGTTTTCTGGATGTCTCAATCCATGACTTCCTGGAGCCTTACAGCAGCTGCCATTTTTTGTCACGTTTCCTTGAAATATGAAGGCCTTTGGCATCTCTCTGAGAAAAAATACAGTAAGCATTCCTTTTCACAAAAAATAGACACTTTAGATGGAATCATGTTTGAGATCTATGAGAAACAATGGCAAAACTGGTCCTGATTAAGCAGTCTCCATGTGATGTCTGCAATCAGTGATGAGGATCACCCACAATTGCAGGGTCTTTAAAAAAAAATCCTGAAATTTACTCATCTAATAAAATATTAGGAGAAAAAAAAGAGAAAAGAGTAGGTTTCATTCCCCAACAATGTGGTGATGGCCTGTAGCTGGGTAGAGGGAGCATTCTGGATCTGTTCTGTTATTGTGTGTAGTAAGATGAGTCCATGAGATATAAACCCTTGGTATCAGGGCCCGGTATGAGGCTTGAGACTTGACCTAGAGTAATAGTCAAGACACTGTTAAGCAAAGCTGAGCTGTGAGCCAGAGGCAGGTCCCACTCACAGAAGTTGGCAAGAAGAGAACTGTTAGAAGTCACTAATAACATGAACATGTGCCAAGATGGCACCAGAACAGCTGGGTAGGAACATATCCCACACAGATAACAAGGAACAGGTAAATCTAGCCTAAAAGGACAATATGATGAATAGACCGTATGATGGATAGGCAATATGAAAGGACAATACAGTGGAGACAATACGATATGAAAGGACAATACAATGGATAGTATGATGGATTGTTTGTTCGAACCCACCTGTGCCAGGAGAAGGCAACCCACTAATAGAGGGGCTGTACGTCTATGTGTTAGGAGTGGTGAGTAATCTGTTTGCAAAAGTGTATAAGACTGCATCTCTGAGTGGACATCTTTGTCCGGCCTAGGGGGCAGTGGAAAGTCCCACCACTGACTGAGCTGCGTCCATTGCCAGGGGGAACATATTCGTAGTATGTCCTGTAGAGTCTATAGGAAACTATTACTGTGCTTTGTTTGACTATAAACCTGGCCGGGTGCCTACATACCTTATTAGAGTCTGTGGTCATTGGGTGTTCTCTCGGGGTCTGTTGTGCCAGCGATCTGTGCAGAGCTGGGGCAGCACACAGAGGGAATACACACATGCAGCCGACTGATATCAACATTGAACAGAGCAGAGCACCACACCAGTCTGAGTACCTTTCCAGTCCTGCTGCAGTTGTAAGAAGTACTGGCTGAATATGTTTTGTCACAAGATCAGCCCGTTTAGCAGGAATTGCTCCAAGTTTACTTGGAGTTTTCTGATTAATGAGAACCTTGAAACTCCAAGGGATGCAAACCTTGACAAACAGAATTCACCAGTTTGGATCTGTCTAAACCTTGTGAATGCTCGCGAGTGGATTTCACATATCCAGAGTCAGAAGAGGAAGTGGTTCAGGCAGCCAGGCTAACCAAGAAGACAGAAACACATCCCGTCTAACTTCAGTGCTCACTTCATCCTTTTACTACATTTCCTCCCATAACTGTTGTTTTCTACTCAGTGCTCTTTACATTTACATGTTTGTTCTGTGCAGTCTTTCTTACACACTTATCTTGTAACTGCATAACTGGTTCTACACTGTGCTCTATATTCTAAGTCAAAATCCAGGCATCTGTAATGAACTAACCTCTCATAGGTATTCATTTTAATGAGTTCATCAACCCATCTCTGTAGATTTGCTAAATGATCCCTTGTCATGATGAACTGAGAGATAATGTATACATTTTCCTTCTCAGCAGTGACAATGAAAGGTATCTTGCCCCAGGACCGGCGCCAGGGTTTCTGGCGCCCTAGGCGCCGGGCCATTTCGCCGCCCCGCGCACGGGTCTTGCGCTCCAGTGGAGCTGCCGCAGGCATGCCTGTGGCAGGTCCACTGGAGCCACGGGACCAGAGGACCGTCCGCAGAAATGCTTGCGGCAGGTCCACTGGAGCCACGGGACCAGTAGACCCTCCGCAGGTACGACTGCGGCAGCTCCACTGGAGCTGCCTGTCGCCGTCCTGGCAAAATGCCGCCCCCTCCATAATGCTGGCGCCCTAGGCGACTGCCTAAGTCGCCTAAATGAAAGCGCCGGCCCTGTCTTGCCCTCTAGTAATGTCTGCACTGATTGTTAAACACTTAAGTTTGTTTCTTTAACATTAAGAGCTGGTGTTATTCTAGCTTCTGAAAATCTAGAATAAGTCCTTGGATACACTGTTTTTTTTGACTCCTGTGTATCTGCACTAGTGCAACCCCCTTACTGTCAACACAATTTACAGGGATGCCACATGATTTCTACCAGTGCAGCTTAGCCCAGATTCAAAGTGGCACAGATGTAAATTGTGCTGCACTGAGATAAATCACATTTACACAAGGAGTTTACACCAGTGCAGCTAAAAATGTTATTGTGGCCTTATGCCCGTGTCACAGAGCCCAAAAGCAGGAAGTCCACTTAAGGGGTGAGGGAGGTGTGACAGTTCAAAGTAGTCACGCAACTTTTGCTCCCGTAGAGGGCTACAGGAAGCCAGCATAGACTGAAAAGTAGATGGCTAACCACTGGGCCCAGAAGGCTGAGTTAATTCAGTACATACTGACTGCTTTATCCAGAAATGGGGAATTAATTTGGTTTACAATACCAAGTTCACTATAGCTAAGGGAAACTCTCTGCATTTTCCCACATTTTTTAAAAAACATCCCTTCCCACTGCAGTGCCATTATTTTATATTTGGTATTAATTTCTGATTTGCCAAAGATATCAGCTCCATTTCAGTTTTTTAATTGTCAGCTCCTTTTATTGCTCCCATTCCTGAATGATCCTGGCAAAAAGATCTTCACTGTTCCATTCCCTTACAAGAGCCTCTTAGACCAGGGATCGGCAACCTCTGGCACGTGGCCCACCAGAGTAAGCACGCTGGCGGGCCGGGCTTGTTTGTTTACCTACTGCGTCTGCAGGTTTGGCCGACTGCGGCTCCCACTGGCTGCAGTTCGCCACTCCAGGCCAATGGGGGTGGTGGGAAGCTGAGGCCAGCACATCCCTTGGCCCATGCCACTTCCTGCAGCTGGAGCGGCGAACTGTGGCCAGTGGGAGCTGCGATCGGCCGAACCTGTGGACACAGCAGGTAAACAAACCAGCCCAGCCCGCCAGTGTGCTTACCCTGGCGGGCCGTGGGCCAGAGGTTGTGGATTCCTGTCTTAAACTGATTCACAAAATTCAGCACAGTAGGTAGGGGGCCATGTAAGCTAGCCAATGGGAGATCTGATGAAAGAGGTATGTCCCAAACCTTTCCCCTCTCAGACATGGAAGCATCTCTCTCTTCTTGTGATTCACAGCCAAGACCCCTCTTTAACAATGAGCCAGGAACAGGAGGATCTCCCCCATAACTCAAGGTATTCACCTGGGGATGTGGGAGTCATTTGGGCCAGAGAGAGAGCACTAGTATGAGACTGTTTCTATAGCCTAGTGACACTCACACAGAATATGGGAGATCCAGTCTCCCTGCCCCAATGACTATTTATCCAAAGTGTAACAGCTTCAACAGAATAAATAGGGGGACCCCTCCCCAAATGAGAATATCCCATAGTTCAGTGGTTAGGTCAGTCTCCTTAAAGATGGGAGACTCCTGTTCAAATCTTTTTTCCCTCCTACATGAAAGGGGATTAGGCACCTAAGTACCTTTGTGAATCTAGCCCATGGTCCCTACACAGTCAAATAAATACTACACATTTGTCCTTGTAGTAAGTAATATATTCAAGCATCATATACTTACCATTCAGTTTTTGCTGTAAATTTGAATGCATACTTTTTCTGGTACCTCCTGTGGCTGATCCCTTCGGATTGGAGACAAGCATACAAGCTATATTATTTTTGGCCCTTCTCTAATAAAGAGATGATTGGAGGACGTAACTGACATAGTTTTCCTACACTCACTCTGCAGCTGCATGCTTAAATACTGCTTGAGACAGTCTTCCACAAACTCTAGTATATTTTATGTGTATTTCCTTCATTCTCATGCATGAGTGCACAAAAGAATATTTTCATCTACCCACATGGAAAAGTCAAATAAATATGAAAATAGGCATGGTAAAATATCTAAATAGTAAAACATTAATGAATGGAGCACTAAATAATTGGGTTAGCACTATTTCTGGTGCAGAAGCATAATATATTTATGCAAGCTTTAGGGTAACAACTTTAGATATAGTTGAAAATCTGAATCCTTTAATACTGGGCAAGCATTACTTTTCTTTAGAAGAAAGATATATTCCCAAATGACTTTAATTTAACAGAGACAGTAATGGAATGGGAAAGATTAGGATTATCTCTTTAATGGATGCATTATTTCTAATGGGATTTACACCATTATTTGTCTTAATTTATCAAGCTATAGTATTATTCCTTCTCGGCTAGCTCTCTTGCAGTGAGGCTTCAGATATATTGGGAATACTGGGAAGATATCACAGCCTATTTTGCACACCCATATGCACAAAGTAATAAATACAGAAGCAAATGCTTCAGTAGAAGAGTTTGTCACCAATGCACCTAAGAGCTGCTGCTATTATTTCTGAAAAACCCTGTTTTTTAAACTCTGGATCTTATAAGGATTTAATTAAAAGAGCTATAGGAACTATTTTTGCAATGCTTACTCATACAAGTAGTCCCACTAAAATCAATGGGACTACTTGTATTAGTAAATTGTGACCAGTGTAAGCAAGGACTGTACAATCTGGTTCCAAACACACTTGCATGGTTCAGTCTTCTTTAAAAATGTTCTATTTTTTTATTGATTAATATGCTAAGGCTATCCCCGATTGTAGGAAACATCTAATAGTTTAGTTATTTATTTCTGATGGCCAGATGGGGTATAGGTTTTATGGGATCTGTGCAAGTATGGGAGAATGCACCCTCCATGTAGAATCTATTACTGAACTGGCTGCAGTTCTTGGCTTAGTAGTTTTATTTCTTATAACCACTTTTTTCCCAAGCTCCCTGGTTTTATTTTATCTACTTCACATAGTCCTTTGCTGTTAGAAGTGAGCATAATGGATACTGATATCTTGGTAGATGGAACTGGCTGTACAAGGATGCTACGCTTATGCTTTTTCACAATATTTTGAGTTGACTACAGTAAGAGACAAAATATTAGAATGAAATCACCTTTGATTTCTTTGCCTCATGCTTGGTATCAAAATAAAATAGAATTCACGGTAGATGAAGGGGAATTTACATTTTGTTGTAATTCTCTTGTCTGTATGTTGGATCAATGGTCTTCTTTTGATCTTCAAAAATCATGCTCAGAATTGACCAGATACGAAGTAGAATACATAAAAGTATTTTTTTCTTATTTATTTTTTTAGTGCTTGGAATGCCTCAAAGTTTGTGAAATAAGGGTTACAAATTCTAATCTGACCAGTAGGAGTTGTATTTATTTCTGATCCAGGCATGTAAGCTACTCAGCATTCTTCCCACTGCAGTCAAAAGGGAAAGAGGTGCTGCAGCCAGACAGGAGAGGAAAACTGAGTGTGAGGGATCTTCACTCCATTTCACCTTCCTGAAGGCTAGGGGAAGGGCTCTAGCTTCACTCATTAAGGCCAGTGAGGTAGATCATTTGCCAAGATCTTAATTGTGCATCCTCTGATAAGGGGGGAAAAGGAAACAGCTTGTTGAACTGTGGCTCGTCATTCAACTCTCCCTTGAAGATCAAAAGAAGACCAAAGATCCAACATACAGACAAGAATCCTTGATTCCACCTGACCCAGATTCACTGACTGGGAAGTTCACCTCCTAACACAGTCCCCAGTGGGCCAGGTGAATGATAGAAGAAAATTCTTAACTGCATGAAGTTATCCTTCCATCCCTGTCGTCATCTGAAGGGGATCAAACTGGGGAAGGGGATCTAAAGGAATCACTTACTCTCTTCTCTGAGGCCAAGAAATGCAGAAGGAATAGGGGATGGCAGCGGGGTCAGGAGGACTTTTCATTCTTTTCCCTTGTGGCCTTAGACCTGCAGTGAGAGGAACATAAAGAAGTGGATGGAGTCCTTTACTTCCCCTTTAGAGCCAGGGGAGGAGATCTCTGGTGGAAGGTGAAGCTGAGGAAAGATTCCTCACTTCATGTCTCATAGCTCAAATGGAAGGGAAGCTTGGGACATACTCTTCACTCTTTGGCACCCAGTGCCAGCATGAAGGGAAATAGTTCTTCACTGCCCCTCCTGGATGACTAAGGTGTAGTTAGCAGGATATTTCACCTCTCTACATTTTAAGGGTTTTGGCTGAGAGCCCCAATTTCCCCTTCATTATTTTCAGGGAGTGGTTAGTGGTCCTGATTTCCACTAGATCTCCTTTGCTACTAAATTGTCCATGTGCTGCTCCATTTTAGAGTAATGAGTCCCAGAAACTCCCTTCCTGAGCCATGTGATTTTCTGGTCCTTTGAACATATCTGGAGTCAGCATATTCCAGGTTGCACTAGATGTTACCCCCAAAAAATAGACTCAAGGGACCCCCAAAGGGGTTGACATAATCTTGTAACTTGTTTTGGTAGGTGAAAGGACATGGCCTGCCCCAGAGGAATTGCCAGGATTATAATAGGGGTTCCCCTATGCCCTTCAGGAAACTCCCCAGTAAAGAATAACTCTGTTTACCCTTGGGAGAACATGGATATAATAGATCTTGAAAGAACACATTAAGAAACAAAAACACAAATCCTATTAGCACAAGCATGTATATGAAAGTACTCAATATTGTAATGTCATACAGCTGGAGGTGGCTTAAGTGATTATGTTCTACATGCAGTGATCAGTCACATGTAGGACACCGATAACAATTTTAATTGAACACTAAACTTTATATAGTAACAAATGTACATACACAGACATCCAGCTTCATTATCCCTAGCATACACAGTCCTGAATTTTATTTCTATTTTATTTTATTTTTATAGTGTATTTGTGATGCTTACTTTGCCCAGGCATCTTTTCCCCCTGATCTGTCAGAAGGGGTTCTTCTGTTATATTTCAGCACCAGGGATGCTTCTCAGCAGCTACTGCATCTCTGTCACTGCCACTTCTCTGCTACTGCTGCTATAGCTTGTGGTGATTTTTCAGTCTGTCGCAACAACCTAACTCTCTTCTTCCCTTATGAGTGATTTTGCTCTTCTTCATCTCCTGCTACCATAGCTTCCTACTCAGATTTGAACCTTAGCGTTCATAAACTGAGAAGCTAGCATGAACCCTCTAAGCTTTTACCAGCTTAGATCTGATCTCGCTGCCACCAGCCAAGAATTTCCAGTGTCTTGGCTCACTCTGGTCTCCCCAAAACTTTCCCTGGGGGACCCCAAGACTCAGAGGCTCTGAGGTCTTACCACAAGGGAAATAAACCATTCCCCCCACCTTTCTCCCACCAGAATTTCCTCTGGCTAACCTGAGAGTGACGGATGCAACTCCTTACATCACAATACAAGAAGTATTCTCTCTCTTCCACAAAGAGACAAACCCAAAGACAAGGAAACAGAAAAGATCTTATCTCTCTTTTCCCATAGCTTCTTCCGCCTGGACACTAGGAAGTTAAACAAGGAGCAGCTTTTCTCTCCCCCCTGTCTTTCTTTCTCCCACAATTTCCTGGTGGGTCAACTAGAAAAGAAATCAACAGGTTTAAAAAGCAAAACTTTTAATAAAAGAAAGAAAGAAAGATAGTAATAACAGTTCTCTTACCTAGATGTTAAGATACAGGCTTTCTTATAGAAATGAATAAACAATAGAAAGGATAAACAGCCTTACCCAAAAACAATAGTTTTAAAGTACTTATAGCCATACACATAAAGGATCACCACGCAGATCACAGTGGGCAAATACAGCAAAACATTTAAATGACTATACTTTGCACCTTGTACTTAAACTGTGACAGAATAGAAATGGAAATAGATCACTCATAGCTGAGAGAGCACAGAACAACAAAAACAAAACCAAGAAAACCACCAATTCCTCCCTTAAGCTTTTGAAAAAATCGGTTCACTTGATTGGTCTCTTGTCAAAGTGTTTGGTTCCTTTGTAACCCTTACAGGTAAAAAACATTAACCCTTAGCTATCTGTTTATGACACCTGCTTTGCCTTCTATTTCTGATCACTTCCTTTTACTGACTCAAGCCTGCCAGCTGTCTGCCTTATACACAGTTTTCGGCCTGTTTTGAGTGGTTATTCCCTCAGACCTTATCATTAGCATACTTATCCTCCAATCATCTTTAAGCCTCCTCTGATTGGTCTGTTTTTATAAACCAATCACAGTCATTAGATCTGTCTGTCAATCAAAGCCAGACCTAGTTGAAAATCTGCACTCTGCCTGACTGACCCCTCCCTTTAGTTTTAGTGACCTCTGTCTAACCTTAGTCTTCATGCTAGCCATAGGCTGAATTACTCCAAGACCACCATCTTAGTGTTCCTGGCTGTGATCAACCAAGACCATTATTTTACTATTCCTAGCTCTAACTGCTTGAAATGAAATCACAAAATGTTCTATGTTTTATTAAATCCTTATGGCCATAAACAATTATCTTATTTCCTTAATGTTATGATTTATGTCACTATATTTCTTACCAATTTAATTTTATTTCTATGTTTTCCTTGCTTCAGCTAATGATGGCAGGGCACTGTTCTTAATGCTGTATACAATACAGAGTAGAGCAGCTCAAAAATCTCTCATATCGTGGAGAATACAGAAATATCTGATCTTATATGATCAAGCTGCAGAGAGTACTCACCCATGAAGAAAAGCGGTGCTGGGACACAGAGATATGAGACACTCCCTGGCCCACCCCAAACAGGCTGAAAGCATTCTCTACCTATTTATTTATATTTTTATAATGTACCATATTTAACAATATCATCAGATTTAGCTCACTGGGATTGCTCACATGTGTTTGCATGATAGGGGCATGTAGCAGGGTAGTTACCCATTCCTGCCCTGAAGGGTTTGAAATCAGCCCTGGGAGAGGGCTGAGACTGTGAAAGGGCTGCTGCAAGGAAAACAGCAAGCCTTGGCTGATTGGAGAAACAGCCACAGCTGTGGCCACGCCCCAATCAGGCCACAGCTAGCCCTATAAAAGGTCAGTGAGCCAGGAGCTGGCAGAGACTCTCTCTAGCTTTGAAAGGGAGGGACCTGGCTGTAGGGAGCTGAGAGAAGGTACCAGGAGTGGAGCAATGCTGGGGGAAGGCCAAGGGAGCTGCAGCCTAGAAACCCCCCAGGCTGTGGCCTAGTGGAAGGCCAATTAGGTACTGGGGTTGCAGGGGGCAGCCCATGGGGAGGCAGAGGCAGCAGGACCTAAAACCCCTTGCCTATGATGAGTGGCTTTTACACTGCAGTCTGCCCCAGCGAGCAGGGTCTAGATGGTGACTGGCAGTAGCCCATGACTGAGGCAAGGTGGGGATAGAGGGTTGGGGGTTCCCCTGGGTGGGGAGACCCTGAGACTGCAGGGGTCTTGCCAGGGGGAAGAACCCCAAGGCAAGGAGCACTGGGTCCTGGAAGGGACATGGAGGCCAGTGGCAAGCAGGACACTGGCCTGCATAGGCCACTCTGGAGATGGAAAAAGGGCTAATTCCCAGGACACCCGCAGGAGGCGCCACAGGGGTGAGTCTCGCACTCTCACAGGGCATAAGTGAGAAATCAAACTAGTGTAAAACCTAAGAATGCTTACCAGCTGGAAAGGAAGAAGATGCTGTCTGGAATATTCAGCCACAAAATGGCTACAGCGGTTGATCCTTTACACATTTAAAGGGCCAGCTATTGGAAGACTGCTCTCATAAAAGTGAACCTAACTTGGAGATATGAGCAGTCACAGAAACAATAAATTCTAGGCAGGACGCCAAATTCTCATCTTTTGTGAAAGTCAGGGATCTGCATGGAAAATTTTCCTTGTGTGTTTGAGATAATGGTAATTACGTCCTTATGTTTCCTATCACATTTTGTTTCTATAAGTAAAATCTAGATTCGCTCTGGAAATCTGCTGCTTCTGGAATTAAGTTCCCCACCACTCAGGGCCACCCAAAGGATTCAGGGGGCCTGGGGCAAAGCAATTTCAGGGGCCCCTTCCATAAAAAAAATTGCAATACTATACTATATTCTCGTGCAGGCCCCTGTGGGGCGCAGTGCAAATTGCCCCACTTGCTCTGCACTCACAGGCGGCCCTGGGAAAAATAAACTTTCCGCATCTTGGCACAAACCCAGTTTTGAGAAAACATCTTTACAAGGTATCACTGGTTCTCAGCTTCAGCTAGTGCTAAAAAGCACTAAAGTTCATTAAAAGGGTTGGACAAATATTTTCCGGCAAAACTTTTTCTGGATCGAAAACTAGGGTTTTTTAAAAAGCAGAAAAAAAATCACAGACAATGTCTGCTTTCCTTCAAAATTTGTTGTGGTTTTTTAAATTGAAAAGCTGAAATTAGTCTGCCAAAACCTGAATATGGTTTGGGGTTTCAGAAGTGTTCCGGCAAATATTTACTGCTTGCTGTGTTTGATTATTTAAAGAAACAGTAAAAAAATTCAGCTTAAACAAATCCAAAACTTTTGAACCACCTCAGCCTGTGACCAAACGCCTGAGCCCATTCAGTCAGAGATTTTTCCAGGTTTCTGATACTCTGCTGGCTTCCTTGACTCATATCTGTCTCCATAACTTTGGGTTCATTTAGGTTAGAACATAAGAACAGCCATACTGGGTCAAACCAAAGGTCCATCCAGCCCCGTATCCTGTCTACCATTTACGACAATGACCAAGGCCAAGTTGCCCCAGAGGGAGTAACCTAACAGTAATATCAAGTGATCTCTCTCCTGGCCATTCCATCTCCACCTCTGACAAAACAGAGGTAGGGACACCATTCCTTATGCAGCTGTTAAGAGCCATTAATGGACTTAACACCATGGCCTTTATCTTTTCTAGAGCTGCACTCCATGGGGTCCTGATAAACTGGAGATGGTTATTGTGGGTTTGTCTTTAGTATAGGTTATGCACATACTCTATGAACTAAGCATTTGATTTTTCCGAATTCTGGGTATGTAGGCCTATGTTGTGAAAAAAACTGAAATGCTCAATAGCACATGCATGTTTGAGATGGACGACAAGTGCTAAATTAAATTAACCAGGGGTTCTCCAAACTGGGGGGTGGGACACCCTAGGGGTCACAACGGTTGATTCTGGGGGTCGATGAGCTGTCAGCCTCCACCTCAAACCCTGCTTTGCCTCCAGCATGTATAATAGTGTTAAATATATAAAAAAGTGTTTTCAATGTATGGGGGCGGGGGTTGCACTCAGAGGTTTGCTATGTGAAAGGGGTCACCAGGACAAAAAAGTTTGAGAACCACTGAATTAACCCCTCTGAAGCCTCAGGGAATGCAGGGGAAGGAGGGTCTCCCTTGGTAGGGTTGGGAAGGATATTGCTCTTCTCATGTGATCCCTCCCCAAGTGGCTAATTTTCAATGAAGCTACCCTCCCCTGACATGAATCTCCCTATGGCACTGAAATTAAATATAGACTATAATTTGGCATTTGAGAAGTGAAAGAGATGGTAGCCCTAATGGAGAAGCTAACAGCTTGGCTCTTCTGCAAGCCTGCTGAATGAGCTTTAAGGTAGGGAAGGCTGTGCCTCTCAAACAGCCTGACTCTGCCCCCTATCCAGCTTCCACCCACTTCCTGCCCCTGCTGCCCACCCAGAATCCCCGTCCCATCCTGCTCCTTGCCCCATCACCATCCCCCAGAGACCCCCAATCACCACCCCAGGACCCCACCCTGCTCCCTGTCTCTTGACTGCCCTCGACCCCTATCCACCCCCTCGCTGAGTCCTGACAGACCCCTGAAATGCTCACGATCCAAACCCCCATTCCCCATCCCCTGGTCGACCCCTCAACCTCTGCCCCCTGACTGTACCCGGGACTCCCTGCCCCTTAGCCAACCCCTTGCCCCAGCCCCTTACCCCCGCCTCTCCCCTCATCCAGAGCCTCAGCACATCCAGGTCTGTTCCTCAACAGCGGCAGCATGACTCCAGCGGGGCCTGAGATCAGCTCCCTCCACTCAGCTTGGAGCTCGCAGCCCCGCCTCCTTACCACGCGATTCTGAGTGGAGCAGGGCTCAGGCCCCGCCAGAGCCACGCTGCACTGCTGTCCAAGGACGCTGCTGGATACGCTGAGGCTCCGGGTGAGGGGCGGAGATGGGGTCGGGCTGAGGCTGGGGAGGGAGCCTCAGCCATTCTCGTGAGGTGCCCCTCTGGAGCCCGGGGCCTGGGGCAAATTGACCCACTTGCCCCACCCCCCTCTAGGCGGCCCTGCTACCACTGCACTCACACGAAATCCTACATCTCCATCTGTCATAAACAGATAGCTAAGGATTAATGTTTCTTTTACCTGTAAAGGGTTAACAAAGGGAGCCAAACACCTGACCAGAGGACCAATCAGGAAACCGGATTTTTCAAAGCTGAGGGAGGCCCTGAGTGTGGGAAACTTAATTCCAGAAGCAGCAGATTTCCAGAGCGAACTAGATTACTTATAGAAACAAATGGATAGGAAACATAAGGACGTAATACCATTATCTCAACACACAAAGGAAAATTTTCCATGCAGATCCCTGACTTTCACAAAAGATGAGAATTGGCGTCTGCCTAGAATTTATTGTTTCTGTGACTGTCATATCCCAAGTTAGGTCACTTTTATGAGAGCATCTCCAATAGCTGGCCTTTAAATGTTAAAGGATCAACCGCTGTAGCCATTTTTGGTGAATATTCCAGACACATCTTCTTCCTTTCCAGCTGGAAGCATTCTTAGGTTTACACTAGTTGATTTCTCACTTATGCCTGTGAGAGTGCGAGACTCACCCTGTGGCGCTCTGCGGGTGTCCTGGGAATTAGCCCTTTTCCATCTCCAGAGTGCCTATGCAGGCCAGTGTCCTGCTTGCCACTGGCCTCCATGTCCTTCCAGGACCCAGTGCTCCTTGCTTGGGGTCTTCCCTGGCAAACCCTGCAGTCTCAGGTCTCCACCCAGGGGAACCCAACCTCTATCCCACCTTGCCTCAGTCATGGATACTGCCATCACCACTAGACCGCTGCTGGGCAGACTGCAGTGTAAAAGCACATCATCATAGGCAAGGGTTTTAGGTTGCTGCCTTGCTCCCCATGGCTGCCCCTGGCAACCCCATACCTAATTGGCCTTCACTAGCCACGCCTGGGGTTTCTAAGCTGCAGCTCCCTTGGCCTCCCCACAGCATGCTCCACTCTGGTACCTTCTCTCAGCCCCTACAGCCAGGTCCCTCCCTTTCAAACTAGAGAGAGTCTCTGCCAGCTCCTGCTCACTGACCTTTTATAGGGCTAGCTGTGGCCTGATTGGCGTGGCCACAGCTGGGCTGTTTCTCCAATCAGCCAAGTGCTTGCGTTTCCTTGCAGCAGCCCTTCACAGTCTCAGCCTCTCCCAGGGCTGATTTCAAACCCTTCAGGGCAGGAATGGGTAACACCTGCTACATGCCCTATCATGCAAACACATGTGAGCAATCCAGTGAGCTAAATCGATGATTATTGTTAAAAATGGTACATAATAACAAAATATAAATAAATGGTAGAGAATGTTCAGCCTGTTTGGGTGGGCCAGGGAGTGTCTCATCTCTGTGTCCCAGCACCACGCTTTCTTCAGGGTGAGTACTTCTGCAGCTTGATCAATATAAGATCAGATATTTCTGTATTCCTCCACGATAAGAGATTTGAGCTGCTCTACTCTGTATGTATACAGCCATAAGAAACAGTGCCTGCCATCATTAGCTGAAGCAAGAAAACATAGAAATAAAATTAATGGTAAGAAATATAGTGACATAAATCATAACATTAAGGAAATAAGATAATGTTTATGCCATAAGGATTAATAAAACATAGAACATTTGTGATTTCATTCAAGCAGTTAGAGCTAGGAATAGTAAAATGGTCTTGTTTAGCACAGCCAGAAACTAAGATGGTGTCTGAGTAATCAGCCATGGCTACATGAAGACTAAGGTTAGACAGATCGTCACTCAAACTAAGGAGGGTCAGTCAGAGAGGCAGATTTCAACTAGGTCTGGCTTGATTGACAGAACGATCTAATGAACTGTATTGGTTTATAAAAACGACCAATAGAGGAGGCTTAAAGATGATGAGGATAAAGTATGCTAATGATAAGGTCTGAGGAATAACCAACTCAAAACAGGCCGAAACTGTGTATAAGGCAGACAGTGCAGGCTTGATCAGTAAAAGGAAGGATCAGAAATAGAAAGGCAAAGCAGGTGAACATGATCTGCATCAAGGTGACAATACACAGTATTGCTTAAAAGATAAAAATATGATAAACACCTTATTAAAAAAAGAAATACAATTTAAACATTCCAGAAACTACACACATTAAATACAAAAAAAAAACAGCTATTGTTTTTCTACCTTTGATCCACTTTAAACTGAAAGATTAGAAGTTTGAAAGATAGAAAAATTCCTCCATAGCTGAGAGCCAGACAAAAGACACAGACAAACATTCCTCCTCAGCTTGAAAAATCCGGTTCTGATTGGTCCTCTGTCAGTGTTTGGCTCCTTGTTAAACCCTACAGGTAAAAGAAATATTAACTCTACTATCGTTTATGACAGATGAGATTGGATTCGTGTAAGTGCAGTGGTAGCAGGGCGCCTAGAGGGGGGTGGGGCAAGTGGGCATTTGCCCCAGCCGGGCTCCAGGGGCACTCAACGAGAATGGCTGAGGCTCCCTCCAGCCTCGCCCGACCCGCATCTCCGCCCTCACCCGGAGCTAGCGTATCCAGCCTCTTGACAGCAGTGCAGCGTGGCTCTGGCGGCTGAGCCCTGCTCCACTCAGAATCGCGTGGAAGGTAGAGGCTGCGAGCTCCAGCTGAGTGGAGGGAGCTGATCTCAGGCCCGCTGGTCATGCTGCCGCTGTTGAGAGAACAGACTGAGTGCTGAGGCTCTGATAGGGGAGAGGCGGG
Source organism: Chelonoidis abingdonii (assembly GCF_003597395.2). Taxonomy (NCBI): domain Eukaryota; kingdom Metazoa; phylum Chordata; order Testudines; family Testudinidae; genus Chelonoidis; species Chelonoidis abingdonii. The sequence continues at coordinate 266,944,586 of NC_133769.1, forward strand.
GTAAGGGGCTGGCAAGGGTTGGCTAAGGGGCAGGGAGTCCCGGTAAGTCAGGGGCAGAGTTGTGGGTCGACAGGGGATGGGAATGGGGGTTTGGATCGTGGACATTTCAGGGGTCTGTCAGGACTCAGCGAGGGGTGGATAGGGGTCGAGGGCAGTCAAGAGACAGGGAGCAGGTGGGTCCTGGGTGTGATTGGGCGTCTCTGGGGGATGGTGAGGCACAGGAGCGATGGGACGGGATTCTGGGTGGGCAGCAGGGCAGGAAGTGGTGGAAGCTGATAGGGGCAGAGTCAGGCTGTTAGAGGCACAGCCTTCCCTACCTAAAGCTCATCACAGGCTGCAGAAGAGCCAAGCTGTTAGCTTCTCCATTAGGGCTACCATCTCTTTCACTTCTCAAATCCAAATATAGTCTATATTTAATTTGGCATAGGAGATTCATGTCAGGGAGGGTACTTCATTGAAAATAGCCACTTGGGGAGGATCAACTAGAAGAGCATATCCTTCCAACCCTACAAGGCAACCTCTTCCCCTGCATCTATGCTTCAGAGGGTTAATTCAGTGGTTCTCAAACTTTTTTGTCCTGGTTACCCCTTTCACATAGCAAACCTCTGAGTGCAACCCCGCCCATACATTGAAACACTTTTTTATATATTAACACTATTAATACATGCTGGAGCAAAGCAGGGTTTGAGGTGAGGCTGACAGCTCACGACCCCAGTATAACCTTAGACCCTGAGGTCCCGACCCCAGTTTGAGAACCCCTGGTTAATTTAAATTAAGCCAACCCTTGATTTGGTCCATTCACATCAGTTCTTTGACGCATTCAGTTCACAACATAGGCTCATCCCAGATCTGGAACAAGCTCAAATGCTTAGTTCAAATAGATGTGCAAACCATACTAAAGACAAACCACAGTAAGCATCTCCAGTTTATCAGGGACCCATGGAGTCAGTCTCCTAGAAACAGAAAAGCATGGTGGTAAGTCCATTATGGCTCTTAGACAGGCTGCATAAGAATGGTGTCCTCCTCTGTTTGTCAGAGGATGGAGTGGATGGCAGGAAGAGATCACTGATTATTTACCTTTAGGTCACTCCCTCTGGGGCAACTTGGCATGGTCATTTCGTAGACAGGAATACGCTGGATGACCTTGGTTTGACCCAGTATGGCTGTTCTTAGTTCTAACCTAAATGAACCAAAGTATGGAGAGATATGAGTCAAGGAACCAGCAGAGTATCAGAAACCTGGAAAAATCTCTGACTGAATGCTCAGCGTTTGCAAAGGCTGAGTGTCAAAGTTTGGATTTGTTAAGCTGAATTTTTTACTGTTCTTTAAATAACAAGACAAGCAACAAGTAAATATTTGCCGAACACTTCTGAAACACAACCATATTCGTTTTGGCAGACTAATTTCAGCTTTTCAATTAAAAACCACAACAAATTTGAAGGAAAGCAGACATTGTCTGTGATTTTTTTCTGCTTTTTAAAAACCCTAGTTTCCGACCAAAAAAAGTTTTGCCGGAAAATATTTGTCCAAACGCTTTTAATGAACTTTATGCTTTTAGCACTAGCTGAAGCTGAGAACCATGATCCTTGTAAAGATTTTTCTCAAACTGGGTTTGTGCCAAGATGCGGAAAGTTATTTTTCCCCAGGCCGCTGTGAGTGCAGAGCAAGTGGGCAATTTGCACTGCGCCCACAAGGGCTGCACGAAATAAGTATAGTATTGCAATTTTTTTTATGGAAGGGGCCTGAAATTGCTTTGCCCCAGCGCCCCTGAATCTTGGTGGCCCTGAGTGTGGGAAACTTAATTCCAGAAGCAGCAGATTTCCAGAGCGAATCTAGATTTACTTATAGAAACAAAATGTGATAAGGAAACACTAAGGACGTAATACCATTATCTCAACACACAAAGGAAAATATTTCCAATGCAGATCCCTGACTTGCACCAAAAGATAGAATTGGCGTCTGCTAGATATTTATTGTTTCTGTGACTGTCATATCCCAAGTTAGTCACTTTATGTAGACATCTCCAATAGCTGGCCTGTCAAATGTTGTAAAGGAATCAAACCGCTGTAGCCATTTTGTGTGAATATTCGAGACACATCTTTCCTTTCCACTGTAAAGCTTCTTAGGTCTTACACTAGTTGATTTTCACTTATCGCCTGTGAGAGTGCCGAGACTCACCTGGTGCCTCCTGCGGGTGTCTGGGAATAGCACCTTTCCATCTCCAGATGCCTATGCAGCCATGTCTGCTATGCCAGCCATGCTCCAATCCTTCCCGACCTCATGCTCCTTGCTTGGGTGTCTTCCCTGGCACACCCTGCAGTCTCAGTTCTCCACCCAAGGGGAACCCTAACCATCTACTCCCCACCTTGCCTCAAGTCATCGGCATCTGCATCACCACTAGACCCTAACTGCTGGCAGACGACAGTTAAAAGCTCATCATCACTAGGAAGGGTTTTAGGTCCGCTGCCTCTGCTCCCCATGGCTGCCCCGGCAACCCATTACCTAATTGGCATCAACTAGCACGCCTGGGGTTTCTAGCTGCAGCTCCTTGGCCTCTCCACAGCACATTGCCTCCACCTCTGGTACCTTCCTCAGCGCCTCTACAAAGCGCAGGTCTCCCTTTCAACATAGAGATGAGTCTCTGGCCAGCTCCTGCCACTGACCTTATTATGGGCGTAGCTGTGGCCTGATTGGAGCGTGCCAACAGCTGGCTGTTCTCCAATCACCAAGGCGTGCGTTCTGCAGCAGCCTTTCACATCCCAGCCCTCTCCCGGGCTGATTCAACACCCTCAGGCAGGAAGGGTAATACCTGCTACATCCCTAATCATGCAAACACATGTGAGCAATCCCAGGAGCTAAATCTGATGAATTATTGTATAATAAAGTACATAATTATACAAAATATAAATAAATGGTGAGAAGTGTTCAAGCCTGTTTGGTGGGCCAGGGAGTGTCTCAATCTCTGTGTCCCAGCACCACGCTTTTCTTCAGGGTAGTACTATCTGCAGCTTGATCAAATAATATCAATATTTCTGTATTCCTCCACATAAGAGATTGGCTGCTCTACTCTGTAATGTATACAGCCATGAAGAAAAGTGCCTGCCACATTAGCTGAAGCAAGAAAACATAGAAATAAAATTAATGGTAAAAAATAAGTGACATAAATCATTAACATTAAGGAAATAAGATAAGTTATGGCCATAAGATTAATAAAACATAGAAATTTGTGATTTCAATTTCAAGCAGTTAGAGCTAGGAATAGTAAAATGGTCTTGTTTATCAAGCCAAAACTAAGAGGTGTCTGAGTAATCAGCCATGGCTACATGAAGACTAAGGTTAGACAGATCGTCACTCAAACTAAGGAGGGTCAGTCAGAGAGGCAGATTTCAACTAGGTCTGGCTTGATTGACAGAACGATCTAATGAACTGTATTGGTTTATAAAAACGACCAATAGAGGAGGCTTAAAGATGATGAGGATAAAGTATGCTAATGATAAGGTCTGAGGAATAACCAACTCAAAACAGGCCGAAACTGTGTATAAGGCAGACAGTGCAGGCTTGATCAGTAAAAGGAAGGATCAGAAATAGAAAGGCAAAGCAGGTGCATAAACAGATACTAAGGTAATGTTTTTACCTGTAAAGGGTTAAACCAAAGGAACCAAACACTGACAAGAGACCAATCAAGTGAAACCGATTTTTCAAAAGCAAGGGAGGAATTGGTGGGTTTTCTTGGTTTTGGTTTTGTTGTTCTGTGCTCTCTCACTATGAGTGGATCTATTTCCAATCTTCTAATCTCTGTTACAGTTTAAGTACAAGTGCATAGTATAGTATTTTAAATCGTTTTGCTGTATTTGGCACTGTGATTCGTGGTGATCCTTTATGTGTATGGCTATAATACTTTAAACGTATATGTTTTGGGTAGGCTGTTTATCCTTTCTATTGTTTATTCATTCTATAAGAAACCTGTATCTAACATCTAGTAGAGAATGTTATTACTATCTTTTTATTTTTTATGAAAAGTTTTCTTAAAACCTTTGATTTCTTTTTCTAGTTGACCACCAGAAATTGGTGAAAAGGAAAGACAGGGGAGAGAAAGCGCTCCTGTGTCTAACTCTCCTATGTCCAGGCGGAAACTATGGAAAGAGAATAGAATTTTCTTTCCTTGCTTTGGGGTGCTCTTTGGGAAAAGAAACATACTTCTTGGTATTGTGGAGTAAGGGTTGCTATCCTCCTCCAGGTAGCCAGAAGGAAATCTGGGGGGAGAAAGTGGGGGGGAATGGATTTAGTTTCCTTTGGGTAAGACTCATAGCCCTGAGTCTGAGGTCCCCCAGGAAATTTTGGGAACAGATGGCCAAGACACTAGAAATTCCTTGGCTGTGCACGAGATCAGATCTAAGCTGTAAAGCTTAGAGGGTTCCTGCTAAGCTTCTCATTTATGAGCTAAGGTTCAAATCTGAGTAGGAAGCATGTACAAAGATTGAAGAAGAGCAAATCATCATAAGGAAACAAGAGAGTTAGGTGTGCACAGACGAAAAATCACCCAGCTAAGCACATAGCAGAGAATGCAACAGAGATGCAGTAGTGCTAAAGCATCCTGTGCTGAAATATAACAGAAGAACCCTTCTGAGATCAAGGGGAAAAGATCTGGCAAAGTAAGCCAGCAAATACACTAAAAATAACAATAAATAGAAATAAAATTCGCTGTGTAATGCTAGGATAATGAAGCTGATGTCGTGAATGTACATTTTTACTATAAGTTAGTGTTCAATTTTAAAATGTTTCAGTGTCCAACATTGAGATCACTGCACGTAAACATAATCCTTAAGCACCTCATCTGTATGACATTACAATATGAGTACTTTCATATAACACTGCTTGTGCTAATAGATTTGGTTTTGTCTTAATGTTCTTTCAAGATCTATTATATCATGTTCCCAAGGGTAAACAGAGTTATCTTACTGGGAGTTCCTGAAGGGCATAGGGGAACCCTATTAATAATCCTGGCAATACCCGGGGCATGGCCATGTCTTCACCTACCAAACATTCAAGATTATTCACCCTTTGGGTCCCTGTGAGTCTACTTTGTGGGGTAAACATCTATGCAACTGGAATATGCGACTCAGATCTGTTCAAAGGACCAAAAATCAATGGCTCAGGAAAGGGAGTTTCTGGGACTCATTATTAAAAGGACAGCACTGACAATTTAGTACAAAGGAGATTAGTGAAATCAGGACCATAACACTCCCTGGAAAAAATGAAGGGAACATGGGCTTCAGCAAACCCTAAAATGTTAGAGAGTGAATATCTTCTAACTACACTTAGTCATCCAGAGGCAGTGAAGAATATCCCTCATGCTACTGGGTGCCAAAGAGTAAAGTAGTCCCAAGCTTCCTTCCATTGAGCTATAGACCATGAAGTGAGGAATTTCCTTCACTTCAACCTTCCACCTAAATCTCCTCCCTGGCTCTAAAGGGGAAGTAAAGACCCATCCACTTCTTAGTCTCTCACTGCAGTCTACAGGCACAAGGAAAAGAATGAAGTCCTCCTGAACCCCGCGCATCCCATTCCTTCTCATTTTCTTGGCTCAAGAAAGAGTAAGTGATTCCTTTAGATCCTTCCCAGTGATCCCCTTCAGATGACGACAGGGATGGAAATAACTTATGCCAGTTAAGACATTCTCTATCATTACACTGGCACGTTGGACTCGTTGAGAGGAGGTGAACCTTCCCAGTCAAGTGAATTGGTCAGGTGGAATCAAGGATTCTTGTCTGTAAGTTGGATCTTGTCTTCTTTTGATCTTCAAGAAGTTTGCAATGACGAAGCCCAGTTCAATCAACTGTTTTCTTTCCCCCACAGAGGTGCACATTAAGATCTTGGCAAATGTCTATCCTAACGGCCTAATGATTGAAAGCTAAGCCCATTCCCCTAGCCTTCAGGAAGTGAAAATGGAGTGAAGACCCCAGCTAGTACAGTTTCCTCTCCTGTCTGGCGCAGCACCTCTTTCCCCCTTTGACTGCATGGAAAGAATGCCTGAGTACTACATCTGATCAGAAAATAAATACTACGGTCAGATAAATTTGTAACCTTATTTCACAAACTTGAGGCATTCCAAAAGCACTACACAAAATAAATAAGAAAAAATACTTTATGTATCTACTCGTTATCTGTAATTCTGAGCATATTTTTGAAATCAAAAGAAGACCCATGATCCAACAAACAAGACCAAAGAATTAAACAAAATGTAAATTCCCTCTCTACCGGATTCTCTTTATTTTGATACAAGCATGAGAAAGAAAAATCAAAGTATTCATCAAATTGTCTCTACGTAGTCACTCAAAATATTGTGAAAAAGCATAAGCTATCATCCTGTACAGCAGTTCATCACCAAGCTAAGTATCATTATGCTCACTCTAACAGCAAAGGACTAAATGTGAATTGATAAAATAAAACAGGGAGCTTGGGAAAAAGTGCTTATAAGAAATAAAAACTACTAAGCCAAGAACTGCAGCCAGTTCAAGTAAGATTCTACATGGAGGGTGCCATCCCCATACTTGCACAGTCATAAACCTATACCCCATCTGCCATCAGAAAATAACTAAACTATTAGAGTGTTTCCTCAATCGGGAATAGCTTAGCATATTAATCATAAAAAAAATAGAACATTTTAAAGAACTGAACCATGCCCAATTGTTGGAATCCAGATGTACGTCCTTGCTTACAACTGGTCACAATTTACTAACAAGTATCCCATTGATTTTAGTGGGACTACATTGTATGAGTATACATTGCCAAAATAGTTCCATACGTCTTATTAACTCCTTATAAGATCAGAGTAAAAACATAAGGGTTTTTCAGAATCAATAGCACAGCTCTTAGTGCATTGTGACAAACCTTCTACTGAACGCAATTGCTCTCTGTCTGTATTATTACTTTGTGGCAAGGGTGTCAAAATAGGGCTTGATTCTTCCCAGTATTCCCAATATATCTGAAGCTCAACGCAAGAGAGCTAGACGAAAGAATAAACTAATAGCTATAAATTAAACAAATTAATGGTGCTAATACATTAGAAATAATGCCATCCATTAAAAGAGATAACCACATCTTTTCCCATTCCATACGCTCGTTAAATTAAATCATTGGGAATATATCTTTCTTTAAAGAAAAGTAATGCTTCCATATTAAAAGATTCAGATTTCACTATATCAAAGTGTGACCAAAGCTGCATAAATAATATTATCTTCTGCACCAGAATAGTGCACCAATTATTAGTGCTACTTCATTAATGTTTTACTATTAGATATTACCATGCTATTTTGCAATTATTTGACTTTCATTAGGAAATAAAACTTTGTGCACTCAGCTGAGAATGAAGTAATACACATAAACAAATACTCGAGTTTGTGGAAGACTGTCCAAGCAGTATTTAAGCATCGCAGCTGCAGAGTGAGTGTAGAAAACACTCGTCATTACCGTCCTCCAATCAATCTCTTTATAGAGAAGGGCCAAAAATATTAGCTTGTATGCTTTGTCTCCAATCCAAAAAAAGGGATTCAAAGCCCCACAAAAAGGGAAAAAAGGTGTTTTACCAGAAGTATGCATTCAAATTACAGCAAAAATGAATGGTAAGTATATATCTTGAATATATTACTACTACAAGACATAATGTGTAGTATTTATGACTGTGTAGGACCATGCTAGATTCACAACAGTACTTAGTGCCTAATCCCTTCTCATGTAGGAGGCAAAAAAGATTTGACCAAGTCTCACCTCTTTAAGGAACTGAACCTAACACTGCAACTAGGTATTCTCATTTGGGAGGTCCCCTATTTATCTGTGAAGTGTTACACTTTGGATAAATAGTCATGGGGCAGGAAACGATCTCCAAATTCGTGTGAGGCCTAGGCTATAGAACAGCCATACTATGCTCCTCTCTGGCCCAAATCACTCCACATCCCAGGTGAAATACCTTGAATATGGGAGTCTCCGTCTGGCTCATTGTAAAGAGGTCTGGCTGTGAATACAAAAAAGAAGATGCTTCATGTCGAGAGGGAAAAAGGTTGGACATACCTCTTCATCCATTCTTTCTTTTTATACAAAGCTTTCTTTTTAAGACCTGTTTGAGTTTTCTCTGGGTAGGCTAAGGAACGAAGGGAAGGGAAGTTCTCTTTGTGTTAGTTTTACAGAGGATGAATCTGTGCAGCCTCAGGGGAAGAAGGAGGGGGGAGGAGAGAGATACTTAATCTCTCAGTGCTTGTGTTTCAAGGACTTTGAAGCTGTATCTTCCAGGGGAAGCCTGGGAGGAAGTAAAGAGAAGACAAGGGGAGTGTGGTTATTTCCCTTTGTAGTAAGACTCAGGGAATCTGAGTCTTGGGGTCCCCCCAGGGAAGGTTTTGGGGAGACCAGAGTGAGCCAAAACAGTGGAATTTTTTGGTTGGTGGCAGTGATGTCAGATCCAAGCTGGTAATTAAGCTTGGAGGTTTCATGCTAGCTTCTCAGTTGATGAATGCTAAGGTTCAAATCTGAGTAGGAAGCTATGACACCATCTGTTTTCCTCTTCAACTCCCCACCCCCTTTCACTGCTCAGGAAAAAGTCCTCACATATATCTAAATCCAGTGTAGGAATTCAGTAAAGTGGTATTTCAATCCATAGTCCTTCAAGCTATTTCCATGTATTAAACCCCTGTGTCCATGCTGAACTGATCGCAGGTTTAAAGCCTTAGCTAATAACTTCTTATTAGAAGACAGACCAGACTGTTGACAGTACAAATTATTTTCTTAAAAAAATATTAAAGAACAAATGTAAAAGCAAGGAAATACGGAAGAGTTATAAGGGAGCAAGCAAGCTAGGATTTAAGTGACATGCTCTCTTTAATTAACTCAAAGCACATGGATAAAATGCGTATTCAATTCTAACTCAGACTAACTTCCACTGAATAAAATTGAATTAAAATTGAGAAAGGAGCTCATGATCTGGGCACATTTATTTGGGGTAGATGAGATCCCTGTGTTTTTGTACAGGTCTTCTCCAAAACTCTAAAGAGAATGTACAACTTAAAAGGCTGTTTTTAACTATAACACCAAATATAAGAGGCCTGATTCTGAGCTCAGTTACCCTGGTTTTAAGGAGTGTCTCTACTCTGACTTCATCATAGCAGTGTAGTTGGGAAGAAAATCTGTTCCTTTGTCACTGGAACCAAGAAAAACATCTACCACATTTTACATTCAGTCTATGCTAGATTCTGTATTAACATCAATACGGATTTCATCTGTGTGGATTAAGGGCAATGTGACCCTAAATTTGCAGCTCCCTGGCTTTTTGGCCAAATACAACAAATGCTATTGCAGTATCACAAGGGAAAAATCAAGTTATTTTATCATCACGTTCTGTTCAGATTCTCTGAGTACTTCCGGTGTTTGAGGATGCTCATGAAGAGCTATGCTACATTCAACTTGTTTCACAATTTAAATTTTAAAAAGCCAGAGATGCATCAGAATTCTGTCTGTTAATTCTAATTATTACAGAATTACACGGTTATCTTTAAACATGTAGAAAAGTGATAAAGAGAAATTCACACACTTTAAGGAAGGAAGTGTGAAATATTTTAATCGAGTATAGTAGCCTATTTCAGTTTTTGTTAACATGATTTATGAGAGTAATTAGTGCTGTCATGGATTATCTAGGTACACTCCTTATGATAAAATTTACTGATGTCTCCAATGGTCTTCTAGAAATACCCAGCGTTAACATGTTAAAACAACATTACATTAGCTAAATAAAATAACACCAACAGAGTTTGCAGATTCCTTAGCTCTTAAAATATCTAATCAAGAGTCCTGCATTATTGAATTTTGGCACTAGAGTTATAAATTATACATAACACGGAATAACATTAAACCATTAACATAATTTAACAAAACCAATCTATCACTTTCTAAATAAAAAACAATGAAAGGTGCTAAATCTGAGTGCCCTGATTTGGCTCACTTGGCTTATTTAAATTCATGGTAACAAGAATAATAATTTAACCATTTTAAACCTTTCGTTCCTTTTTAACTGTGTAATGAAATGTTTTATGTACAAACCTTCAGTTTGTTTATTATTTTTGTTCCAGGGCTCCTATAGGGGATTTCCTTACTTTTCTATATGGGATCGAAGATATTAGGCTAAAACTGGTGTCCCCAGATACAAAAGGTATTGGAAGCAGGGGACCATATCAAATTTTGCCCTGTTCTTTGTGCCTAGGGATTGGAGCACATATAGATTATAAAGACAGAAGGGACCACTGTGATCATCTAGTCTGACCTCCTTTTCACATTTGTCCAACTCTAGCCATTAGTTACCAATATACCACGGGGAAAATTATTTCTCTAGTATGGACTTAGACATAATAAATGTGCATTTTTGTACTGTAGCATTATAACATACTCGCAAATGATTCCTCAGGATTTGTAGTACCATCTTATGTTGTGGTACTCAGAAAGAGAACCATATGTACTCCTGTGCCAGGGAACAGCTGGGTTCAGATGAAGTTAATATGCTTGCCTTTACCTAGAAATTCTTTGTTTCCCTGGGTGGTCCTTAATATCAGTGCTAACTGAGGGTGGTATTACACTAAATACATACCTATCAAACATAAGGTGTGGATCCTAATTTTAATTATATATAATACATATAGGAATCCCTTGGTCATAACCCAGGATATTTTGTACTCTTATACCTGTCTATAATGACATTGATTTCAGATGAAGTAAAACAAAAGTAAACAGAGTTTATGTTTCTTCTCTGTAACAGTCTGCAGTAGCAAGGAGAACATCTCTGCAGACAGTCATCATTAAAGGTACAGTAAATCTCAAGCTACATGCCTCACAGAAATGCATTTATAATCATTAATTGATAATGATCATGATCATTTACTCACACATCATTCCATTGACTCATCTGATTATTCAGGAGGTTAAGGAATGCACATCTGGGCCATACTTCTCTATTCCATGACACAATTCTGCTGTTCTGCTTGCTATGCTCACAGACATACATATTTTCATTTTAAACATTGCTTAGTAAAAACATATCAGAATAGAATATATTATGTCATAACATTTCAAGTAGAAATATACCTGCACAATGTTACCAAAGGGAAAGAAAAAAAAAGAGAGAGAGAGAGAGAGAGAGAGATGAAGGTCTGAATCTTGTATACAATTGCCCAAATGCCTAACTTCATGCACATGAGTAATCTTGTTGACTTCATGATGTTAAGCATATGCATAGGTGCTGGCAGGACTGGGGCCTCAATTCTGTACCAAAAATCATCCTAGGACATAAGAACATACATAAAAATGGCCATGCCAGGTCAGACCAAAGATCCATCCAGCCCAGTATCCTGTATGCCGACAGTGGCCAATGCCAAGTGTCCCAGAGGGAGAGAACCTAACAGGTAATCCTGCCATCCATCTCCACCCTCTGACAAACAGAGCCTAGGGACACCATTCCTTATCCATCCTGGCTAATACTCATTAATGGACTTAACCTCCATGAATTTATCCAGTTCTCTTTTAAATGCTGTTATAGACCTACCCTTCACAACCTCCTCAGGCAAAGAGTTCCACAAGTTGACTGTGCACTGTGTGAAGAACTTCCTTTTATTTGTTTTAAACCTGCTGCCCATTAATTTCATTTGGTGGCCCCTAGTTCTTGTATTATGGGAATAAGTAAATAACTTTTCCTTATTCACTTTCTCCACATCACTCATGATTTTATATAGCTCTATCATATCCCCCTTTAGTCTCCTCTTTTCCAAACTGAAAAGTCCTAGCCTCTTTAATTTCTCCTCATACGGGACACATTCAAAACCCTTAATCATTTTAGTTGCCCTTCTCTCAATCTTTTCTAATGCCAGGATATCTTTTTTGAGATAAGGAGACCACATCTGCTCACAGTATTCAAGATGTGGGTGTACCATGGATTTATATAAGGGCAATAAGATATTCTCTGTCTTATTCTCTATCCCCTTTTCAATGACTCCTAACATCCTGTTTGCTTTTTTGACTGCTGCTTCACACTGCGTGGACATCTTCAGAGAACTATCCACGATGACTCCAAGATCTCCTTGCTCCGCAACACCATTCTAGGTGGAAAATCATTTAATGATAAAAGCAAAATTGGTAAGATTATTTAAATCAAAGATACAACTGCCACAAAAGTCAATTCTCATACAAGTATCAGGGAGAATGTCTGGTGGAGTATCATGCTTATGGTAACTAGCCATTTATTTTAACCAGATACAATGTAGTCAAATGTTTGAACTGAGCATCTTAAAATTATGCAAATATATGATAGCAGGGCTTACCTCACCCTGGCATCTAGATGGAGCTGTGCCTCAGTTTCCCTTCTTCAGTGTGTCAGTATCTGTCAGTTGATCGGTAAACACACAGGCCCCAGTTCTGGAAAGATCATACAGTCAGTGCTGTCATTCTGCCCTCTTCCTCTTTTCAGATCAGCCACCAAACATAGCTGTACAGGTAACATATGAAGGATTTATTTGTATGAACATGGGATGTCTGCCTTACTCTCCTGTGTCAAAGCTATGAGTGAGTTCTGCATATCATTTCAAAAGAGGGTCAGTAAAACTTTATACCACATCGTCATGTACTTCATGTTGCTTCATTGATTTTGATGGAAACTTTTTTGTATGTACACAGAAAAAGATTACATATGTGTGTGTAATGTGCATTTGTGCATTTATATACCTCAGTAAGCATACAAAATAATATATTAAAAGAATGTTACCATTGCAAAAATCAAGCACTCAAAAGTTAGGAAATTCCAAAATTAAAATTACACATGTAACCTCATTTTTTCCCACCTTGGGCATGTACATTATGATACAGTCTTTAACTACATGGTTATATACTATTTTTCCATAGGACTGCTGCCTCATTCTGTGCATAGAACAGACTTGCTCTGGAGCTGAATTAGGGCTGTGTAGTGAATGAAGCTGTGGTCTATACCATTCCTGCTTCCTTTATTGCAGCACAGGAAGGTATGTAATGAACGAGTCAGGGAACTGTAGGAAGGGAGGGAATAGTCTCAGAATTAAGGCAGTTGAATGCCACCTGAGAATTGGATTCTATCTCTGCCTCTGTCTGAAAGTTTCTGTGGGATGCCGGGCAAGTTGTATCAACCAAACTTTTTACAGCTAGTCACTAATTATGTGCTCTTCTTTTTCTAAGTACCCCAGCTTGAGACATCTAGAATCTAATTTGCAGAAGTGCTGAAGACTAAGCTGCAACTGAGATCAATGGGAACTGTACTCAGATATATAAAATACGAGATATTGCTAAATACTCTAAAAAATCTGATTTGATGCTTCTCAATTTGGGCATCCCAAATCCTTTAATTTGTTACCTCATTCCCCCATGCATAGAACATGGATGTTGTGAAGATAAACTCATTAATGTTTGTACAGAACTAAGATACTATGATGTGAGCCTCACAGAAAAACTCCTAAGGAAATGAATAATTCCATACCCAGCAAAGGGTTATATAATTATATATAATTAAATAATTCATGGGGCCAATATTGAAAGATGAGAATAAAAACAGATAAAAAGGAATATCCATTTAACCATTCAGTGAGTACTGTCCTGTGCACTGAATGAGACAATGGTCCTGTGAGAAAAATAGCATGTTATGATGTAATTAAAGACTGTATCATAATGCATATGCACAAGGGGGGCAAATTAAGATTGCATGGACAACCTTTCTGGCATTTCTTAACTTTTGAGTATTTAACTTTTGAATATTAATGTTCTTTTAACATAGTTTTATTTAATGTAACAATAAACACAGAGCTTTAGATAGATTACATAGTGTCATTGCACACTAGCATACTAAACTGTTCCTACAAAGATTCTTGTCATATCTTTCTATATATGCTTCTGATATAAAACTTTTATTATGTTTTTTGGAAAGAAAAAAAGCCTGTTTTTTCTCGATGAATCAGGCTTGCTTAAGAAAGAATTATGCCTAGTGGGAGCTACTGTAACTGAGGCCTCAAACTGGAGAATTAAGTAATGCAATTCCTTTCCCTAAAGACTGTTTTCTGGCTGTTTCTTTAGATTCACTTGGCATGAAAACTAAACAATATTATTAATTTTTTTCATTCTATGTTCACAGCAGCTTTTTCATCATCTTGAAATTAACTTCTAACTTAATTTTCCATTACCGGTTTGGCATCCAAATCATACAATTTCAAGGGAATGTGTTTTTAGTTCAATCTCCAATTTTCTGAAATGAGTTTGATGGCCTGAGCTTACTCTTGAGTGGACAACAGTTGATGTTAAAACAGCATTGCATTATAATTCGGCATAGTCCTTTAGAAATGGAAGCCTCAACACTGGAATAAGCTGCCATGGAGACTGAATTACCTATTGCTACTAGTGTTGATATTGTGGCCATTTCCAGTATAACTTGTAATACAGAATTTAACAGGAGTTCCAAATATAGCTAACTGATTTATGGTAAAGCACAGGGACATTTGAATTGTAGCTTCTCATCTGTTTCTGGGTGTGGGGCTGATTAAGCAATGTGGATTTTTTTGTAGCTGCGCTGTACTAGCTAAGTGTTATGAGTAGACACATCAGCCACCCTAATTTTCCTAGAATGTTTCTTAATTCAAAAAATGTCTTATTTTATTTAGTTCAATAGTTTAGGGCAAAGGTGGGCAAATTTTTGGCCTGAGGGTATGGAAATTGTATGGTGGGCCATAAATGCTCATGAAATTTGGGATTGGGGTGCGGGAGGAGGTGAGGGTTGGGGGGGTGCGGGCTCTGGGGTAGAGCCAGAAATAAGGAGTTCAGGGTACAGGAGGGGGCTCCGAGCTGGGGCAGGGGATTGGGGCTGGGGGGTGAGGGCTCCGGCTGGGGGTCCAGGCTCTGGCATGGGGCTGGGGATGAGGGTTTGGGGCTGCAGGAGGATGCTCTGGTCTGGGACCAAGTGGTTTGAGGTGCAGGAGATCAAAGCTGGAGCAGGGGTTTGGGGCCCAGGAGGGGGGCAGGCTCTGGGCAGCGCTTACCTCAAGCAGATCCTGGAAACAGCGGCATGTCGCCCCTCCAGCTCCTACGCTGTGGGGGCCACGCTTGGGACGGGAGCAGTGTGCGGAGTCTCCTGGATGCCCCTACACATGAGAGACATGCAGAGCCACTGCACACACGGAGCGGGACCAACCCCTGACCCCACTCCCTGGCTGGAATGCCGGAGCGGAGCGAGCCCTGGACTCTACTCCCCAGTGGGAGCTCAAGGGCCGGATTAAAATGTCTGAAGAGCCGATGTGGTCCCCAGACCCTAGTTTGCCCACCCTTGGTTTAGGGGGATAGCTCACACAAGAGCATAACCATGTACAAATCCTCAGCTTGTGTACACTCATGTAGTTTCATGAATGACAATGTATCTATTCCACTATACATCAGTAGAGGATCTGTACTAGATCATAAACAGTATCAAAACAAAGAGTCCTGAAAGAAATACATAAACAATACATAAGACCACTGAGCCTTAGTTAAGAGAACCTAAAACTGGTATTGACATACAGAAGGTCATTTCAAAAGACGAAGCATGTGGGAGAGAGAGAAATGGGTAGAAAGGCTTCTGTTCTTGTAGTAAACTAAGGTATTCTTCACATGCTTAGACTGTCTGTACTGTAGAATTTTCTCACCTAGAGTGTGAGCATATCTGTTAAATATGGAGGGTAGGTTATCAGTATTGGAACACCCTCCTCCTACACACACATTAAATAAATAGTAGTTGTTAATATTTATATAATGTTATGTGTTTTACAAAGTCATACTGAAATTCTAATTATTGAAGGGAGCTAGATATAAATTAGATTCTGTTCATATTTAGAGACTTCTCCAGAGCACAACAAAGGCTTAAAAAAACCCAATTTCAACACCTTCCCTGAAAAGAGAACTTTCAGAAGTAATAATTTGGATGAAGGGAAGGATACAGTTGTTGAAGTAGAAATTCAGCTCTGAGAACGTTAGAACCCATGTGCATTTGCAGGCCCACTGGTAAGCCAAGAACTATCACACCCCACTTCTAGAGCTTGTGCCACGTCATACTAAATGTGATCACTAGCAGCATTACCATCTGCAAAGATTCAAGGCTTCATGGCTCTACAATATGACAAAAAAAATGTTCACGAGCAATTTATCGCTGTGAAATCAGGACCATAGAAATATTTCTATGACAGCTGTAACTGAGTAATGCCACTCATGGCATCAAAATGCCTGGAGGCAGCCTTAGAAAAGTAACTCAATTTTCCTCAGCTGAATCATGTGAACATCTCAGATGTATTAAGCATCTGTAAAGGTAGGTCATAGGCCTATGGGTACAAGTGCACAATGGCAGTAAGGTGTCTGAGAAAGCAAGCCATTACAATATAATAATTCAGTATTGCCAGTCCCAAGTGTTCGGATATCATGAGTCAGGCCCTCCAAATATCATGAGATGGACTTAAAAATCATAAATAAAAAAACCCCAATAAAGTGTGTTCTTTTTATTTCCCTTCTGGTATGGTTGCCTTTATGAATCATATTTTCAAGATTTTCTCCGCAACCGTCAGGGTTAGAAACTTTTGTTGTGGTTTTTAAATAATAGCTGAGATTCTCACATAATTATATAATTCCAGGAGTTGCAGCTTTAAGAAGAACATGAAATATCATGAGATTCATGATAAAATCTGGCAATACTGATCATTTTAGTTCCATGTCAGGTAAATAATGCAGATGCCCAGCATTAAAATAAACCCCCAAACCTAATGTTCTATGAAGTGAAATGTAAGTAAAAGTGCCAAAGCATAGCTCCCACAATTACCTCTATATAAAACTAACAGACAGGGCCGGTGCAACCCATTAGGCAACCTAGGTGGTCGCCTAAGGTGCTAACATTTGGGGGTTGGCGACCGTGGCAGCTGGATCTTCAGCCGCTGTGGTCGTCGTTGGTATTTCGGGGGTGGGACCTTCCGTCGCCCCTGTCGGAGGTGCCATTTCGGGGGCGGGACCTTCTGCCACCTAGGGTGCCACAAAAGCTGGTAGCGTCGTGCTAACAGAAGTTGAGATGTATAGACCTAACTTATGACTTATAAAATGAAAAGTGGGTTTTATGCACCCTATGATGGTAGCTTACCACCCCAGGAAGCTAAGAGTTTAATTATTCTAATCCTTGGTAGTGTGGTCCCCAGGTTCATAGAATTGCTCAGCCTCAACAAATTTTAAAGCATGGTAGAGTTTGCCCTAGTGAGTTGCTACAGCTGAAAATAGTGTTCAGATTAGCATACTATGTTTTAGTGTTTTCTGGTGCAAAGCTATGATTTCTGCATTCTTGTCAAACTACATATAGGACATGACATTTGCATTTAGTGTTACATGTTTTTAATTTGCTTTTCATTCTCTTAGCGAACTTCTCAACTAATACGTCTAATTGAGTTGTTCCATGCTATCAGTTTCTGAGGCACTATTCAAGCTTCTGCCACATGCCAAAGCACCGGTCATTTGCAAAGCCATGGCTGGTCCAGCCCTGGGAATTTCCTCAGCAGAAAATTTTAACTGTGATTTTCTGTTTTAAATAATGCAGTTATGTGGTCTCTACAATAATATGTCTCTTGTTACATATGTAGAATTTGAATCCAAGCGCACTCATTTTAATGTTTAACACATCAATGCATTTTAGAAGTTATTTGTTATAGCTGCAGCTCTGTTGTTTCCATTTCAGGAATAGAACAGGATTCAAAATGTAGATGGCTAGTTTCTATTCTGCATCTCTTGCTTATGCGGTTATCACTATAATGGCCCCTGGTCAGGGCCAGCTCTACTGTTTTTGCTGCCTGAAGCAGCGTGCCGAATTGCCGCTGCGGATGGTGGGGGCAGTCCATGTGCTGTTAGGGCTACATGCGCATTTCCGCAGTGGCAGCAATTCCACAGCAGCTTCTGTCTTCAGCTGGAAGACAGAAGCTGCGCCGACGCCGCAGACAGCTGAATATAGAAGCTGCTGCCGAATTGCCGCCGCCGTGGAAATGCGCCTGCCGCTGTAATGGCACATGGACTGCCCCCACCATCCATGCTGCTTGGGGGCAAAAACACACGAATGGTTGCCCCTTGCAGATTTCCGCCCCAAGCAACTGCTTGGAATGCTGGGCCTGGAGCCGGCTCTGCCCCTGGTGCAACCTGAAGCAGTCTCCAGCTGCCAATGGACTCCTCTGCAGCCAAGAATCCTTGAAAAGCTGAATACTATGAGAACACCCATTTCTTACCCTGATTCACCTGCTTAGGTAGGGACCTGGAGTTCAGGGCAGTGTAAAGCCCCTTATATCAGCTACATACTTCTTCTTTGTCAAGAATTCTCCCCTAAACAATTGTGGCCCTTATTTATCCCATACATTGCTGGGGTGTTGTGTCATTGCTAGTGTGTGGGCTACAATCTAGATCAGATTCTGTAGACAATTTCACAATAGGTACAAATATTAGATAAACATTGTTTTTACACTGGTTCTGCACCAAACTCTATTGGCTTCAATGGAATTATTCCTGATTTGATTTACACCAGTGTGAGGGGGAAAATCAGGCTTCCTATACTTATATGTAGTTACTGTGGAAGCACTTAGATCAAGAAAACAATGGACCAGATTCTGCCCTTAGATACACTGATATAAAGCTGTAATAATTCCATTGACTTCAGAGGAGTAACTTTGTGTTAACATCAATGAAGGGAAGATCAGAATTTGTCCAAATAGTCTCAGAAGTGCATCCTGTAAATTGGTGTCATCATTAATTCCACATTTTACCTGGTAACTGAAAAATAAATGCTAAATTAAGTTGATCAAAATTGCTGGCAAATCATTCAGAAAGAGAAGCAGCAAGGTTTAGATGAGTTTGGTTTTGAATCTGATGCCCTCTTGTACCAACTTGTGGCCAGACAAGGGAACAGACATGCATTAGTAGAATCCTCTACCAGGTACCTGGACTCACTAAGGATCCAATCCAATACCCATTAAAGTCAATGGAAAAACTGCCATTGATTTCAGTGGGTGTTGTATTATGCATGAAGACCCAACCCTAGAATTCCCTCAGATGAACTTTAAATTACTTCAGTGGGAATTCAGTCAGAGCAAGGGAAGGCTGCAAGATGATGTTCTAAGTATGATTATGGCATGCCATCAAAATCAAGATTAAAATGAGGATCCTCCTGGTCCATATACGAAAGAGTTCTATTTTCACTTAGGGTCAATCCAGGAGTTTTGACTATATAACCACAGAATTCGGAGGAATTCGACAGTATTTGGATCAGAAGTAGTTATTTCTTTGCTGGTTTTATTTTAAGAATTATGTGATCTCAGATAAAATACTGTTGACAAGGTCTAAACAATAAACAAAAGAAATAAACATTTAAAGAAATGGATAGCTTCAGTCTACAACATGTAATGGAATAGACTTGCTATTTAATATAAAAACAGACTCTCATAAAATATTGTTTATTACTTCCTGATTTTGCTGGGGTTTGAAATGTCACCAGAATAGCTCCTCTTGATGCATTTCCACTTCTGTTCTCAACTGAAATCATTAAGGAGGAGCACCAAATAAAATACATAGTGCTGTAAAAGTTTTCTAAATTGTCCAGACCATAGGAAAGGATTGAGCCTGTTACACGCACGCACACACACAAAAAAAATCCTGGACCAGTAATAATTTATGTGCTCCTCATTTTATCTGGAGTTTTACATCTCCATTCATTTAATCTACTGTTCATGAAAAAAAAAATGTAGCAACTGTCATATCATGTTACTTATGCTATGTATGAAAACACTGAGAAGACAGATAGGATTAGGATTTTAGCGTAGGGTTTTTTGTGCTACTTTAAGAGAAAAGTTTGATGTAACAATCATGTTTTTCCAAAGTTTAATCACAAATGGATTTGTGAAGTTCTAAGAAGTTTTTAGAATTTTAAATTATTTTAAAGTTTTTAAAAAGAAAAAGTAAAAAAAAACAAAAAACTACTGTGCCTGTGGAGGGGACCTCATGCAGCAGGTGTCTGATGGACTATTTTTTAATCTTTGCTTTGAGAAAGAGCAATCAAATGGTAGCTGTTGGTATTTGTTTAATAAAAACTCCAGATGTTGACAATGTTTCCCTATGGCTATTGCTAGCTAGATAATAATTTGCACACAGCTGCTGAACCCCACCAACAAGATTCATATTTGCAGTACACAATAGGATTCTCTTTTTGTGAGCATGACTCAAAGATTTTTCAAGTATTAAACTGAGCCAGCCGCCTACTATTTGTTCAAGAGCCACTGGCTGCATAATCCTTGTAAAGAGCTCTAATGTGTTAATGGGCGTATTTTCAGCTAAACATGCAGTGCCATTATTTCAAATCTCCAGTTAACCTGAAAATGGAGCCTTATGTAAAATTTTGTTTGTGAATTTGTGGTATCAGGATCGTTTGTATCAAAGTTGATAAAAATATGAACTTAAAAATACAGTGAGGTAGGAAGTATAGTTATGCTAATTCAATTTTGATTCATTTTTGCTTTCTATTTTAGCTGATTTTCTGTGCAGTATGGTGGTTGCTGGCTCTAGGGAGATCAGCATAAAGAACATCTTTGGGTCATCTCTGAGTGAAAATTCTTGTTAGTGACAAAAAGCTCTTTTATTGATCATCTCATGTATCTATGCAAGTCCTAACACAGAAGGCACATTTTGTTTTATATTCTATGTACTGATGTTTTGGCAAGTAAGTATTAAAGCATTTCTGATTCCTGAAGCTCTTCTATATCCTTATCCTTTCCTGTCACTTCTTCTGTATACTCTTGGGTGACAAGCACACTCTTCCAGGGCAGATCAAATCAAGATAATTGGGCTTTGTGCCACATAGTCACAGGGGGCCCAGATGGAGTAGTGAGTCT
This sequence comes from Chelonoidis abingdonii, assembly GCF_003597395.2. Taxonomy (NCBI): domain Eukaryota; kingdom Metazoa; phylum Chordata; order Testudines; family Testudinidae; genus Chelonoidis; species Chelonoidis abingdonii. The sequence continues at coordinate 266,965,543 of NC_133769.1, forward strand.
GTGGTAGAGTAGCAGGTGGTTGCGTGAGGTACAGTTGATTGATGTTGGCCAGCTGCCTGCATGGGTGAGCCAAGCTGTCTAACCTGGAAGAAAAATCAAGAACTTAAGAGCAGAAGGCAGACAAGAGTCTTTCTGGGAGTCATGGAAAAGAGTTTATCATAGGGGAGTATCAGAGGGGTAGCCGTGTTAGTCTGGATCTGTAAAAGCAACAGAGAATCCTGTGGCACCTTATAGACTATCATAGGGGAGGTGACGTGGACAGTGGAGAGATTCTGTTGGGGGGAAGTGTTTTTGGCACAGCCTGACATTTTGATGGATCCAAGCACCATTAACCATAATCACCGACCAGTTTCAGTATGGATGCGTTTTGTCAAACTTTTCCAAAAGATTCAGTTTGCACAGTACTGCATTTCCTTTTCCACCAGTTTCACTTTCAGTTCTGGGATTTATGGAAAACTAAGACAAAAATCAGCCATTTTTTTCATACAAATCAGTGAATTTAATTAGTTTTATATTTAAACCCTTTGACTGAAATTCATGGGTTTGGAGCAAATCTTTTACTATGTCTGGAAAACAAATATGGTGAAAACATTTTGTCACTTTCATGGTGGACCCACAATCAGGCAACTTTCTGTTGTTTGGAGGGTTCATCACAAATATTTTGCAGAGGTCCACTGACAAGATACACAGTAAATATCATGACATGCTGTCAGTCTGCATGTGCAGTAACGCCAATTGATATCAAATGGGTGTTGAGTATGCAGATTGAGGGAGCAGTAATACATATGCAAAAAAACTGAACCCATTTATCTAACCCTCCTCACCCTTTGGGAGTTCACATAATGGGGTGCAGATCTGTGCCACTGGCTTTTATTTTGATTTGACTATCACTGGAAAATGGAGATAGAAAAACCTGGATTTGGATTTGATTTTACAAACCAAGAAACAAAACCATTCCTGCTTTGACTTTTTCTCCTGCCTATTTCTTCTTGATAGAGGGATGGATTTTAAGATGACAAGAAAAGGAAACCCAATCTTGGTGCCTCAAAGGTTACTAATGAGTGCAATATCTTCTATGAGTGAGAAGTCTGAAGGAGAACCTTATTAAAAGACCTAAATAAGTCTATATTGTAATTTAAATTAGGAAATATTGAGTGACTATAGAGTAAGATAGATGGAAAAGATGCATTGTAAATTGTGCCAAGTTGGTTTCATTTGGAATATAAATTCCTTCCTAATACGTAGATTAATTTTAAATTAGTTAATATGCAATTACAGTCTAATTTCCAGGCAAATCAAAAGTCAAAGATGACCAGATGAGTCTCATAAGAATGACCATACTAGGTTAAACCATTGGTCCATCTAGTCCACTATTCTGTCTTCTAACAATGGCCAGAACCAGATACTTCAGAAGGAATGAACAGAACTAGGCAAGTATTGAGTAATCCATCCTCTGTTGTCCAGTCCAAGCTTCTGGCAGACAGAGATTTAGGGAGACACAGAAAATATAGTTGTATCCCTAACCAGCTTGGCTACTAGCCATTGAGAGACCTATCTTCCATTATAGCTTTTTTGATCAATACTAGGGCTTGCACTTAAAAGTAGAGCTTCAAATGAAAAAAAAAAATCCCTGCAATTAAACAATTCTGTGGATCCTAAAATATCAAAATATTCCTGAATAACACTTGTCTGATATGTAAAGATTTCTTTAAAATACTTCATCTAAATTTGGCTAATTAAACTATAATAGCTGCTACTATTTACCTCATTAGAATATGAACATTAGAATGTCAATACAATCCAATTAAACTGCTTTGAGCTTAATTATTGTGGGTTTTCATTATATATTTTCATATACTTCACATAGCACAGATTTTATGTGATTTTTTTTTCTTTCAAAGACATACTAAAAGGACAACTTCAACAGTCATGTCAATGATGGAGTAAATTCCACCTTAGATGGAAAGAAGCTAGAAAATAGGTGCAAGGTGTAACTTGCATCAATTTGGCATTCCGTAGATATAGCAGGAATGTAATTTACATGCTGCTACTGTATTGGGAAAAGCAGCCAAAAGGAGGTATAGGGTAAAACAGCTTCCCCTATTTGTTTTCACTCCTCACTGCTTTTCCTTTTACAAAACCTCTTCTCTTGTAAGTTATACTTGTTTGCATACATTAAATCAATGTAAGCTACACTACTTTAGCTCTGACACCAATGTACCCCTTTTTTCCTGATTTGTTTTTATCCAAGGTGCAATTCTATTTATTTCCTTAACCATTTGTACCTGATGTTAGACAGTTGTTGCCTGAAATGTTCCTAGATATGGGGGATATTATTGCTATTTTATATTACAGTAACACTTGGAAGCCTCGTTATGCTACATGCTCATAACAAGAAACTGTTTATTCCCTGAAGGATAAATAACAAGTTAGACAAAGCAATTGTTATTATGCCCATTTTACAGTTGAGCTTAAGACACTCACCAGAGTTCACACACAAAGTCTGTCTGAACCCAGAGTGCCTGCATGCTAGTCCAGCATCTGAACATAAGACCATTTTTCCTTTCCTTTCAATCACAGATGTTGAAGGTAAGCAGCAAGTAGAGGCGGATCGGCTAGCAAAACATTCTAGTTAAGTGAAAGAGGAATGCTAGCTTTGTGGGAAAAGTAAGATAGACTCCTTCATAAATGATAGTTTATGTCTTTCAGACAAAGCATAAACAGTCAGAAGTTTTTCCAAGGGAAGAAACTAAATAGCACCAGTTCACTCTCCATAGTGATTGGCAAGAGGTGTCGATTGTACAGCTGGAAAGAGCCAGACTGGCAGCAGTGATGGGAAAGTCCAACAAATGCTTTCAAAAAACTAAATATCCTTGGCAATAAAAATATGACTAACTATACCAGTTTTGATATGAAACTGGCAAGCAGTCTCAATATTTTTTTAAAAGGCTTTATCAATTGAAAGCCTTCCAAATGGCAATAAGCAAAAGGAAAGCACCTGTTTCTCACTGATATCTCCATGCCACTGAAGATATGAGTCCCTGGGTAAAGATACATGTCTTGTTCTTCTGTAATAACTGCTGTTCAAGAAATTCATGGGAAAAGAATGCAAAGAGCAAGTGAGATCAACAGTGCCACATTAAAAAGAGGCTTTCACACTGGGGAGTATGCTCAAATATATCAAGTTTAAGATAATTTCCCTTGCCACTTTTTTGCTAATTATCGAAGATTGTTGTTTAAATACAAAATTTCTCTCTCAACCCAGCTGTTCCTTCTCCTTGATCATCCATAAAAATCAAAATGCAGGATTTTTTGTAACATCACAATAATTTCCATGAAAACGACCTGTGATAATGCAAATACTAAAGAGATTTGGTGTTTAGGGAACTGAGAACTGTAACCATATCCCGCATGCCTAGTGAAATCTTGCAGAGACACACCAGGTGAGATTATGCGCATGCCTCTAAAGCCTATGGGAGGAAGACTAAGGTGGCTTTAAGTCACTTTTTCATTCTCTAGATCTTGGGCTACTCCTGGGGCTGGAGAAGCCCCTGACCTAACTTAGCACTGGGTTCCTGTCTAAATATTAACTCTTAGTGTTGACCTATAGGTCACAGTCCTGCTGAAACAATTACAGGTCTGACATTGCCCCCACCCCATCTCAGACACACCCCTCCAACCCCCTCAGCATGCCCCCTCTGACTGTCTTCCTCAGATCCTGTGCCTGGGGAATCATTCTGCTTCTAAGGCCCCTTTACACCACTCTGGCCCTTCTGCCTAATGTAAAGGGACAGGAGTGGGGGGGATGAGTGCTACGTTTCACAGCATGCAAACAAAGGAGTTAGCATAAAAACATAAATACTCTTGTAGGAAGGTTTCAGTGTAACACGACTGTATGTTATAATTCAGAATACCACCACAATAAGAACCCCATAACACAGAGACAGAGATACAACTCACTCTACTTTACTATAAGCTGGCTTGCTGCTGAACTGATTGCTGGTAGGCCCAGATTGCATGCTTCCCTACAGAGCCTGTAAACAGAATCAGGACATTTAAATTGACAGTTTACAATTTCAGTACATTCAAAACACCACAGTGAGTGTCTCAATTATTTGGTACATCTTGGTAGAGATTTTCAGTGCCTGACTTTGAGAAGGCAGGAAGTCACTGGCTCTTGAAAGAGCATTCGTTAGTCCCAGCTCAAGAAGCCATCTCTTGATTTTGCTCATCATTTATCATCCTATGTTGAATCTCTATTAGATAAGAAAACTGTGGTTCTTTAGTACTCACAATATCCAGAGTCCTCAGATTTCCTTGATGCTTATTATTTTGTTTTTAACCTGACATGATTTAGAGCCTACATAGGTCTCAATACCCAATGACAACTTCTGGGATATTTACAAAGCTGAGGAGTCCATATTGATTTTGTTAGATGTAAGCATTCATTGATATTGATGACAATGAGGTGTGGTTGACAGGTTAATAGACCCTAACAGAGATCAGTGGAGTCGTCCTTGATTGTCTTCACTTTTCTTCTCTCAGACAGGATCTAGAGAACCTGAGAACATAAGAACAGTCATACTGGGTCAGACCAAAGGTCCATCTAGCCCAGTTCCAACAGTGGCCAATGCCAGATGCCCAGAGGGAGTGAACAGAACAGGTAATCAACTGATACATCCCCTGTCCCCCATTCCCAGCTTCTGGCAAACAGAGGCTAGAGACACCATCCCTGCCAATCCTGGCTAATAGCCTTTTATAGACCTATCCTCCATGAATTTATCTAGGCTTTTTTTTTTTGGAACTGTTATAGTCTTGGCCTTCACAACATCCTCTGGCAAGGAGTTCCACAGGTTGACTGTGCATTGTGTGAAAAAAAATAGTTCCTTTTGTTTGTTTTAAACCTGCTACCTATTAATTTAATTTGGTGGCCCCTAGTTCCTGTGTCATGAGAAGGAGTAAATAACACTTCCTTATTTACTTTCTCAACACTAGTCATGATATTATAGACCTGTATCATACCCTTCCTTAATCATCCTTTTTCCAAGCTGAAAACCCCCAGTTTTATTAATCTCTTCTCATATGATAGCCATTCCATACCCCTAATAATTTTTGTAGCCTTTTTCCAACCTTTTCACAGAATTCAAGATGTGGGTATACCATGGATTTATACAGAGACAATATGATATTTTGTGTCTTATTATTTATCCCCTTCTTAAGGATTCCCAACATTCTGTTTGCTTTTTTGACTGCTGCTGCACATTGAGTGGATGTTTTCAGAAAACTATCCACAATGACTCCAAGATCTCCATCTTGAGTGGTAACAGATAATTTAGACCCCATCATCTTATATGCATAGTTGAGGTTATGTTTTCCAATGTGCATTACTTTGCATTTATCAAGATTGAATTTCATCTGCCATTTTGTTGCCTAGTCACCCAGTTCTGAGAGATCCTTTCATAGCTCTTCTCAGTCTGACTGGGACTTAACTATCTTGAGAAGTTTTATATCATCTTCAAATTTTGCCACCTCACTGTTTACCCCTTTTCAGATCATTTATGAATATGTTGAATAGGACTGGGCCCAGTACAGACCCCAAGGGAGCACCACTATTTACTTCTCTCTATTCTGAAAACTGACCATTCATTCCTACCCTTTGTTTCCTATCTTTTAACCAGTTACTGATCCATGAGAGGACTTTCCCTCTTATCCCATGACTGCTTACTTTGCTTAAGAGCCTTTGATGAGTGACCTTGTCAAAGGCTTTCTGAAAATCTAAGTACACTATATCCACTGAATCCTCCTTGTTCACATGCTTGTTGACCCCCCTCAAAGAATTCTAGTAGATTGGCAAGCCATGATTTCCTTTTACAAAAACCATGTTGGCTACTCCTCAAGAAATTATGTTCATCTATGCATCCGACAATTTTGTTCTTTGCTATAGTTTCAACCAGTTTGCCTGGTACTGAAGTCAGGTTTATCAGTCTGTAACTGCTGGGCTTTCCTCTGGAAAGTAGTATGTGGCAATGGGCTCATCTGTCAAAGGTTTCTCTTATGTGGAGGGAGGTCTGCAAACATCTATTCTGTCAACCCTTCAGTCCAAGATATTTGTGAGGCAATCGGAGGAGACAGTTTAGACTGCTTTGTCATTAGCAGAGCTGAATAAATAATTTGCATGTAATTATTTATGCAATTAATTTTGTGTCTTTTTTCTGTTATGTGAATTGTTCATGAACAGATCACAATTTCCCCCCATTTATTCATCATTCAGATTATTTGCTGAACAGCATCTGTAAATAATTTTTGATCTGGAGACTGTGTTTGTCAATATTTCATATGCAAAATTTGAGACTGGGAATTAGCTTTTTCCCCGGGCTCCTTTAAGCTGTTTCAGGGCTGGAGCGGATAACCACTCCGCTACACTGCGCCATTGAAATGAGAACACAAGTAATTTAAATCATCACATTACAGTTATCATAAGATCAGAGTATCAAGATTACAGATGTGTGAAATATTTGTTGCAAAAGTTGTGGGGCTGGAGGTTTTTTTGACAAAATTTGCCAATGGCCTCATTTTTGAAACCTCTGCAAAAGTAGAGCAACTTTGAAAATATATATATATATATATATGCAATATCTAGAGTTTTCCAAAACATATGAGAATTTGATTTTAGGATAAAAAAAATCTCTTGATAACTTTGAAAACAGTGTGAGACCCATAATGTCTAGAAAAATTAGTAAAGAGCTGGGAGCACACAGGGTTGGGAATTTTATTTTCATTTATGCGAATGGCTGCCTTTAATAACACTTATTTATACAGTATTTTAAAAATATTATTTAATTGGTCTTCAAAGTAAGCCTATGAGCTAGGTAACTATTCATTATCTCTAATTTACAGCTGAGAAAGGAGACTTGGCATAAGGTGATGCCTTGTCTCCAGCCCACAAAGATACTACTGCCACACCCCAAGTCTCTTTCCAGGCACAATTTTATTCTACAAAGCTAGGCAAAAAACTCAGAAACAGTTCCTCAGATGACCCTGGGCTACAGCTCCCAGGAGATTTTCCCCTTTACCTATTTTAGTACCTTCTGCTTCATGCCTACTGAAGGGTTGTTGTTTTTTACTATTTTTTTCAGCTGAATATCACTTCTCAGGGCTTCTCCTTGGAAGTTATTTTTCCCCAGTAGGTTGCATCACCTTGCCTTCCAGGAGATTCTAGCAGTCTCCCACAGGAAACTACCTCCTCCCCTTCCTTACTCCCACACTCTTACTTGGCTAAACTCGAGCACCTGTCCTAGCACAGAAGAGTTGGACCTGCTTCATTTCAAGGGACCAAACACTCTGTGACACAGGGGCAGAGAGAGAAGTGAAAAGCTCATGGTCACATAGTTAGCTGATGTCAGAATCAAGGGTAGAAGTCATGTTTCTTGATTTGAATTACTAACATACATGTAATCCACTAGACCACAGACTCTTTTGTGGTCCCAGACCCTGACCTAAGCAAGGACCAAATGGCTTGTCCTGGGGATGTAGCCCATTATATCTTTCAATTATTAATATATTGTGCACATATATTATATTGGAAAAGTCATACTAGATGGTCCAGTATTCTGTCCCTGGATTCTAGATCAGTGTTGAGACATTTTGCTGACATTGACTGTCTAGAGGCACGGCCCCCTGCAGCTCCCAGTGGCTGTGGTTCTCTGTTCCCAGCCACTGGGAGCTGCCGGGGGCTGCGCCTGCGGATGATCAACATCAGCAAAATGTCTCGCAGCCCACAATCAGATTACCCCGAGGGGCCACTTGCAGTCTGTGAACCGCAGGTTGCCCACCACTGTTCTAGATGTCCAGTATTCTGTCTCTGGATTGTTACCAGTATTAATATTGTTTAGGAAGGTGCAACAAACAAACAAACAGACACCCTTTATAGTCAAGTAACCAGTCCACAGTGAATTTTTTTATTCCTCACCCTCTCAGTTTGGCATATGTTCTGGAACTAGGGGTGCTGCTCCACCCCCTGGCTTGAAGTGGTTTCTATTATATGCTGGGTTTACAGCTTGATTCACTGGGTCTCAGCACCGCTGCACCCCTGCACTTTCAGCCCACGCCGCTTCCCGCAGCTCCGTTGGCCTGGAGCGGCAAACCGTGGCCAGTGGGAGCCGCAATCAGCCAAACCTGCAGATGTGGCAGGTAAAAAAACTGGCCAGCCCACTAGGGTCAGGGCCTGCTCCAGACACCAACTCAGCAAGCAGGTGCTTTGGGCGGCCAAGGGGAAGGGGCGGCACATCAAGCTCTTCAGTGGCAATTCAGTGGCGGGTCCCTCGGTCCCCCTCGGAGGAAAAGATCTGCCACAGAATTGAGGCTGAAGAAGAAAGCAGCATGGTGGAGCTGCTGCCAAAGTGCCAGTGATTGCAATTGCAGCTTTTCTTTTTTTTTTTTGGCCCCTTTGTAGCGGCAAAAACCCTGGAGCTGGCCCTGGTCAGGGTGCTTACCCTGGCAAGCCATGTGCCAGAGGTTGCCGACCCCTGATCAGGGCCGGCTCTAGCAATTTTGCCCCCACAAGTACGGTGGCATGCCGTGGGGGGCGCTCTGCCGCTTGCTGGTCCCACAGCTCTGGTGGACCTCCCGCAGGCGTTTCTGCGGAGGGGGGTCCCATGGCTCCAATGGAGCTGCCACAGGCGTGTCTGCGGGAGGTCCACTGGAGCCGCCTGCCGCCCTCCCAGCAACCGGCAGAGCGCCCCTCGCGGCATGCCGCCCCAAGCACGCGCTTGGCGCACTGTGGCCTGGAGCCGGCCCTGCCCCTGGTGTATATCTAGGAACAAAGACTCTAGGCCATACTTACAGGATAGGGAACTCTATCCTGGGAAGCAGTGACTGATAAAGATGTGTGTATGTGTGTGCATATGTGTGTGTGTGTGTGTGTGTGTGTGAATAATCAGCTCAGTATGAGCTCCCAGTGTGATGCTGTGCCCAAAAGGACTAATGCAATCCTTGGATGCATAAACAGGGGACTTCCGAGAAGGAGCAGAGAGTTTATCCCACTTGATGTAATTGTGAATGTTCTCATATGTTTGTCTGTCTTCCTGTATTTACCGGTTACTAATCTCTTGGGCTCAAAGATCTTGAGTGAATGAGTTCTGCATGTTAATTAAGTATTCTGTCAAACATTATATCCTCTTATCAGTTATAATTGTTTTACTTTTCAATACCAATGACTTTCCATTAGTTCCTATATTATAAGAAAAGGTAAGAAGGAGATACTGATTTACCTTCTCTAAATCCTATGCCTTTCACTATTTTGTATATCTCTTTCACGTTCCCTCTTATTACTCTCCTCTCCAAAGTAATACTAGTGTTTTCAGTCTCTCCTTGTACTGAAGTTTTCCTTTGTCTCTATCTTTTTTGTCATCTCTCTCCGAACTGCTAATTTTGTGAAATCTGTTTTGAAATAGGGCAATCAGAACTGAACTCACTATTCAAATTAAAGGCATATTATTGATTTATATAATGGCATTATAATATTTTCATTATTCTGTTCTTTTACATTCTTGATGCATCTTAATTTTGTTTGATTGTGGAGGTTTTTTGTTTTGTTTTTTCCCCTGAGAGTTAGTCACAATGATATTTGAGTCTTTTTCTGGCTGTTCACAGTTAATTTAAAACCTAGCAATGTGCATGAATAGTCAGCATTAAACTTCATCTGTACGGTGCAGTTCAATCACATAATTTAGTTAAATCCTTTCAAGGCTCCTCCTAGTCTCCTCTAATCCTAACTAGCCTAAATTAATTTTGTGTCATTTGCAAATGTTGCCATCTTAATGCTCATTTCATTTTACAGATCATTAATACTCATTCAGACCATTACATTATAAGATAGTAAAGTCCCCTAACCCCACCAATACTAACTTTATAAAACAAGGATGTAAACCCTAAAGTCTCCAGGCACAAACCTCAGATATCATGTGCCCTCCTTACATGACACATTCCTTGTACTACAAATGTAGCTCTGCAATCTAGCTACAAACAAAAATTGCATTGCATGGATACCAAGACTCCAGTCTTCCAGTCAGATCTAGGCAAGCTGATCTCTGCATCTCACTGATTTTGTGCCCTGACTTCACTGGGGCTCCACATGAACTGAAGGGATCTGACAACTGAAGGGATCTGGTCTGGTCACTCCCTTTGAAGCCCATAGCCAGGGCCAGCCTTAGAGGTGGGTGCCACCAGGGAATTACCCAGGGATACCATGGTCAAGGGCAGTACTGTACGATAGCAGTGAGGAGTGTGCTGCTGGAGGGCAACATTTTCTTAACAGACTCTTGGGATAGGGCTTGTTGAAGATGAAAGTCTAAAGAAATTATATCAACCATTTCTCCTTTATCCACTATTTTGCTGACACACACAGAGGAGATTCACCGTAGTAATATAGCTAGTTTGAACGTTGTTGATTAAATATGGTGTTTCCTTGAAAATGAAACATTTCATGTGGACATATTGGTTTCAGCATTTTGAATTGGTATAACTATGTCGCTCAGGGAGTGTGAAAAATCCACCCCCCTGAGCAACATAGTTATACTGACTTAACCCCCAATGTAGAAAGAGCTATAGCAATGTTAGAGCTTCTCCCATTGACATAGCTACCATCTCTCATGTAGGTGGCTTCACTACACTGATAGGAGCTTTCCTGGCAGCAGAGTAGCATGTTCACTAAAGTGCTACAGCAGCACTGGTGCAGCTATTTAAGTGTACGCTTGCCCTGAGTTCCAGGGCTCTCTGGTCACTTCTGATGAGAGACCGACCGGAATCAAAAACCTGCCCTTTTAATTTTGAAAACAGACATGTTTTGAAACCTTGAGAGGTGTGAAAACAGAATTGTTCTCCAGCCAGCTCTGTCGGAAGCAGTGCTGTTTTGTCCCTAAACATTTGTGTTCCCCTGATTTCCAAGGCTCCTGAGGCCAGTTTGCCCCACAACATAATTTAAAACAGACTCCAGACTGACCTAAGTAGTAGGGGACGATTCCACCACCTGGTAATTGCCAGAACACAGCACACTGTGCCTACACTTCCTACCAACCCCCTGGATACTCAAACATTGAGGAGACTGAAAAGGGGTGGCAAACAGCCATCTATGCTGGCTTGACACCACTTAGGATTTCCCTATTCATGTAAAATCCTTTGCCACTTGGAACCATTGCAGTCTGGAATTGTTCCCACAGTCTTTAACTATATGTTCACATGATATTTTTCAAGTAACACAATAAAATATCATTAGAGATGAAAGACATTTTTCAACCTAAATCTTTTGGTGCTGAAAAATGCATATTTGGGTCAACTGAAATATTTTGTGTACTTGTATCTAATTTGCTGAATTATTTAAAAAAAATAGAAAACATCTAAACATTTTATTTTTTAAATTCAAACTCACTTTTTAAAATTTTACTTTCACTTTATTAAAATACTTGAAAATGTGACAAAATATTTCCTTTTGGCTCAAACAAAATATTTTGTTGTACTCAAAACTTTATTTGTCCTTCAATTTTTCCATTTGGCCACCGAACCGAAAAAATCAGTTTAGATGCATGTACGCAATTTTTGTGTACTACTCTGCATGTGCTAGACAGAGTTCAAGAAAGTTTTTTGTAAGAAAAGAATACACTTCCTCTCTTTCCATATATATGCACATTTCATTAAAGATTATAACACAGAAAAAAATGAAAAATTTCCCTGCCAGTGTCTAGGTTAAAGACCCAAATTTTCTCTTGGGAATTTGGAGAAGGAGGTGGGCTGGAGAATCGAATGGAATTGTTATTATTTAAACATGAATGGGTGGGGAAGTGGCTAGCTATTATCTTTTCAATTCAACCCATTAAAGAAAATCAACAATTCATACTCCAAAGTTTGTCATACCAGTTTATGCTAGCCTGAGCTTACTTAACCGTTAAATAACATAAAAGAAAGTTAAACTGCAGCTACCAAACAGGAGAACATAATACCCTCTGATCTTCTCATTTAATTTCATCTTCTGTGTCAGGATGCCAGTCTACCTTAAGTATTATTCTGTTGATTATTATTTCACTTTTCTAAGCAATCTCCTGGTTTGTTCATTCTTGACAAGTAAATTGAGAGTTTCTAGTATGAAAAAAATAGTAAAAAAGCATGTATTTTTCATTCTAACTCGGACTTGTGGAATATATTTATAAAGTTACTGGGTTAGGTAGTTCTAAGTAGACTCAGATTTTTTTCACCATAATGGATAAATATTTCCAAGGAATAGGAAAAGCGCCTGGTTCTGTTCTCACTGGTTTTGTAACAGGGTAATCTTAATGGAATTGCTTCTCATTTAAACTGCTGTAACAGAGAAGAGAATACAGCCCAATATTTATAACAGATAAAGGATAAAACATGGTCATTTTATATGTCCTGAATTGGGACTACTGGGTTTGAATGCAGGTATAACAATCTAAAGGCCTTGCTTTTGCTATTCATTGTATAGCGAGCCTAGAGCCCAAACTCAGGCTTTGTGAATCACAGTGTTGTTCCTGTGATGTTTTACCTCAAGGGTAGGCATTGTGTTACTCAGCATCACACTGCCTGTGTTTCTTAGTGAAGCTAGCCACACATGGTCATCCTAGTGCAACTATCTGTGGTGTTGCACCAAATATCATCTGTTAACATTCAGGATCACAGACACAACAAGCCATACAAACATGGACATATGAATGGAAGGAGAATAGTGAGACAAAGATATACCTACCTCATAGAACTGGAGGGGACCTCAAAAGGCTATTGAGTCCAGCCCTCTGCCTTCACTAGCCAGACCAAGTACTGATTTTTACCCCAGATGCCTGGGTGGCCTCCCTCAAGGATTGAGCTCACAACCCTGGGTTTAGTAAGCCAATGCTCAAACCACTGAGCTATCAATGAGTCTGGTTTGCTAGTTTTTTCACTATGCATCTCATTTCACCATATATCAATTAATTGCTATGTTCTGTAAATGGATTATCATCAAATGTGTAGCTTCCCATAGCTTACATATATGAATTTTTTACTAAATTAGTCAGCTGAGATTCAGACTCCTTGCAGTAGGAGGAAATCAGAATCAACATGCTTGATTCAAGAAAGAGATCGAGAAGTGCAGGAGGGAAAAAATCCAGGCCTTTGAAAGCTGTATTACATACCATACATGCACACTAGTTTGGGGCACTGTAACAGCATGCTGTGCTTTGGAGCTTCTGTGTATGTCTCAGCCCACTTGGCCCTATAAGGAAAGAGAAGAAAATGTATTTTTCTAGCAGGGACTGATGCCATCTGTAATCACAAAGGGGTCACTTGACTATCAAAGTTAGCTGCTTATCTACATCTCTGATCCCTCCTGGTCTCTTTGAATGCAGCCCCACCTCTGGTCTTAGGCCTTGAACTGTTACTTTTCTTGAGGTGGAGTCAGGTGGCTATTCCACTCTCATACCAGGTCCTGGGCTGCTGTCCCCAGGTACTAGCCATGATTACCTCAGCAAGCCTGATCTAGGTTCAGTATCTGCAGTTCTAATCTCTCCAGAAGCTGTGACTGTAGTACTCAATGACCAGACAGCCTTCTTAAAGTAAAGTATTACTTATTTGGGTACTTTGAAAGATTGATCTCAGGCATGAGTCAGCTTCATTTAACTAGTAACCTTCCTCCCCCCGCACTCCTGCGGCAGAATGTGACACTGTCAAGACAGCAGGGTTCTGCTTGTGAGTAGAAGAAGTTGTTCATACTTTATGTGAGCCTGAAAGACTCAGACATTCAGTTTAGGACAAATGATATTTCAATATTTAACAAAAAGGGGAAACAGTATCATCTGGCCACATGAGTTCTAACATATTTCTGAGCTAAATCAGAACTGGAAATGCAAAATATATTGTTTGGGGACATAGTTTAGATATTTGAAACTCCCTAAAGAACTTTAAGACCATAAAGCAAGAAATGGATTACAGTGATGTGAAATATAAGCTCCTCTGTGACCAGTATAATTCAACTAATAATTTTAATTATTTAGTTATTTTTAGAATACCAACTATGAGAAGATCCAACAGAATGAGAAACTGATCTGTCTTAATCTTGTGAGCGTCTGAGGTGCTATTCTCAGGAACCCAGTACAACAGATGATAGAAGCCTCAGCAATACAACTGAATTGAATGCATGAGTTAGTAATGACTGTCAGAAAGACACTGCCCTAGTAGACCTGTTATAGCCGCCTTAATGAAGAAAAGCTAAGAGGGTGCCTGGAGAGAAAGGAAAAGAAACCCTTCTTCATGTTGGTGAGAGGAGGGACAACATAAATAACTTTAGAACAGAGTCCTTAATAGCACTATACAAGGTTCAGGTTCATAACCCTCCTTAGTCTCAGCCATATTTTCTTTTATTTGCCTACAGGAAGAAAATAAAATGTGGCTTTTAAACAAGAACACTTGAAAGTTGTCTGATTGATTGAGGCTTCTGCAAAGAATTGGATTTTAAAAGTGCACTTCCCACAATAACTCAGAGGATCAAAGGAGAGCACAAATCCTTGTTACTGTCTTACATCCAAGTTCCATACTACCATGCCAACTACATCTCTAAAAGGAAATGTGAAACTTAGGCAGCAAGTCTAAACAAGCAGTGAAATAAGCCTCGGATCAGGAGAACTTGCAGAACTGTGGGATTCACTGTGGGTTGGATAAAGGTGATTGCCATTATCTGACTAGCTGTCCTTGAATTTCTGATGGAAACCATCTTGTAGAAGGTTGATAGGCCCCTAAGACAACATTTTTTTTTAAATGGAGACACGAAATTAGGATTCTGAAAATCAGTCAAATGAAATGGACTGCTTTTTGAAAATATGGAGCACCCAAAAGCTCCCATTTAATTCAGAAGGACTTCAGCATTTTCAAAAATTGATCCATTTTATTAGGAGCTAAATATGGATTAAGTGGGCCAATGTAATGGCCTCATTTTTCATAAAAGTAATTCTGACCATGTATTAAGCATTCTTAGGTCACTTGCACTTATACTGCCTACCACTGAAATCTTATCACCTCACACACGGGTATGTGGAATTTGACTCAGCCACCCACTTTTCTATCCTCCCAGAAAAACAAACAACAACAACGCTGTTACAGATTCCCGAATTATTTGTTGCTGTAGTGGGTCATCTGCCCCACTCCTGGAGAACAGGGATTAAAAGCAGCCAAGCTAAGCTAATTGGGGAAGCAGCCTGTGGCCAGCTCAATTAGGGCCCAGCTGGCCTTGATAAGAGGGCTGGGGGCCAGGAGCCAGAGGAGTCTCATTCCAGCCCTGGAGGGAGAAGGGCTAGCTCCCTGAGAGGAGGGTATCTAAACTGGAGCAGTGCTGGAGAATAGGGCAAGGGATCTGGGGAGCTCCAGCCTGGTAAAACCCCAGGCTGCAGGCCTTGTTGAAGGCCTACAGAGGTTCTGGGGCTGCAGAGATACAGCCTGGGAATAAGCAAAGGCTGCAGGTCCTAACTCCTTGCCAATGATGAGTGGCCATTACAGACTACAGTCTGCCCCAGTGAGCGGTGGCTATAAGAACATAAGAATGGCTGTATTGGGTCAGATCAAAGGTCCATCTAGCCCAGTAACTGTCTACAGACAGTGGCCAATGCCAGGTGCCCCAGAGGGAGTGAAGCTAACAGGTAATGATCAAGTGATCTCTCTCCTGCCATCCATCTCCATCCTCTGATGAACAGAGGCTAGGTACACATTCTTTACCCTTCCTGGCTAATAGCCATTTATGGACATAGCCACCATGAATTTATCCAGTTCCCTTTTAAACATTGTTATAGTCCCAGCCTTCACAACCTCCTCAGGGCTAGATAATGACTGGCAGTAGCCACTGAGGTAAAGTGGATGAGAGGGCTGGGGGTTCCCCTGGGAGGGGAGACCCAGCGTGTGTGGGTACTGCAGTGGGTAGAACCCTGAGGTAAAGGGCACCGGGGTCTGGGATGGACACGGGGGGCCTGAAACAGGCAAGACACCGGCCTGTAGGAGGCACTCCATATGCTGGAGAGCTAATTCCCAAGATGACCAGTAGGAGGCACTGCACTGGTGAGTCTTCTACCTTGCTACAGTTGCTAGGACTTTATTTGGTTAATTTAGCATTTTTCTTTAAATTAATTATTCGTGGAACATAGTTTTTTATTCTGCTAGTACTATAGATGTTTGAATGGTATTTGACAAATGTTTTCAATTAGTTTTCTTCTGTTAATAACTGTCTTGCAGTCATAGTATGTAGCACTTTTCTTTTTTTTTTAACTCTTTCTCCAGCATCAGAGAGCACTTTAAATGCCATCTTTTGGATGAAAACAAACATAAGTTCAGGTCTTGATTACTTGTGGTTCTTAAAAAAAAAAAAAAAAAAAAGACTTTCTGCCAAAGATGGAGGATTAGCACCAACATCCTTGATGAATTCCATTTTGGAGAAAATATATTTCTGAGGATCTCCCTGCAGTTTTTCTTGGATATTGTATTCTTTACTTCTCATTATAAGTATTCTCTAGGGTTTCTTTTTCACAACTATAGATGTTCTGTTGCTCTGTTCCATTAAAGAGAAGGCACATTCCCCCTCAGCTGTGGGTGCATTTCAGGAATAGGTGAAGTGATCATTCTATTCCAGTTTGTAAAATGTTCTGGGATCCTTCAGGAGAAGGCATTATAGAAATGTACAATTATCTCACCTGTCCTTAATTGTATATTCTGATACTGTGCATAATATTGGTAGAGGCATTGCCGCAGATGGAAGCATTGCTTATCTATAGTACCACAAATATGGTATAATTGGCATTCATAAAACAAAAAGCAAAAAATTCCAAACTCTGCCTTACAGATGAGGTAATCAAAGAGGTAAGTCAGGAAGAAAGCTAATGCTGAAAGATTGGTTTTGTCACAAATAGATAATAGAATAGATGGTAGTTTTTTGTTTTTTGTTTTTGTTTTTTTTGTTTGTTTGTTTAAAAGTTCCCGTAAGCATGTTTTTACTAATTTCAGGAGGTAGTTGTTTAGCTGAAATATTTCTCTTTTATTTAACTGTTCATATTTTTCATGCAGGCATCATCACCTTAGCACACACCAAGTTGAAACTTTATAAACATTTTGGTTATTTTATAGCTACATATTGACATATTGAATCCAATTAGCCATTTCCTGGTTTATTTCTATTTTAATTAAAAAAAAAAAAGGCAAGAAAACAAAAACATCTTTGTGTTGCATGCAACAAAGTTACAACATACAAAAGTGATACCAGTGTTTTAAAATACTGTGGTATGCTGAAAGGGAATTCTATTGGTCATCCCTATCTTTGGTTAGTATTCACTCTCTACTTTAGCTGTTGTAGGACCCTTCTTACACATCCCACCTGAGTAAGGAGTGAAGATGTTTCCACAAAAGACCTCCAACCCTCAAAGGATCTGTTGGACAAAACTAACATGCTGAATTGCCTCAAGAAACACATCTCTGGCACTATGGCAGTCACAATGGGTCTTGCTGCCGTGTCTGAGTCTAAGGATGCCTGGAAAGTTGTTTGTGCTAGGGAGTGGTCTTCAGAGATGACAGACCTAAATTGCTTCTTCTTGACTTCCAGTATAAAGTTAATAAATTCAGACCATTTGGAGTAATTGGTGTGGTTATATTTCTCCATCAAGGCCTCATAGTTGGTGATTTTGAACTGTAATGTTCAAAGTTTCCCACTCTTTATCATACAGGGTGGCCCTCAAATAGTGTTGCCTGCCTTGTTTGTTGTCTGCCTCTATCACTAATGAGTTTGGCTGGGGGTAGGAAAATAAAAACTCTAGTCCCTTTGATGAGACATAATACTATTTATCTTCCTTTTTAATTGTAGGAGGAATTGTAACGGGGGGTCTGCAAGATGGTCTTGGCAGGCTCCATGAGTGCTTCATTTATGGGAAGAGCAATTTTGGATGAGACTGACATGTGCAATATGTCCAACAATGTGTGTTGGACTCAGCAACCTCCTCCAGGGGGATTTGGAGCATGTCTGATTCTTTTAAATAGCTCCTGAAATTGCTTAAAATGGTCTCCTGTTGCAGGCAGTGGAGGCATAATGGTCTTGTCTGGAGATGATGAGGTGTTAGTTGGAGGAATGGATTCCTGATCTAGAGCCTCTTCTATTTCCTCAAAAGTCTCTTCAGTGGGCTCGCGAGGTCCCACCTCTGACATTGATGAGGAGCGTCTCTGTCTTTCCCTGAAGGTACTGGAGCGCTTGGAGTAGTGTTGCCTATATACTGCCCACGGGGCCCAGTATGGCCATTGTTGCAGGAACAGCACTGATAGTGGCATCCATGGATGTCCATACCACCCCTGATAGTGGTATCCAGGCTGTTCCTGTAGCTCTGATCTGATGCTTCCCTGCATGGATGAAGAGTGTTGGGATGAAAAAAACCTCTCGGTCCTCATCCTCACTAGAAAAAGGAGGGGAAGATCTGTTTGTTGGTGCATGAAAAGGTGCTGATGGTACCTATATAGCATGAGTGCACAGAAGGGAAGGCTCTGGTGCCACAGAAACTGTTAAATCCTTATGTCAGAGGAATTGTTGCTTTCTAACAGGTCTTGGTACTGATGGTGGCATCTGTAGTTGTTGCAGTACTGGGAATTGTTGTGGTGCTGGAATAGTCGGTGTCCATGGTGTCTTTACCAAAGGAGGTAAATTAGTCTTCCGTGCTGGTGTCTCTGCACTAAGTGTCACAGGACCGGAAGATAGTGCTGTAAGTTGAGGATCTGCAGAGGTGCTCGGTACTATGATAGAAGAAGCAGTCTTGTCTCTACTGTCCCTCTGAGAGCCTGCCCACTTAGACTCTTTGGCTTTACTGGTACCAGCGGTAGCAGAAAATTCTGCTGACTTATAGGTACTTAGCTGTGGAGTTGTCAGTATTGATGATGTGGAGTGAGTTGAAGAACACTTCTTGTTTAAGGCTGTCTTTGAAGGAAAAGTGGTAGCTCTTGTCTTCACTCTTCTTTTAGGAGACAGGTCCCCCTCCTGTACAGAGTTGGCAAGGGAGGTCTGTCAAAAGCAGAGGTAGGTGACCAGTGACCAGCAGGAGTTTGCAGTTCGAGGTCTGAGGCTGGGTGGACAGATTTGTTCATAAGGATAAGTTTGAAGTTTAAGGTCCCTCACTTTCCTGTCACAGCCTTAAGGTTCTGGCAATGGGTGCACTTCTAGGGAAGGTGCATGTCCCCCAAATAATGGACACACTGGGAATGTCTGTCCAAAACTGGAATTGGTTCTCAGCAGGACAGGCAATGTTTAAAACCTGGAAACCTGGGCATTCTCAGGTGAAATTATCCTTGAAAGTGATAACAGAAAGGTGTGTGTGTGTGTAAATTTTTGTAGGGGAAAGAAAGGAAATATGAAAACAAGTTCTAACTCTTCTACTACTACTATACAGTTAATCCTAAATCTAGATCTGAGGTAAATCATGTAGAGCTCTGACTCAGACCAAAAACTGTTGAAAAGGGATTGAGGTGGGGTTGGTCACACAGTCCTAGTTCACCACCACTACAGATGTGAGATGGGGAGAGGCATGTATGGCCTAGCCAGGTACTGCTGTCAGAATTCTCCAACTAGAGGCTCAGGAATGCACAATCACCTGAAATGAAGTATCCATGGGGACATCACTTGAAGAAGAATCAATTATTTCCATAATGTATTCTTTGGCATCTGTCAATCATCCCCTCATTGTAAATTCCATTAACATGATTGGGGATATGCATGAACACATCGACAAATCAAGCTGAAAACAGAGGAAAGACATGGCATTTGTCATAATATCTTTTGCTAAGAAGCCGAGCTGAAGATATCCAAAGAGAATCTCCAACTCTCCTAGGCCAGTAGTTATATCACAATTACATAGAACCTTGGAGGTGATGGTCAGGGACTGTAAACAAGGAGAAATTCTCAGGACTCCAGAAGTAGACATTTCTTTTCCTAGCATATCCTGTACCTATGATCACATGTTTTCAAAGCATCTGGCAGAGTGCTGTTTCCCCACCACTGCTACATGCTTTGAACTCCCTCTGGCTTGCTCATGCTTAACCAAGTCATGTCTTATCAAAATAAAACTAAAGACAATAATTCTTGGAAGGCAGTATAGCCCAAAACAGATCCTAGAATTGGGGTATGTAATGATAATACATAAATAGATAATTCCCACCAGGCAGAAATGTGCAATTAAAAAAATAACTGCAACAAAACCTTACTACTAACCATATATACCCTTCTCCCCAAATAAATAAATAAAGCAAATTTCTTCTGATATTCTTTCCTCTCTGACGGTGACATTGATTATGAAATTACTCATATAGGATATTGTCTTAGCACTGGCTTCCATGGATGAAGATGGGCAAGGATGCTATAAACTTGTCTGTCACTAGGGATTCAAAGAGATGGGTGCTTCAGGCATTAAACACCTCTGAAGGTCAGGCCATATACTTCAGATGTGGTCTGCCTAGTACTTTGCAAGTTGCCTAGCACAATGGAACACTGATCCATTTGGGCCATAAGTGCTACTGCAACACGAATAACATACTCTTGCCCATGCAGAGATACAGGCCACTTCAGACGCTGCCTAAAGACTGTGCACACTAGTTCTAGTCACCTAACACTGCCCACTCACAAAGTGATATTCATCCCTGTGCAGTGGCCTTGCACAAGACTTAAGATCCATTTAAATCCTGAAAACAGTGCTTAAGTGAATAGGTTTTTTGCACAGGAGTGAAGTGGGTGGTGGACTAGGACAGGGGGAGGGAAATCTGTGAGTGATGGGAAGGGGATGAGGCAGTGTGGGAGGGGGATGAGAAGGGAATAGGGGAATTACAGGGAGAAGTGAAAGCCCAGCATGTGGTGTCCTCTCATCAGCAGCTGGAGCTCCTCCGTTAAGCAGGCCCATCGAACCCTCCATCCTGACAAGTCCAAGTGAAGGGGGTCGGGCCCCTCCAAGTCCCCCACACCCAGACCCCCATCCCACTGAGCCCCAACAATCTACACTTGGAGTCCCACCCCATCAATCCCCATACCCCAAGCATACAACCCCCACAATGAACCCCCACACCCAGACCCCTGCACCAAGCCCCATCTCCCCACTCCAAGAGCCCCTGCTGAGCCCATCCACCATCACCTGGATCCATTTGTAAGTTGCAATTTCATGCATTTTTGGTTTTGTTTTTGAGTGCAGTATGAAAAACTTCAGAGCCTACAAGTCCACTCAGTCCTTCTTCTTGTTCAGCCAATTGCTAAGACAAACAAGTTTGTTTACATTTACAGGAAATAATGCATCTCCCTTCTTATTTACAATGTCACCAGAAATTGAGAACAGGCACTTACATGGCACTTTTGTAGCCGACATTGGAAGGTATTTACATGCCAGATATGCTAAACATTCTTATGCCCCTTCATGATTCGGCCACCTTTCCCGATGATATGCTTCCATGCTGATGACACTCATTTAAAAAAATAATGCATTAATTAAATTTGTAACTGAACTCCTTGGGAAAGAATTGTATGTCCCCTGCTCCGTTTTACCCATATTCTGCCACATATTTCATGTTATAGCAGTCTCAGATGATGACCCAGCACATGTTCACTGTAAGAACACTGTCACTGCAGATTTGACAAAACACAAAGAAGGCACCAATACGAGATTTCTAAAGATAGCTACAGCAGTGGTTCTCAAACTAGGGCCACTGCTTGTTCAAGGAACGCCTCTGGTGGGCTGGGCTGGTTTGTTTACCTGCCACCTCCGCAGGTTCGGCCAATTGTGACTCCCACTGGCTGCGGTTCGCGGCTCCAGGCCAATGTGGGCTGCAGAAAGTGGTGTGGGCTGAGGGCCCAAGGTTTAAGAATCTGAAGTGCCTTCCAAAATCTGAGAGGTACAAAGTATGGAGCATGCTTTCAGAGGTGTTAAAAGAGGGGGAAGGATAGCTCAGTGGTTTTAGCATTAGCCTGCTTAAACCCAGGGTTGTGAACTCAGTCCTTGAGGGGGCCACTTCTATGAGATAGTCATATCTTCATATTTTTTTTTCACTCTGATGTGGAAACTACCGAACCCAAACCACCAAAAAAGAAAATCAACCTTCTGCTGGTGGCATCTGACTCAGATAATAAAAATGAACATGCATCGGTCCACACTGCTTTGGATTGTTATCGAGCAGAGCCTGTCATCAGCATGGATGCATGTCCCCTAGAATGGTAGCTGAAGCATGAAAGGACAGATGAATCTTTAGCGCATCTGGCACATAAATATCTTGCAACACTGGCTACAACAGTGCCATGCAAATGCCTGTTCTCATTTTCTGGAGACATTGTAAACAAGAAGTGGGCAGCATTATCTCCTGCAAAGGAATCAATTCTGAAGCACTTAGAGGAGAGGAAAGTGATCAGGAAGTCAGCATGGATTCACCAAGGGCAAGTCATGCCTGACTAACCTAATTGCCTTCTATGAGGAGATAACTAGGTCTGTGGATGAGGGGAAAGCAGTGGATGTGTTATTCCTTGACTTTAGCAAAGCTTTTGATACGGTCTGCCACAGTATTCTTCCCAGCAAGTTAACGAAGTATGGGCTGGATGATTGGACTATACGGTGGATAGAAAGCTGGCTAGATTGTCGGGCTCAACGGGTAGTGATCAGTGGGCAGTCGTTTCAAGTGGAGTTGCCCAAGGGTCGGTCCTGGGCCGGTTTTGTTCAACATCTCATTAATGATCTGAGGATGGCGTGGACTGTCACTCTCAGCAGTTTGCAGATGACATTAAACTTCGAGGAGTGGTAGATAACGCTGGAGGATAGGGATAGGACAGAAGGACTAGACAAATTAGAAGACTGGGCCAAAAGAAACCTGATGAGGTCAAAAAGGACAAGTGCAGAGTACTGCACTTAGGACGGAAGAATCCCATTCACTGTTACAGACTAGGGACTAAATGGCTAGGACAGCAGTTCTGCAGAAAAGGTCCTGGGGTTACAATGGACAAGAAGGCTGGATATGAGTCAACAGTGTGCTCTTGTTGCCAAGAAGGTATGCATTTTGGGCTGTATAAGTAGGGGCATTGCCAGCAGATCAAGGGATGTGATACTCCCCTCTATTCGATATTGGTGAGGCCTCATCTGGAGTACTGTGTCCAGTTTTGGGCCCCACACCTACAAGAAGGAAGTGGAAACTTGGAAAGAGTCCAGCGCGAGGAACAATAATGATATAGGGGGCTGGAGCACATGACTTCTGAGGAGAATGCTGAGGAACTGGATGTTTAGTGCTGCAGAAGAAAAGAATGAGGGGGGATTTATGATAACTGCTTTTCAACTACCTGAAAGGATCGGTTCCAAAGAGGATGGATCTAGACTGTCTCAGTGCGTACCTGATGATTACAACAAGACTAATGTCTCAAAGGACTAATGGTCTCAAGTTGCAGTGGGGGAGGTTTAGGTTGGATATTAGGAAAAACTTTTTCACTCAGAGAGTGATGAAGCACTGGATTGGGTTACCTAGGGAGGTGGTGGAATCTCCTTCCTTAGAGGTTTTGAAGGTCAGGCTTGACAAAGTCCTGGCTGGGATGATTTAGTTGGGAATTGGTCCTGCTTTGAGCAAGGGGTTGGGCTAGATGACCTCCTGAGGTCCCTTCCAACCCTGATATTCTATGATTCTATGAAATGTAATGTTACCAGATTTGCTTATTACTTTGGGGTATGCTCCTTTATTAGGGTTACCCTTCTGGAGGAGGAGGGGGTTCTGTAATTCTATCAATGTGCTGCTTGTGTCACTTGTGTTCTCATACAGAGCTCTACTTCTCCCTGCTGAAATTCCCTCCCAATGGAGCTAACTTGCAGGACCTAAGTTCCCCGGGGCCAGGTTCTTCCAGCCCCAGAATCAGATGAACACACAAACACACACACATTAAGAAAGCGCATCTGAAAGGACTGGGTTAATCCGCACTCCAAGCTGACCTGTTATATGTCCTTGGACTCAGTAGGCTGGGTTGAACATGATTTCCAAGCTGTCACCCTCATAGGCCCTTGGATTCAACGGGCTGGGTTGAACAGCACCTCCAAGCTGTCACCCTCATATGCCAGGGGCACTGTGTAGTAAGAGAAGGCCCTGAGATATAAACCTTGGTATGAGAGGCCTGGTCTGAGGCCTAAGGGCTGAGCTAAAGTAATGGTCAAGACTTTGCTATCATAAAGCAAAGTTAAGCTGTGACTAGAGGCAGGCCCTGCTCACAGAAGCTGGCAAGGAAAGAGACATACCTAAAAGGTACTGGACACCAGATATCAGAATATTCGCATACTTGTACACTCCACATAGATAACAAGGAACAGGCTGATCCATCCCAATGACAGGGCCAAAAGGGTAATATGATGGATAGAGTTGTTTTGTTCGAACAAACATGTACAAGGTGAGAGGCGGCACCTTACTACGTAGAGGGATTGTACCTTGCTACGTAGAGGGGTTGCACCTCATACGTCAGGAGTGATGTGTAACTTGTTTGTACCTGTGTATAAGAATGCATCCCCAGGATGGTGTCTTTGTCCAGCCAAGGGAGCAGTGGAAAGTTCCTCCCCTGACTGAGTCAAGTCCATTGCCAAGAGGCACTTTCTCGTAGTATGCCCTGTACAGTAACAATCTGGAGGGAACTATCATTGTGCCCATACGGCAATAAACCTGGCCAACGTGACTTCGTACCTTACTAGACTCTGTGGTCATTGAGGGTTCTCTTTGGGTCTGCTGTGTCAGCTATCTGCATAGCTGGGGCAGCACACAAGAGGGAACACACGCACGCAGCCGAGTGATACCAACATTTAACAGAGCAGAGCACCACACTGGTAGCATCTGACAACACACTGCACTGGAATAGAGTACACCTGAGCACGCTAGATCAAGCAGCACTTTCAATCTGCCACCCTTATATGCCTCTGGACTCAGCAGGCTGGGTCGAGCAGCACTTGTAAGCTGCCACCCTCATATGTCCCAGGTTCAGCACATCCCTATCACCACTTTCATTTGTTCCAATTGTTCTGGTAGTAACCCACTTGATGAGCAAACCCCACAGGATTTTTGGGCACTGCAGGGATCTCTTAGCTTAGGTACAAGGATCGTTGCTGCAGAGCGAATGAGAGAGACAAAAAACACTCACGAGGGAGGGAGAGGGAGAGAGAGGTTGAGAGAGAGAGAAGCAATCAGCTTATCTCTGAAAGTTGGGTTCTCATCATTCCGTGAAGCTTGAATCGGTCAGGGTTCACAGGTGGTGGTGGTAGCTGATGGTCCAGAGTGTTGGAGACAGCAAGAGTCCCCAGCACGATCAGTCAAGAGAAGATGACCACTCAATGGAACTGATGCAGATTTTGGATCCAGGAGTCAGAGCACTTACTTGATCATGGGTAGGGGGTTTTGTAGGGAAACAACAATGTTTCAAGGAAGAACACTAGATTTATTTATGGGTAAACTGATGGCTCAATGGAGTATACCAAAGTTGTTTTGTTCAGGGTAGACAATAGGAACTGATCATTCCTGGCTATGGGTGGTGTTCCTTGGCAGGAGCTCACAGTGCAATTAGGGAGCTTAATTATTTTGGATACCAATAAAGGATTTATTACTAGAATTGGTCTGATAACTGCTGAGCTGAGTGTGTGCAGGCGGGTTCATTAAATCTGGAGCAGAGATCCCCCATCATGCAGCGCTTCCCTGCTTTTCTGATCCCAGAGTTCAGTGCAGTTCTTGCCTTTGAATCTTTATTCTACATGCTTTATGCTAATAGAGATGCATCTCTGTCCCATCTTTGATTCAAATGAGGCTAGGGGAGTTTCCTTAATCCTGTCACCCTTGTCCCAGGGGGTTAGATGTGTCTTCCACTGCCTTTTCATTACTTTTTGTAAGTCTTTCTTCTGATTGGTTTTGGTTCAAACAACGGCTTGGGCCTGGGAGAAGGTCTTTCATGAGTCAGACAGGCTGGGTACTGCACCCTGGTTCCCCAAGAACAGAGAGCTGCTAGGTAACAGTAAATAAACTTGCTTGTCTGAGCGATTGACTGAACAAGAACTAGGACTGAGCAGACTTGCAGGCTCTAAAATTTTACAGTATTATTTTTAATTATTTTGCACATAATTCTACCTTTGTACATTCAACTTTCACAATAAAGAGATTGCATTACAGTACTTGTATTACGTGAATTGAAAAAATACTATTTCTTTTGTTTTTACAGTGCAAGTACTTATAATAAAAATAAATATCAAGTGAGCACTGTACACTTTGAATTCTGTTTTGTAATTGAAATCAATATATTTGAAAATGTCAAACACTCAAAAATATTTAAATAAATGGTATTGTGTTACTGTTTAACAGTATGATTAATCACATGATTAATCACGATTAATTTTTTAATCATTTGACAGTCCTAGTCATAACGCAAAACAACTTTATTTTGTAGAATGTCTTTCATAAAACCTATAGGATAGAATTATTTACAGAGTCAGATAGTGAACTAGAGCAGGGGGAAAGAGAGAGAGTTTAGTAGTGCTAAGCAAAGGGTGAGGAGGCATGTGGATAGAGGAGGTATGTTTTGAGCTGAGATTTGCAGCAAGAGCCTTTGATGCAAAGAAGTACAGGAAGTGGTTAATGTGCAAGATCCCCTCTCCCCCATGCTACACTGAAAATGGAGACTTCAGTGAATGTAGAGGGAGAACCTGTCCAGGAAATCTGAAGCATCAGATTGGCAGGTGGTGAGTCCATAACCTGGGTGAGTAACTGTGAGAGGAGGGGTGGCGGGGGAGAAAAGAAACTTCTAATTATTTTGTGATTTGCTTTAATTTAGATCAGAGTCTAATTTATTGTCACATGGTATTAAGAATGGCTGCACAAACAATTGTAATGAATTCAGGGTGTTTCAAAGCCAAAGGCTAAACCTGGATTTATCACTGGCATGTGCTTTATTTAGCTTTCTAGCCTATGTGGGGCTTTTTTCTTTTCTTTTTTTTCACCCAGAAAATTCCCTGCTTTAAAGTAAGTTAATGAGAAATAAATAAAAATGAAGCAAGTCTCAACTTAAATTGAGGTACTATATTTGGATGGGTATTTCAAAGTCATGCCATAAGCAGCTGTACCTTACTCCATGTCATTTCGTATTTTTCTGTCTGAGCAAAGAGAAAAACTGTTCTCCACTATAACATTGATTTGGACCTAATCTGGAATAGCCTTTTTTTATTAATATTATACTAAACCTCAGGAAATGATGTCATAGGGCACATATTAGTGCCAAAATACATATGAAGTCAGTTGATTCCATTTATTAAGACCATATAAGTCCTTTGACCCTTTTACAGTGCACAGGAATTGGGCCAGCTGGCTTACAGACATTCTTTTCTACTAAATCTGCTCACTCATATCTGTTAGCAACTTTTCATTTCATCAGGACACAGGGAATACCAGAATCATAGCAGAGGTTAGCCTGATTATACTTAGACGGTAGGGCTGGCCAGTAGAAATGCATATTGCGTTGTCATAATGACATGTTCATTATAGATGACTGCTAATAAACTCTCTGCTTTTTTAAGGTAGGTCAATCTTATACAGGTGAGAACCTGGAAATAATCAAAACAAGAGTCAGTTCTGCAAACCCACATTCCTTTATAGGCCAGAAAACTTTATTTGGCAGGAGCTTGTCACTGGCAAACATCACCTAAATACAAAACCATTTATGTATGAATTTTCAAAAACTTGTATAGGCACAAATCCCTTTTAGTTGGTGCAAATGGGATACAGGGGTGTAATGATTTTCAGAGAGGTTGGCTGGATGCTTGCACAGCATGTGCATGACAAAAGATAAGAGGGCACATATGGACTGTTTTAGTGGACTGAACCCCACACTTCCTGAAGCCTATATACATAAATAGCAGACATATTCCATACAAACAAACACAATCTATGTGTTGCATGAATGGGTTGGCTGTTTGCAGCTCCAAGAAGAACTTTACTGGTAGTGGCACTACTCAGGGGTCTTGTCAGGATTCCTTCCTTCTAAGGAACTGCAGCTCACCAAGCTGAGGGCTGTGATGATGGTAAACCAAATGCCAGTTCTGGCGAAGGCCATACGTGTTACCCAAGAACTGACAAACTCATAGCTGGAAACCAAATCAGCTCACCTGTATGTTAGTTCTATTCACAATAGGTACTAGTCTTATAAGAATGTATCAAGTGTTTAGACACTTGTAAGTTGCTGCATGCATTAATCTCACTTGCAATGTCTGTACCCCATGCTATTAGGAAATATGTAAGTTTTTTGCTTTATAATTTTGAAATTTTTGCTCTGAATTTGTGAATCCAGGCATGAGAATCATCCCCCTTCTACCCATTCAGGAAGCCTATCAAGATTAAAGAGGCCATTAAGAAACACTGGGACACAAAAGATTGGCGAGTGGCCCTATCCCATCTTAGAAATACTAAGTACAAGAGAGGTAAATTCATAGACTGGAAATGTAGGTCATGGTTACAGTACAGAATTATATTACCTAAGTTATGTCAGCATATAGTCACCACAGTAACTAAACCACTTCTTGTGTGTCCACACTACGCTCCTTGTATCAGCGGTGTGCATCCTCCCTAGAAGCGCTTGTACCGACTGTAGTGTCAGTGTGGGGTATTGTGGAATGGCTTCATAAGCAGTGCAGTGTCTACATTGACACCACGGTTGACCTAACTACATTGACAGTGACTGTAAGCCTCTCAGGGAGATGCAGTAATTAAGTTGGCATAGTGGCACAGTTATGTGATTTTTAAAGTAAGTGACCATTTACCACTAAGTCCAACTTGCCTTGATGGCAAAAAAGACTGGAAAACCTAAGGAGACTGTTTATAACTCCATGGTAAAACTGATATATTGATCCAAGAGTTCACATTTGCTAGTTAGTATGTTCTATAATTAGATTTCACCATCTAACAATTTGGGGTGTCTGCCCTGTTTTTGACAATCTGCCCCAAGGTAGGCACTCATGGTCACGAGCCACTCCAGACAGTGTGATAAGGGCACCATGATCCAGGGAAGATAGTTACTAGGTAAGTATTGATACAACATTGTACTTCCTCATTTATACAATTCTCTAACGGCTTATTATGTTAAAACTTCCTTTACGGGAGACAGATGCTTCCCTCTTCACTTCTGGTTTATGTTGTCAGTACATCACCCCCATACTCTTGCAGAAGAGAAATTCATCTCAGCTTTTATGATATGAGAGAGAGATGGAGAGAGGGAAAGAGAGGGAGAGAGATTGAACTTGTTAGTTTATGGTGTCCTCAAGATTCTGTTCAGATGTCTTGACTAGTCAGGTAAGAGACCTTTAAATAGACCTTAGAGGGCCAATATATGATATTCCTGGACTATTCTGCACTTTACACCATTGTCATGAATGTGGGGGCTGGGAGAGACACCCTTGACTGATGAATGTTATTTTGCTAGATTCAACTCTGATAAAACCAAGAAGTAAGAAGAAGAGTTGTGCAGGAGTCCTGAATGCACTGATGCCAAGGGCTCTGATCCTTTGAGGAAAATATCTGAGATAAGCTGCAAATTAAATAACATATAAAAGGAAATAAACATCCAGAATCATCATCAGCGACAAGCTGGAACCTAGGACAATACCTAGATTTCCAATCACATTGCAAAATCACCCAGACAATAGTCACTGACTTCTTTTCACCCTGAATAGCTTCACTTTTTGTTCTTAACATCCTGCCACTGCCTGGCTTGCCTGCCTCTTCACTGATTAGCTTCATTCACACTCGCCCACCATGCATCTCACCTGTCTCATTCCTCTTGCTACTTCTGTCTCATCATCCTCTCTCTTCCTTCCTTCCCCTTCACTTTGTCTCCATCTCACCTTCTCTCCTTACCCTTGACAGCTTTTCTCCCATGAACACTGCTTCTTTCTCACTTGCCTAGTTTTCCTTCCACTATCTCTAGCCTGCTGTCTCCAAACACTCTGAAATCACTGGGTAATACTTAGTGTCTGAGGGATTTTTGTGGTTGTTGAGGAAATAGAATCTTTAAGAAACATGCCAGATTAAACCAAATAACTACAGGCCCTTTCTGTTTGAACCTCAACCTTCCTTCTAGTATCCTGCCCCCCTTCTCTTGTTGTCTTCCTTGTTCTGTTTTGTCTAATCTTAGTCCTGTTCCTCCAAGTAGGAGCCGCTTACTTGTGTAAAGTAATATGTGTAAGTGCTTCCAGGATTTGGGACTGAGGTTGTAAAAATAATCAGGCTGTGGCCAAGATTTCTTTGTTTTATAAAGTTCCTAGAATCAATATTAATAATATTAATAGTTGCAAAAAAGTTGATTAAGTACTATTCTGAGATGCAGCTATTCAGACATACAACGGCTCTATACTGTGCATGCACCCAAGTTCATAGCACACTCAGGTATTAGTCAGACTATTGCCAGAGCTATTTTTTAGCAAACCTAAGCACTCATATAAATCTTTTCTAAAGAGATAAATGCCTGTTTCTTTGAAACATTGGTTTTTTGTTTTTTTTTTTGCTTTATAGCCTGGAATGAATAAATAAGAAGGCTAACAAAAATAAAAATATATACTTACAAACGACATGCTAATAGAATGCCAGATCTCCATCCCATGTTAAATAGCTGTTATACAGACAAGTGAGTTCACCAACCCACACAGTGAAGGGGATTAGATGATAAATTTTGTTGTTTACATACACAGAGATTTGGGATCCCCAGTGGAATTCACAAACTACATTTTAAATCCTTTAAATCTTTGTCACTTCTGCCTACTTTCATCTCATCTCCTAAATAGAATGTTAAAACAATGAATATCAAGGGAGATTTTAAAAGTCACTGTAGAAAAATAGGGCACTCAGCAGTTTTCAAAACCAGGTACAGAAGAGCTGGTGTTACTAACAATGCCTCCTAGATTCAATTTTAAATGTGCTCTGAATAAAGAGTTTTTATAGCAGGTGGCTCAGGCTTAGAACAGCAAGTTTTACTTAAAGTTGGCTTATAGATGCTATCTTTCTTAGTAACTCAATGGTTTCTTGAGCCTTCTGACTCATCATTGGGTAGTTGCACATTTTCACAATAGCTTGAAGCTTTACTCAGCCTTAAAAATACTGTCCCATTCAGTACAGTTAAAAAGATCCTTACGCTAGCATGAGATTTTTTGTTCTTGCAATAAGTGACTTTACAGGATTTGCTTTCACCTATACTAGTGTAACTCCTTTGAGTTCAATGGAGTTACTCCTGATTTTACACTAGTGTAAATAAGAAGAGAATCAAGCTCAGAATATGTAAAATTGATCTTTCAGTGGCAAAGATTGTTTTTTCTTCAGGTACTTCTATAGTAGTTTCCTTAACCTAAAGGTGTACTGCCAATGGTGAAACAGCTGAAATGCCATAAAAGCTAGCCTGGTAAGTAGTAGGAATCAGAAAATTTTCAAAACAGTGCTACCAAAAGCCATATTTAAGACTGCAATGTTTGTTTCTATATATATTCCACTTTAAATATCAGAAACTTTCACCCAAGTCAGTGAGTCATTGTGTGTGTTAGGTCTGTCCCAATGGGATTTAAACTTATGCTTTCATTCTATACCAGGGGTCGGCAACCTTTCAGAAGTGATGTGCCAAGTCTTCATTTATTCACTCTAATTTAAGGTTTCGCGTGCCAGTAATACATTTTAATGGTTTTTTAGAAGGTCTCTCTCTACAAGTCTATATATTATATAACTAAACTAATGTTGTATTGTAAAATTAAACAAGGTTTTCAAAATGTTTAAGAAGCTTCATTTAAAATTAAATTAAAATGTTGATCTTACGCCGCTGGTCCGCTTAGCCCACTACTAGTCTGGGGTTCTGTTCACCTAGGCCGGCAGTGGGCTGAGCGGGGCCTGCAGCCGGGACCCCAGCTGGGAAGGGTCTGGCAGCCAGAACCCCAGATCAGCAGCGGGCTGTGCACGGCCAGCAGCCGGGACCACAGACCAACAGTAGGCTGAGCGGCTCAGCCCACTGCTGCTCAGGGATTCCATCCGCCGGCTCCTGCCAGCTGGGATCCCAGCTGCCGGACCCGCTCACCCTGCTGCCAGTCTGGGGTCCTGGCCCTGCCCACATACAGTGGGTACCTACCTTCTCTCTGGTTCTGGCCATTCTCTTCCTCTCTCTGCAGTGAGCTGAGGGTGGGAGTGCACTGAGCACAGGGCTGGGGGTGAAGGGTCTGGCCAGGAGCTAGAATGAGGGAGGGGGCTCAGTGTTGGGGCAGGAGGTTTGGGTGTGGGGGCACTTACCTGGGCAGCTCCCATTTGGTGTGAGGGATACAGGTGGGAATGTGAGGCGGGGGTGCAGGAGCTCCCATTTGGTGCTCAGGGTGGGGATGGAGATGTGTGGGGTGCATGGGATGTGGGAGGTACAGGAGTCAGGACAGAGGGCTAGGCACATGTGAGGGGGGTGCAGGTGTCAGGGTAGGGGGGCTGGGTATGTGTGGGGGTGCCAGAGTCAGGGCTGGGGTCATGGAGGGGGTGAAGGACTGGGTGGTACAGGGTTCAGGGCAGGGGCCTGGGGTGTGTGTGGGGATGCAGGGCTCAGGGCAGAGGGGTGTGTGTGGGTGGGCAGAGGCTGAGAGCTCAGGGCAGAGGGCTGGGTGACTGCCCTCCTCAGAACTCCTAACCCCCCTGCTCCTTGTCCCAACTACCTCCTCCTGGGACCCTAACTACCCCCCAGGACCCCACCTCCTATCTAAGCCTCCCTGCTCCTTGTCCCTTGACTGCCTCCCTAGGACCTTACCCCCTACCTGTCCCCTGATTGCCCCAACCCTTATCCACACCCCTGCATCCAGACAGAACCCCCTGGACTCCCATGCCTATTTAACCGCTCCTTACCCCCTGACAGGACCCCTCAAAATCCTGACCCATACAAACCCCCCGCCAGCTCCCTGCCTGCTACTCCTCTCCACACCCCTACCTCCTGACAGCCCCCCCAGAACTCCCGCCTCATCCAACCTCCCCAGCTCCTTCTCCCCTGACCACCCCCTCCAGAGATCCCCAACCATAACTGCCCCCCCCAGGACCCTCCTTGCTCCCTGTCCGCTGACTGCCCTGACCCATATCCACCCCCCACCTCCTAACAGACCCCGGGACTGCCATGCCCCATCGAACCCCCCCTGACTGCACCACCCAGAGACCCCCACCCCTAACCACACCCCCCTGGGATCCCACCCCCGCATCCAACCCATTCGGCTCTCTGTCCCCTGACTGCCCCCACTCCTTATACAACACCTCACCCACAGCCTCAGACCTCTTACCATGAGGCTTCCTGCTCATCTGGAGCCCTGCCACCGCTTGCGCACCCTGCCCCTCAGAATGCTGCGAGCATGGTGGCAGAGCTCCAGGTGGGTGGGGAGTGTCTTTCCATCCCCATGGAGCCAAACGCTGCCCCGTGGGAGTGTGCAGCCCTAGCCCCCAGAACACTGTGCTTGTGGCGGCAGAGCTCCAGGAGAATGGGGGAAGGCAGGGGAGGGGGCAATGGCTTGCTGCACTTGGCCGGA
This sequence comes from Chelonoidis abingdonii, assembly GCF_003597395.2. NCBI lineage: Eukaryota > Metazoa > Chordata > Testudines > Testudinidae > Chelonoidis > Chelonoidis abingdonii. The sequence continues at coordinate 266,999,112 of NC_133769.1, forward strand.
CGCTCTGCTCAGGAGCATGGACCCTGTGGCTTGCTGTGCCAGCAGGATTTTTAATGGCACACTGGAGTCCCAGCAGGCCCCAGCGTGCCATTAAAAATCAGCTTGCGTGCCGTCTTTGGCACTCATGCCATAGGTTGCCGATCCCTGTTCTAGACTGTTCTTTTTTTCTTCTTCCATTGGCCCACCCTGACAACCGAAGCATATACTGCCTACCCATGCCAGTGTTGTGCTGTATGTAGCTACTGAGTGAAAGGAAAACAGTTACTCCCATAGATCCAAATTAATGGCCACACTAGTTCTCAAGAGCAATGCAATCTCTACCTGGCCACTGAGTCTGTGGTTATGCACTCCTTCCCCTTCACACCTCCTTCCTTTGCATAAAAGTGCAAAGATCTTGGACTTGCTCCTGAACTCACGCCTCCTCCATTTTTGCTACCAAATGATTCTGGTTTCAGTGAAGAAGACAGCATTGTATCATTACAGTCACTGGTCACAGCCTAGAAATACTTCTGCCCTTAATGGAATCCCTAACCAAAATAGCATCCCAATCCAGTTATTTAATCATGAGCAACTGAACCTACAGATTGTACCCGAAACAAGTTCTGAAGCTCCTTTCCTTTGTTATGAAGAAATCTTCTCTTACTGTGATGACTTGAGACAAGCAAATGTGAGTAGAACTGAGGTAGGAAATGCAGAAGGGAGAAGGAAAAATAATGACTCGGTAAGTTCCCTCACTCCCATAAGGCTTTGGAGCCTGTCAACAGACATTCCAAAAGGTTGGCAGTATGCAGCTAGGGAGACTGTGTAAGGATTTTTATCTCTCTAGGCTGATCTGATCAGACGACCTCGGGGAGCCTTACAGTTTACCTCCCGCTGAGTCCCCCTTTTAAGCCTATCTATCAGAGCTGACCCCAGATGAATAACACACGCACAAATGTGAAACAACCAACAACACTTTATTTGCTAAGGGGAGAGGAAGGAAGGGAAAAGGGAATGGATTAATGATTCTGGAGATTCGGAATAACACACAGGCACACACAGGCACTTATAATTCAAGATGTTCTTCTACCTCTACAGACGTCAGCAATGAAGGGATTGCAGGATACAGATAACAGAAGCCAGCGATGAACACCGACCATGGACGACAGATGAACTAGACAGGTATGTATCCTTATGTTAACGCCCACCCTAACCCACTTTGCGTCATCCTGAGTGCACGATTGATCTAACTAATTGGACTAGGTCCATGTATGCAAGTTTGCTTTCCCAAAACAATAAACAAACAACCCCAACTTAATTAGTAAGTAACTATTGCAGGCCAATAGCCAGTGCCAAGATTGTACCGCACTATGACAGAGAGCTAGACACCTGAACCTCTGACAGCTCAAAAGCTCAAGAGCCAGTATCCCTGGCCCCTCCCCTCATTGGTCTTTATAGGGAGCTGTTGCTGGGCAAGATCAGATTCCTGCTCTTTCCATTTTCCTGCCTTTTCTAGGTACTGAGGAACAAGAACCTGACCCAAAATGGAGGTCTCCTTGTTCTTTTCCCAAAACAAAAAGGCCTTTTGATTTACAGAACTTATTTTAACCTCTGTACATAATAATTTGGCAAACATGTAAACTGAAATTAACAGATGGATGGGAGTAAGGATGGAACCAGCTATTTTTTACACATGCTTCCCTAAGGGGAGTCACTATTTTCCTCAGGAATTCATGTGACAACTAGAGAATCACATTACACTCTTGCCATAGTTCATGAGTTGGGAGTGGTGTGTGTGTGTGTGTGTGTGTGTGTTTGTAGATTTTGCTATTGGCAGAAAAGCTCCTAAGAGACTCTTGTTGACATGGTAGAGCAGAGGTGGGCAAACTATGGCCTGTGGGCCACATCTGGCCCCCAGCACCCTCCTGCCCAGTCCCTGAGCTCCTGGCCTGAAAGGCTAGCCCCCAGACCTTCCCCTGTTGCTCCCTCTCCCCCGCAGTCTCAGCGTGACACATCACCAGTGCAATGCTCTGTGCGGCCGGCAGTACAGCTGCAGATCTGTGGCCTGACCCGGTGCTCTGTGCTGCGCGATAAGGGGGTGGGGAGGAAGGGGAAGGGGAAGGCAGGGGAATTTGGGGTGGTGGTCAGGGGGTGAGGGTGTGGATAGGGGGCAGAGCACTCAGAAGCCGGGTAATGGGAGGGTTGAATGTGTGCAGGGGTTCTGGGGGGCAGTCGGGAAGGAAGGTGGGGTTGGATGGGGCAGGGGTCCGGGGCAGGCAGAAATGAGAGGAGGGGTTGGATGGGACGACAGGCAGGCAGAGGTGGGGGTTAGGGGGCAGTCAAGGGACAGGGAGCAGGGGTGTGTGGATGGGGCAGAGGTCCCAGGGGGGCCATGAGGGAACAGGGGGGTTGGATGGGGCAGGAGTCCTGGAGGGGCATCAGGAGGTGAGAAGCAGGGGGAGAGGATAGGAGGCGGGCACCGGACCATGCCTGGCTGTTTGGGGAGGCACAGCCTCCCCTAACCGGCCCTCCATACAATTTCCAAAACCTGATGTGGCCCTTGGGCAAACTTTTTGGCCTACCCCTGTGGTAGAGTGTGAAAAAAGCAGATATGGCCCAGGAAGTGTGATGCTTTCCTTTCCTTTCTTTTGGGGATCCTGTTGATTGACAGTTTTGCTGGCCATGCCCAACCGTGAGGGTATAAACTGTTTCCCTAGAAGGGAAGAACATATACAAGTCTGAAGAGAAACTTGCAAAACCATTTCAAGTAGCTGTTTTGTTTTGTTCCGATTTTTCCTACCATCTGTGTTTTGGGGGGTTTTGCGCACATCAGGAGGAGAATGTAGGAGCCATAACTTATCTATTCAAAGCCAAAGTCCCTTAACAGAGAGTGCGAGTGCATGTGTGTGAGGACAAGATGGTAGTAGCTTACATGTTCTTAAACTTTCATGCTGAATTTCATGTATTTTGTCAAGTAAACAAAATAGACAAAAGAAACATGAAGTGAAGAGTCACAAATAAAGCTGTTTATCCTTCCTAACTCACCAGCCAATTTTCTTCAGATGTCCTAGGGGGCTGCATCTCTGCTTTCTATTAGTATTCAAAATCTATCTTTTTATCATAAACTGTAGGTGTTAGATGTTCAGGAGAGAAGCCAGTGGAGTTCCATCTCTAAGGAATCCTATTGTAAAGGGTGCAGGGGAAGATGTGAGCCTGTGTACTGTTCCTTTAAAAAGGAAAAATGTCCAAGAAGCCAAGCCAAAAAGGAGAGCAGGGCCAAGGGAGATTCTGTTGGAAGCTCTACAGTAAAGCAGACAGGATAGCTTTGGGCATTTTGTCTTCCTTATTCTAATGGCGCGCCTTGTTTAAAACCCTACCTACTGAACAACCTCTCATGGTTTTCTTTACTGATCCAAGGGTTATAATGCTCTGCTTATCCATATAAAGGTCTGATAATAGCTTCCATGCTTTCTCTGAACCTCTGCTTGTGACAAAAGCATGCATATTTACGTGTTACTTTTAAAAAATTTACTATTCGTCAATATTTTTAAGATCAAATGTTATGGTTACTTTTATTGCCTTCCTCATTTATAAGTACTATTTCAGCTTTACTCCTACTGCATACATTAATAATCTGATTTATTGTTGGCTCCTCTTTGCATTAAGCTTCATCTGAGGTTTGGAATCTGGTAAAGCATTCCATCAGGTCAGTCTACTTAATGGACTCATTAAACTGAAAGTCTGATAAAGAGCTGAAGTTTGACTATTTTTTTTCTTGCCACTTTTTTATGCCGGCTCAGGAATGAGGCAATTGAAGACACATTGTCAGGTGACCAAAAAAAAAAAAAGCAACGAGGAGTCTTTGTGGCACCTTGGAGACTAACAATTATTTTTTGCTGATACAGACTAACACGGCTACCACTGAAACCTCTCATGTGACAGTGGCAAACAATTTCAGAGTCACTTTCTTCTAACTCTGAACATGGAACTTGATTTAAATAAGAAAAATGGTGCTATCCCTAAAGCTAATCTCTGTGTGTGTCTATATGTACTCCATATCACACCTTCTCTTAGAGCTTTCCCAACCATCTTCCTGCCAGAGTTTTAGAGAAACAGCCCACATACCTTCACATGATGCAAACACCATAATTTAGTTGAATACAATTTTATATACGTGCAAACAGAAAATTCAAAATTTAGGGTATTTCATTTGCATGGATTGAAGATTCATTTCCATTTCTTTATGCTGTATTTTTTGCTTAATCTGTATTTTTTAAAAATAAATGAAATATTTGTTGAAAATATTTAAAGCACTGGTTATTAGGGTATAATACCACCATGCAAACCTCCATTAATACTATGCTAATACACAATGCATATGCCAGTCCACCTTTATGCCCTACAACACTCAGACTGTTTTGACCCTATCCCTAGCCTGGATATTAACCGCCAACATTGTCAAAATGTGTAAAGTGTTTTTTTTTGTGTGTGGGGGGGGTGTAATTTTTTTGGAGGGGGGTAGAGGGTGGGAGGGCATGGTATGTAGACTAGAGTTGCCAAGGAAATAAAACTCCATCACCTATTGTCTCAAGGCTCCCAATCTAGTTTTAACCCTAGCATCATTTACAGGCCAAATCCTGTTCAGCTTTTGCATGTAAGTAACCCTCATGAAATCAAAGTGCAGAGTATTATTGCTATGGAGAGGTAAGTAAGGAGAGCAGTACTTGTCCTTACCTTGTTATCCATATTTTATAAAGTTTACACTTGACATAAACACTTGTGTTGCCTAGCAATTTTATTAAAGAGCTCTGAATAATGCATGTTTGTGTACAGCTAACAAGCTCAGGAGGTTGTATTATGTTAACAGATGCACTGCAAATCTTTCCAGTTCAAAAACAGTTTGATTACCATATCGCTAGACTGATCCAATATGTATGCAGTCAGATTGAGTAATAGTCTTTTGCATATGAAATAATGATAATACTTTGCACATCTGAAGCACCTTCTGTCTGTGCACCTCAAAGTGCTTTGCATCTATAAATAATTTAGGATAGCACAGTATCTCTGTAATTCAGGGGACCTAATCCAATATTTTCACCACCTGTATGCATGCATGTTGCAATATACGTGCCCAAATAGACAATGTAATAATGTTACCACTAGCTCTTCTCACATGTAATAGCACTGCTGGACCATATTATCATAATTCGAATTCCTCAGTGGTTTATCTCATTGCAGGATAATCTTGTTACAGATGATCTTGTTTACTGAATAGTTTCAGTGCAAGACGTTCTCATTCATGACTAATCCTGAGGATTTGTCACCTGGGATCTAAACTGTAAGTGAATCCCAGTAAAAGAAAAAGAGCCATATGTAGCTCCCTTCATTAGGCTACTAATCACGACACCCTCTTCTAAAGTCTGACTCTGTATCTCAGAGAAAAATATAATTCCTCATGACACAGTAGGGCTTCTATCGAAACAATCAGTCTGAAATTGACTTTTGTAATAGTATTATCATAAAATGCTGTAAAAATTAGTGTAGGAAATTGAAATGCAGAGGAAAATTGGTTGTTTGCTGGTCTATTGTTTTAATACTTTAGGAAGCAGCATGATTGTGTATTGTTTATTCTGATGATTTTATTAACTGGGCAACTTGTTTAAGTTATTTTTTTCTCTATAGCCAAGAACAAATAAACAGTTGTAAATTGTTGTATTAAGATCATATCTGTGAAGCAGGGAAAAATAATGCTATTTTTGCTAATCTGAATTGCAGACATTTAAAATCTAATATTGCTTAAGCTTGTATAAGTAATTGCACAGTGTAGGGGGCACAAAAGCATCAAAAGGATTTAAACTTTATAAGAGCTATAGTGTTGACAGAGGTAATATAAACAAGATTAGGTGTGATGATGCACAGATGTGTGCAGAGGGACAGATTTAAATAGATTGCAAATGTATCTTAATCTTAATGTATTAAACAACCAAAAGCAATGCAGGATGGTGATGCAGAAATGGAGTCTTTTACAGGCTAATTTTTTGGTAGGAAGAAGGAACATTTAGTAAAATGGGGTTCTCTAATTCTGAGGCACTTCAGTTAGTTCTCATCCATGGGAAAGTATACACAAGGACATGGTCACATCAATGACCTCAGCAACAAAGTCTGCTATAAAAAGAAAAAATTATTCCGTATTGTTGTGCAAATGACTTCATGAAAGTATATGGACATCAGAAAATGGTGGACATACACCATTCAGATTTTGTAAAATACAGAATCAGATTTCTAAACAGTTTATGCAAGTTAACATTTGTAAATGTAACTCCACTGTCAAAATGTGAACTTCGCTTTGAAGTGCTGTCTCATAAGGAAAAAAAGACAACATGATGCAGAACTCCGCATTGCTAGATTTGCTGTCAGTATATATTTCTTGTTGATATTTAACATTTCCTAGTTAAAAATACTTTAAGGTGCTAAAGCTGTAAATATTTATTTATTAAGCATTAAAAATCCATAAGAGAATTTTGTAATTTACTGGAGAAAATCTGTGTTAGAAAGCCTAGCTATTCATAATTAAAATTAAGCTTACATTAAAAAACAAAGCCAAATATTGGAAAATATCAGAATGCACCACTAAGGTCACCCTAATAACCTTAACTTTTCCCCATCAATCACTCACTTTGTCACATAGTTAAAATCTCTTTAACTAAAATATCTCCTAAGCTTAGGGAGTGTTCGGTCTGTGGCTATGGATATCTGAAATCCATTAAATCCACTTCATTTGCATAGTTTGGGAGCTCTAGAGTAAATTATTTTGGTTTTGTAAATATTTGTCTGCGATACAAAAGAGTGATTTTCCCACTAACTTACTTTACCAGTATATAAACTATTTCCGATCCAGCCCTTTACATAGAGAGAGAGTGTCAAATGGAATAATCCTCATTGAAAATAACAGATTAATATAAATCTGAAGTTTCTAGATCAAGTCATTTAGGAATGATGACAAATTAAAAAAATGAGTAATTTTTAAAAATAATCTCACATTTTGCATAAACTACATTTAATTCCAAATAGAATGATCAATTTGCATCAGAATTTCTAGAAATGAAAAGTACTTCTGCATAAGATTGAAAGTATACAAAGTTCAAAGTAGACTGCTCTAATATTGGTGAAGTGTAGCGGCAGCTGTCAAGATCTGCTTCACAATGGCACTGGCTTTAGCATCAACTATAAAAAAAATTGTGCTTAGCATTAGATAATGCATGACATCTTCAATGCATTTTACAAACATTAATTAAGTAATTAATAATATGTAATGTCAGATTGTGTCTAAATTGCAGTGCTTTCTGGTATGTGAATAGAGAAGCTATGTTACAGGCTGAGCTCCCTCAAAGAATTCTGACTGATTTGTCTGGAATTCTTCCTAGAGAGAGGCTCCTACACAGTCTGTGCTACACATACAGCTCCACCAAACTTGCAACAGGTGCAATCTGTGCTTCCATCTGTGCTTATCAAGCTCTATTGGCTAATGAGGAGAGGAAGGCTGGGCTTTGGCCTTCTCTTTCTCCTGTCCCCTCTGCCAGTATATCCAGATATATGATCACAAGCATCCACAGAGCAGAATTCTTAAGGGCTTTTGAAAAGCTGAATTTGAAAACGATACCAAATGTATTCTTTGTCTGAAATGATAAAGCATTTAGTAGAACGCTGAAGGTTCAGGAGAGTTGTTTACCAGATATTTGAATAATGGCAAAAAGGTTGTCTCATTTCTCCCACACCTCTTAACTTGCAAACTTCAAACTATTTTCCAGCTTCACCTGGCAGACAAATAAAATTACACTACTAAAGTCCTCTCAAATTCCCTGATCTGATTCAGGCATCAGCTGATATTTATGCATAGAAATGGCAGTTTGCAGGATTTTCAAATGAAATATTTCTGTGTACTGTAGAAAATAATGAGACTCAGGATGATGAGCTGCATTAGGGAAAGCAAAGACAAAGGAAATTCACTGTGTTTAGCTTGAATAAATTAATACCAGTATGTAGATCAGGGATAATATTGGGATTTTAAGCTTGAGAAGAAGAGGACAGACGGAGAAAGGTTTTATAGACCCAACATTGCTAGTAGCACAATTTAAATTATTAACAGCCAACTCTTTTAATAAAACCCTCCCTACACTCACAAGAGAGCCATTTTTTTTTTTAAAGACATCTTCTTACTAGGCAGGTTTTTTCCCCTCTCCAACAGCTCTCTGTAAAACTCATTCTATATAGTAACCCAAGTGCTTCTGAGAACTGAATTAAGTTTCTTGAGCTTGCTTTGAAAACTTTGATACAATTTGTGAGTGTACAAGCTTTTATTTATCACGTGGCAATCTTGTCCAAGACAACGTGATGTCTGAGCTACTTAGTCTGTGTGAAATCATGGGATGAGTGAGGGGAGACAAATAAGGCACAGAAGGCACACAGAAGAAATATGCTTCATGTTAATAAACCACATGTTTAAAAAATAAAGACCAAATAAAAATGGAAGTAGCATAGGTAAATATGAACTGTTTAAAATAAGATCTTAAAATTTATTTTTAAAGTGTGATAAACACTAATAACCATGAATAGTTCTTGGTTTTGTTTTCTTAGTAAGAAATACGTCAAATATGCTGAGAAATCCTAGCACACATTATAGTCCAGCTATTGCTGCTAATATTCCTGAGGAATTGCCACTCCTTTGGGGGCAATTATTAGAACTGGGGAATTTGTGGAAACAAGTATTCCTGAATGTGTTTGAGAATTTTGAATCGCAGTGCAATACAATGCAACCTTTTAGTTAGCTTTTCCACAAACGTTTGTACAGCTGTTGTTTATTGTTATTTGCATAAATGCCTAAGGAAGAACATCTTATTTATGTCAGTACAGATATGTATGCTTGAAGAAACTTATTTATTTGTGAATGAGTGTGAGCAGGAAGAACTCGCCTAGCTCACGCTGGCTTTGTGTGTTGTAAGGGAGGACAGAGAGAATAATAGAGTGAAAAAAGCAGCAATGCGATTCGACTCTATGCCCGCATCCCCAAGACGAGCAAAAAATGTTCCAGAAGGCCTGGGGCTGTCTTCCTTGATGCTAAACTCCTATTGCCTCACAGCAGAGCATTGACAGGAATAGACACTTTCTAAAATCTGGATTTGCAGTGTGAAAGGTTCAAGCCCTCATAGCTGTGGAGACATTTTGGGCTCTGAAACCTGAAAAGGAGGTGGGTTTCAGAGACCAAGCTCCAGCCTGAGCAGTCTACCTGACTAGTTTTAGTGCTGTTGTGCGAGCCTGAGTCAGTAAACCTGTGCTCTGAGACTCACTGCTGCAGGTTTTTCTCTACTTACTTCCTAATGCCCAGGGAAATGGCAGTTGCATGGAGCTTCCTCACCTCTGTGCTCCCCACCCCACCTTTAGTCTCCCGTTATACCTGGATGCTCACACTTGATCCCACACTTGACACAAAATGGTGGAAGGAGGCAGGCAGGGCCCGATTAAGGTTATGAAAGTCCTAAGTATGAATTACATATTGCAGAAAAAAATATAAAGTCCAACTTTTATTTACATTATATTTACATATTACTTATGTAAAATTAACAAATTTATTCTACTGTCACTACACTCAGTTCTTCAAACAAACATTTTTTCCCTAGCTTTATCTGTGGCAAAGTCATGAATGATGTCATGGTAGTTCAAAGACCTGATGATTTCATTCTCAATGTTCAAGAGGGACAAAACACTGAGATGCTCTTGAGTCAGTGGATCGGAAGATGTTTTTGACTCTGTTTAGAAGAGAGAAGGAATGTTCTCCACTACAGTTAGTAATCATTAGTGACAAATGCAGTTGTAATACATTGTCAACATTTGGGAAATGTTCTATCATATTGGATTCAGTGATAACATGGTACATCCAAATAGATTTGTTTTCATCATCTTTTCTCTCTATATCTGAGTGGTGTAAATTGAACAAATTGAAGATATTCTTAAGTAAAAGCTATTGGGAGATCATCTGGGTACCTCTGACACAGATGTTTGATACCTTCACTGACTTCAGAACTTGAAATGTTAGGCGAAAAATTTGTCAGCACACTAAGTGTTTTGTCAATATTTTTCTAAGCCTTGATCCGATGTTCTAATGAACTCTTCAGTTTGTTGATGAGTATTAACTCTGAAGGGTTCCTTATCACTGAATGAGTGGGCAGTTGCATCGTCGCATGTCTTCTGTCTTTTGTGGTGTTTGGCTGACTTATCTTTGTGGTTAGCAGTCCTTGCAGCCCCCTGAATTTCATACTCATCAAAACTATCCCGCATTTGTTGAAGAACAGTTCCAAGACTCCTCATCAGGTTTACAGCAGTGGAAAGTCAGTTTGAGGACTTTGCAAGCTTAAACTGCACCTGATGTATGGCTGAAGTATCATTCCAAACCTCACATAAAATACCAGTTTCCAAAGTGTGCATTGCATCACTCAGGATCTTTGCATCTTTTCTTGTTGCTGATTTTTTGAGATTCATGATCCTTGATGTTCTCTAGTGCTTCAAGGATGTTGGGGGTATCCTAGAACAACTGCATTCACAACTTCAGCATTGACACTCCACCGTCCCCCTGATAGTGATTTGGGCACTGGTCATCCCTTTGGTAGTGAATTGCTAAGAATCATTCAATGACTGGTTGATGCAGAGGAAAAACTGTACAATTCTTAGACAAATCCAGAAAAAGAAAGTGCTTCAACACAACTATCCACAGTAGACAGGCCAGCAAGGTTGAGTGAGTGTGCAGCACATGGTATGTAATCAACCAAAGCATTGTGGTCTTTTATCTTTGTCTGCATCCCTGGATATTTGCCAGTCATATTATTTGGATTGTCATACCTTTGGCCATGACAAAGACTGATGCCAATCCCATTTTCGGTGAGGAAATCAAGTAGGTACGAGGCAACTTTCTCTGCAGTGGCTGGGGATGTTTAGGAAGGTCATGAAATGCTCAGCTTGCCCTCTGGGTAGCATATAACACAAGATGATAGCTGATTTACATGTGACACATCCAAAATTAAGTTGATGGACAATGAAAAATATCCCACATCTTTGATCTCATCTACAATGACTGATAGTGTCTTCTTTGCTAGCAGTGCAATGAATTCATCACAAATAGCCTTTGATAGGTATGATGTATGGTCTTTTCCACAATTTGTGTGTTCACTGATGTGCTGAACTAAGAAAGGGTCAACTTAGCGATTAGCTCTAGAATGTCAAGGTAATTGCCATTGTGTTTCAATCCAATAGTCCCATCTGAGCCATGGAATGGCAGACCACACTCAGCAAGAAAAGTTATGGTTTCAACTACACATTGGAGAACGTTCCTCCAATAAGCATGAGCTTCCAGAAACTGTTTTTCCATTTGGGTATCAGTTCTGCTACTCATTTTCTTTTGGGCACAGTAACTGCTAACTGTCAATGTATGCTGCTCACTCATTGTATAATTGGTAATGTATGCAGTATTCTTCCAATCATTGAAGCCTTCACAGAACATTCCTCACTTTTTGATATCAGAAAACAAGCAGCAATAAAAATAGTACACTTTCTTCTTAGAAGGCAAATAGATGAGCCATTCTTGTTTGCTAATCTGTTTGTTAGACTGCATATATTCAAACATAGATAACTATTCTGATAGATATACTCTTGCTTTGTCAATGAAAAGTCAGCATCTAGATTCTGGCATTTCTGTGGGCCCTTCTCAGTCCAATATGCAATGAGCTCTTGAGAAGTCATGTCCCACTCACCTTGATCATTAGAGAAGGATATTTTTGTATTACTATAACTGGGAAAGTCTTCAGAGGAGTGGGGTGAGACGGCAGCTAGAGAAGTCACAGGAGGCTGCTCCTTTTTGTCAGGCACAGCAGGTTCACTTGGACTGGTATTCGCCTGGACTTCTTCATCACCTGACTTAGTAGGAGAAACAAATGTTAGGAGAGGAGGAGTACCTTTCAGCACTACATCTTGTCTTTGCCATCTTTTTTTGGCCTCCTTCAATTTCTGTCATCCTCCTTTCTTCAACATGGTTTCTATTGTCCAGTGTAGGCCTACTGTGTTCAAAGTTCACTATTGCTTGGGGCCACAAACACTTAGCCCACAAAGACAAAATTACAACCACCATAAACTGAATTCACAATCTTGATGGATTCATTTGTACAAAGCAATATCTAATGAGACAAAACTTTTCCGATGGCCCCACTACTGTTGCTCAGTTGTTACTTCAAAATGGAATGGACAGCCTACAGTAGGGCCTAAAAATAGGAGGGCCTAAGGTTATAGCATTATTAGACTATGGATAAATCCGACCCTGGAGGCAGGGGAATTTTAGTCCCTCATATTCCTTCATGTGGCTGAATAGCTCTGAGCAATCTGCTAGCCTTAAGTAAATGTCATTATATTTGAGAAACTAGCTCCCAAATGAAAAGTGTTTTTACTTGGAGATTGAGCTATACACTTGTTACTGTGTTAGTTTGCCTTGCACATTCTTGGTACCTTTAGATCTTTTAAAATCCATTATAATTAATTATTTACCAAATAACATATCAGAAAATCATACTTCATTATACCCTTTTTGTGACCAAACTTTTTTTTGTTTGTTTGTTTCTAAAAACTAAATGTATTTATTTGGTGTATGCAGTCTGGTCAAGCCAAACCACAGCGTTCTTATCAAGAATAGTCAAGGTACAAAAACCTCCAGGAAGCTGAGGTCATTCTGCAGTCCTCAACAATGTGTGTCATGGTTTGTGGCTGCTCACACTGACATAGTGGACTATATCTCTAAAACATTCTAAATAATCTATACAGGATATACATGAAAGTTACAAAACAAGGCTATAGAACAGTGGTTCTCAAAGCTGGTCCATCACTTGTTCAGGGAAAGCCCCTGATGGGCTGGGCCAGTTTGTTTACCTGCCACATCCACAGGTTCAGCTGATCACGGCTCCCACTGGCTGTGGTTCACTGTTCCAGGCTAATGGGTGCTGTGGGAAGCGGTTTGGGCCAAGGGATGTGCTGCCTGCCCTTCTTGCAGCGGCATTGGCCTGGAGAAGCAAACCACAGCCAGTGAGAGCCGTGATTGGCCAAACCTGCGGACGCAGCAGGTAAACAGCCCAGTCCGCCAGCGGCTTTCCCTGATCAAGCTGTGGACCAGCTTTGGGAACCACTGCTCTAGAACACACACATGCTGCAAAATAAGAATACTGTAGAATAGTGTGTGTGTGTGTGTGTGTGTGTGCGCTTTCCAGATTTAAAGGCCCAGCCCTCTCAGGCAAAACAGTAGAATATTTGCTAAACTGGAGTCTAGGATTTGGCCTTAAATAAGTAAATGCATGGAACTTACATTAAAATCTAAGGTCCAGATTTTGCCCTCATCTGAACGTGCAGGTTGTATATCCACTTGCAACTTTAGTTGATTCTAAGGTTGGAATTGAGCTTAATGTATATACTATTATGAGAAAAATGGGGGTTGGAAATCAATTTTAAAAGACCAGTCAAATGCATATATCCATTATCAAAAAAATATTGACGAAATAAAAATATCTGACTCCAGAGTTCTCCCTCCAATGAGATTATCTATATGAAGGATTCAGTTAATTTAATATTTGTTTAATAAAATTGTATTGTGGATGCTCTTTCTTAGACCAATATTCTCAAATGAACATTAAAATGTATTTAAGAAACTGTCCTAATACCATACAGTTAATTTATTGATGCTGGAATATATACAAGTTACATGTATTAAATTATTGATGAATTGCTAAATTCTTTATATTGGGAATCCATATCCATTCACCTCTTTGGAGTGATGTATTTAGAGCTTTCTAGCTCTGAAGTGCTTTTTAACATAACTAGTACTTCAATGGAAAACGTCTGGCAATTACAATGCAATACATCTGCGAACAGAATGGATTTTGTTCTAATCTTAACTCCAAAAATGGGAACTTCAAAAGATTTAGAAAAAGATGTATAACATATGAAAATACATATCTGCCATATATAAGGACTAGTTAACTAATTTGCTCTCTTGGTTCGTTTTTTTTTTTTAAATAAATATTACATATAATTCTTTGAATTCAAACTCATAAAAACTGTTGATGAGATTCAGCTTCAGAAGAATGTTTCCTGACCCATAATATTTCAAAAAACACATTTCTGGAAACTTGGCTATATTAAATCTTAATAACATAGGGGTCTGGAGCAATCATTATTGAGTTGTCATCAGAGTCTACAGGATATAAATCTAAACAAATGCCTCTAGTATAAAAAGAATTCCTTATTAAAACCACCTTTCTTTTAAGCCTATATTACCTCAATATGTTATTTTTGTGTGTTTTTAGCAGGGCTTCTTCTTATGTCCCCGTGACTAGTCAACTGCCAGCTTGAGTTGCATCAAAACTAGAGCTATTAGGTCTGTGAAAAGCTGCATGACAAGAAATGTTACATTTTAAAGACAAGCTTGTCAATTTGCTGATTATATGGAAACATTAATTAAAGCCATCAGAGTCTCTCTGTTTTTTCTCAGGCTCAAGAAGTGAAAGCAATTAAAGTTAATATTGGGTGGTTCAGTCCACACATATTCTTTTTCCACATCGTATTGTCTTTGATGATCCTTTAAATAAAAACCAAATTTTTTACTCCATGTCCCATATCCAGTGATGCTAACAAGCACTTGTGAATGGGCTGTTCCAGGTCTGATCTTGACTTTGACGTTTGATGTCAATGTGGTGAAATTTACTGCAGTTTTTAAAATATGCTTTTGTGGGGGGTCTAAGAACACCCTAATGGGGTGGAGCAGTAGTGAAGCCATACTCAAAGTTGTTTCAGAAAATTGTGGTTAATGGGCTATATATATATATATACATTATTACCCCTCTATAAGCTGAGCAGCTAGTCAAAGTTCAGGACCTTGGGAAGGTGACAGTTGGGAGGAGAAAGTGGTGAGAGTCAGGTATTTCTTTGGTGTAGCTTTGTTTATGTGCAGAGAATCTACAAAGTTCTGTCTCTCTGGACACAGAAGGAATCAAATAGCAGGAAGCAGCTTCTTTTGCCCATAGTCCCAAACTACTTTAGTCAGCACCAGACCTAGAACCTTCCTTTAGACTTCTCCAGAGTCTCATTATGCTTACAGGCTGCTGCTTGCCTTTTTGGCCCCTCTGAGTCTTCCTCCATTTCTGCATCTTCCCTGTTCCTGTGTGTGAGCATCCTGCTTTCTCTCTCTCTCTTTCACACACACACACATTATGTCACAATACTCAATGGAACCCCCTACCTGCAGGGTGCTAGTTTTTGAGCAAACTTTATATCTACACTACAATAAAGATCTGCTGCAGGTCAGCTGACTTGGGCTCAAGGAGCTCAGACTACATGCAGTGTAATGGAGCCCAAGCTCTGAAACCCCACAAAGGAGGGTGGGTTTCATATGCCTGGGCACCAGCCCAAGCCTGAATGTCTACACTGACTGATTTTTTAGCCCCCGAGTCCAAGCCCAGTCAACCCAAGTCCATTTACCTGGGCTCTGAGACTTAGTGCCTCTGTTTCTTTCATAGAATGTCAGGGTTGAAAGGGACCTCAGGAGGTCATCTAGTCCAACCCCCTACTCAAAGTACAATCAATTCTCAGACCCCTAAATGGCCCCTTCAAGGATTGAACTTATAACCTTGGGTTTAGCAAGCCAATGCTCAAACCACTAGAGCTACTCCTACTTCTTTCTTTCTTTCTTTCTTCTTTTTTTTTTTCATCTTATTGAAGTGTGGACATACCTACTAGGCCTTGTTTTAGGCATGGCTTCTTAAGTGTTCCTGGCAAGGATCTGAAATGAAGGATTTGTTCACACTCAGTTTCAAAGAGGCTTCACTATCACACCATAGTCACAGATCTGAATTTATTTCATGTGATTTATTTCAGATTGTGTTGCCACTAAATAGAAAAAATGCTGACAGGCCAAAGTTAATTTTCAATGATACCCCATATGGTTGGTAAGTTACCAGCTAATAATGCTTCCATGAATGTGTGTTACCACCATTACCTAAATACCCTTAAGTATTAAGCTTTTCTTTTAAACAAGGCAGTTTCCTGCATGTCCAAGCATTCTAGGCTGACAATCCAACATGGAATTCTTACTATTGGCCTATTAGCATCTATTCATGAATTTTCAAAGACTTAGCAGGTGTGTAAGGAATTTCTGATGCTATCTTATTTCAAAACAAGAAAGTTGCCATCTGCCTCTGTCATGCAGGAGGAAAGTTCATTTAGTGGCAGCTGACATGTAAATTCCAGAGCTGTTGAGCCAGCAGTTCCAAAAACTGGTTTTGTCAGTTATCAGATAGTTAGTAACAGCTATTTGGTATAATGAAGCCAATTATCAAGAAGTTGTTGTGTATTGGCTTTTGTTAAGTAACTCAGCACATCTGAAAAGTTTACCAAACCACAAGGATTATCAATTATTGTAAAACTGCCAAATAGTTTGAAACCTGACACTTACTTTTTTGTTAATAATTGTTTCTAGTATGCAAATTGACTTATTTATTAGACCTTGTGATAGTGATTATTACCCTTGAATTTGATCATAAAGTTTTTGGGCTGTGACACTAGCCAACATTAGCTTCAAACGTAACAAGAAAATTACTGATTATTTACAAATAAATGGAAAAGAGACTTAATAACTTATTGGCATCCTGATTCCATATATGTAAATTGACCTATCAGACTTGGGTTATTGTGTTATAATTTGAAATACATCTGAGGGTCACCTCATCCAAAAGCCACTGACTAAGATGTAGTAATGATCCATCACAGTGGTAATTTATTCATCAGGTGAGAGCTGGGGTCGGTATTACATTGTGATAGAAGGTTATTTCATGGTAGACAAGATAACTGGTTGTGGAAAAAAAAAATCACAGGGATTTTATTTAAACCAGAAGAAATGGAACTGGATTCCACCTATCTATAATAACATTAAATACATGAAGAATACATGTTATAAAAAAATAACAGTTTGGACACACACACACACTATAACTTACTACTAAGTGTACTTAACTAAATACAGCACTCTAACAGAGCTCTAAATAAAAAATAATCTATATCTATTTCTATATGCAAAGGCTATTATCTTAGGTTGTTATATTATTATAATTATTTTATTTATAATTTACTAGTTCAAAGTTCCCCTTTCCTCAGATATCTCACTGGGTGTTGTCTAATGCCCAAGTCAGTATTCGAGCGGCAAGCATCTCTTGTGACTTTCTGAAGAGATGGATTTAACTCCAACCTGTGGGGGTGCACGTTAGACCAGACCCACTGGAGCTGAAGGATGATCAGATTTGATGCTGGGGAACTTGCCACCAAACATGGACTGACTTGACTAACCAGCTTTAAATGGACAGGACCCTCTCCTTAACATTTGTCTGTCCTGCCGAATCTCAGCCTCTTCACTCATTTTTGGTTTCTTTCAGTCCTGGTTTCTCCCCGCCCCTCTGGTTGCCTTTTGCTCTGTCACTCTTTTTCTTTCCAGTTAATCCCAACTCTCTGTTGTTGTCTCTGTCCCTCATCTTCTGTCCTCCTCTTCTCACTGTCATTTCACCTCCCTTTGAAAGGAGGGCCACCTCCACCCACTTTCTCCAGAGAATAATGACAGGGCATTCACCCTGAACATACCTTAAATCACATATCCCCATACAGGGTCAAGTCCCTTTATTATATTTACATATAGCAGAGTTCTCCAACTTCCTCGCTCACAATGGATTCTGGAGACATTACAATGTCATCCTATATGCAAAGTGTGTGTGATATGTACTGCAGTTGAGCATCACCTATGGCACATTTTTGAATATTTCCACTGATGTCAGTCTTGCAAAGAGCAACAAATCCAGCTTTCTGATAGGGCACCAGAATGACAATAGTGTGAACAGACTCCTATACAAGATCTGGCACTAATGGCATAAAACTCTGTTCCTCTCCCTTTCTGAACAACCAGACACTCCTGTTAAAGGATGCCATAATTGCAATGGAATGGAGCCACTTGGCTACTTGCAGTTTATTGATGTGGATCATCATCATTTCCAGGAAGCAAATCAACTAACTCCTTTCTTCATAAATGGTGTAATTGCCCTTAAATATCCAGAGAGAAAGAGCCTGAGAGTACAACTGCTAGAGCTTGTGTCTTGTAGGTGACAGTCAAGATTTCCCTCTTGCTCCTAATGGGTCTATGGCTGAAGACAACACATTTCCTTTGTGCGTTCAAATCTAACTGAGAAAAGATCATTTTTACTTGTTGTGGTTTGAACTGATATCTTAAGAGTGCAGCACAGTTTTAATGCATAAAGGAAGGATGGTCCTTTCTTTTAAGGCGCAGGTTTGAGGTTTAGTATAAATGTGTTCTAATCCTGTGTCTGCCATAGACTTCCTGTGTTATCAAGGAGAAGCTTCCATGACGGAAAGACAGCTGGGTCAACTTTCAGAGAATGGTATTGATCTCTATCATTTTGGAAGGGGGTCACTAGGCCAAACCTGAATGGTGCTATAACCCAGTGTGCCAGGTCATAATGCCACTTGGTTTGGGCGGGAGGGGGGCATTTCAAATCTGGATTAATTTCACACTTATGAATGATATCTAGACTGTAAGGCATAAAACAGGATATTTCTAGAGGACTGACTATCATGACTGGTACACAACAGCACACTAGCTTGAAGAGGAATTACAGTGGCTCTATTTTCATAAACACATTTAAAGCAGACACTTGGGAAACATATCCAGCTATAGAGATCAGCAAATATTACATGACAGATTTAGACTGTGAGTGACTCAGAACAGAGACCATCTCTGATTATATAATTGCACAGAACCTAGCATGATAGGGTCCTGATCTCAGTTTGGACCTTTAGTCACTATCATATTACAAATAATATGATAATAGCCATGTAGTAGGTTGATAAATGTTGTGACCGTAAGCTGCATGTTTTTTTATAAAAAATAAAAATCTAAAACTATAGCTCATTTCA
The DNA here is from genome assembly GCF_003597395.2 of Chelonoidis abingdonii. Lineage (NCBI taxonomy): Eukaryota > Metazoa > Chordata > Testudines > Testudinidae > Chelonoidis > Chelonoidis abingdonii. The sequence continues at coordinate 267,018,141 of NC_133769.1, forward strand.
AAGACACAGGCATTTAAAATTAATGTCTGTTCTCTCTATAGCTAGTATCAAAAAGGCTTTGTCTAATGATCAGTTTATGTCTGTGGGAATGTATTAGCCACACTATAGCTTTAGCACAGTATACACAAAGAGAATTGCAGGATAAGAATAAGGAGATACCAGCTGCTGTCCTGTGCAACTTCAGAGCTTAGGAAAATGTATTAGTGCCACAGAAACCAGGGTTTATACGCCTTTGGAAAACAGGAGTCTACCACAAACATCTGCTTAATATAAAAGGAACCCTACCAAGTTCCATGGCATAGAATGTCCTTTAAATGATTTACAGGCTCAGACTCAGTCTATTGATTCCAAAAGGATATCAGAATAAAATCAGAATAAATCCTCATTATGCAAAGTATTTAACAAACCAACTAAAATGCTCAGCTATCAAAAACACAGTGTTATTTTGAGCCATAGAAATTTGGTATCAGGCAACTGTCCACAGAATGATAATTACAGGTGGTGTTTTCAAGAAAAATTCGTACCCTTTTAAACTTCCAAAAATGTATACATTTAATTTTTTTCAGTTATTGAAAACTTTTGACCAGCTCCATAGCTGCTATTTTTTTAGGTGTAGTTTTTGTTGGTGGTCATGTTTGGTTTTGGGGTTTGGGTTTTGGGGTTTGATTTTTTGCTGGGTGGGAACAGATGTCATTTTGGGGGGAAAAAATCAACTGATAATAAGAAATTATGCCCTTAAAATACACAACATTCATGTGCTATTCTAGTAGGAAGCTGGCTTGATTGTGTAATTTCTTGGATAGTCCTTGATTTGCCCCAGCAAGGCAACAACTGTTGCACTGAAAAATGTGCCTAATCTAAAACTGTGCTGTGCTAATTTGCATTTCTCATTACAGCAGGTAAAGAGGAAAAGATCATTTCCAGCTATTAGTGCTCCAGTAATGAGCAATATGTCTATTTCACTGATGGTACCTATCCATGACCATGTTTGCCTTGAATAAATGTGCAGAGAATGTCTTGCTGCTACATCCCTCACAGTCAAATCACAATTACACAAGACCCTTGGATAGAAAGCCACAGGTGGCAGAAAGCCAAACATTTTCAAATGTTGAACACATTAGAGAAAAGGAGTAGCTATTTTGGGGGAACAAATACATAAATGCTTATAAGGAAGAAAACAGTTCAGCATTTCTAAAATAAATGCAATTGGGAGACATAATAGTGAGGAATGACAATTATAAGCTGGTAGCAAGCTTGGGAAAGAACAACAACAAAAAATGAAAATAAAGTCACAAATCCACAGAGAGCCTTGAAAACTCTCCTCTCCCACTTCAAGAGCCAAAAGTAGCCCTAGCTTTCCATCAGAGATGATCTTTTGGGTTTGGCAGAGAGACTATTACAATGGGAGCCAGAGGTGCAATGTATCTCTTTAATACCCATTCACCATGGAATCTTGAATTCCTTGGAGAACGTGGCTTATTTTTATTATAGGTGGATCACATGACAACACCTGTAGCTAATCTATGTTACTTATGTGTTTCCATTATAAAGGATCTTTTTCAGTTGCTATAACTTTCTCAGACTTGTATTTTTGGGGCTAAAGTTTGGCCACAGCTGGGTGATCTTTTTTCTTTAAAGTTTTGAGTGAAATATTCTAAATAGTATCAATTATTGTATGAAGAGAATAAAAATTTTTGTCATTACATAAAAATATTGTTATGAACTTTATTTACCAGTTCTATTGTCGCAGCAGCTTGGAGTAGACATTTACATTTTGGCACTGAGATGGAAACCATCTCTGACTTAAGTCAGAGATGTGCCTATATGTTTTGGCTAAAATCTATTTTAGGTTTAGCAAAATTGCAAGAGTTTAAAAATCAGATGTTGTGCACATGCATTCATTTTTAACACATGATAATGGTTACTATTTTTTTTAACTAATGATCTCCCAACATTCCATTAAGGAAGCACATGCATTTTTCTGTATGTGCTCTGCAAGGAATTTCCCATTCTGTCTGTGATCTCCCAGTATTCCATTTGCCCTGTCTACATGTGAGAAAATTGAGTGGAATTTCTGATTTAATGAGCAGGTGTGTGTGGAGAAGGCTCTGTGAGCATGGGCATGTTGCTCATGAAGCTCTATCTAATTCCACTCCGGTATGTGTAAATGTGTATGGCATGATTGCTTTCCATTCCATATATCTGTGGGTGCATTCCATATATTAAAACTAGTGGGGATGAGGAGGGGTAAGGGAAGAGGGTTTTAGTGTCATTATCTAAAGGGTACTATCTTTTTCGCTGTGCAGAGGGCCATCCCAAGGCCTCTGCAACACTGCATAAATAGGCCTGGTGCTGCCCCTCAGAAGTGAGTTAACTTTCATCCCTGATAAGTAGTCAGAAAGGTTCATTGGAAAGCCACAATCACATAAGATATAAATCAAATATCAAAGCCACTAGTATCAAAGCCTCTAGTTAACTCTGAGCAGCCTCAGAATTCTGGGTTCAACAGCAAGTCAGGAAAGCAAGGACACCACCAAATTTATGAAACTGCTAATACCTAAACTGATGGAATCATAATGATATAATATTGCTAGGTATTCAAAAGAATCTCATCAAAATAGACCTTTGGTGGAAGGCACCAGATATGTCCTGATTACCACTGCGACTCTGCACGATATATTCTTCATGATGATATTATTATGATATTATTCTGACAGTTATGATGTATTTTATGCAAAATAAGTCATGTGAGATATCACTGGAAAGGTTATGATTTGCTGAATATGACTATCCTATTTGTATACATATAGCATTTTGGTATCTGAAGTTATGAATATTGACTATGTATCTGTATTTCACATGTAGTCACACCTGTGTAATGCCCACTAGACAAGATGTTTTCATTCTAGACAGTGAGTAGGGAATGGTCCATTAGGAAAACAATAGGCCTCAGAAGTTGTTTATCTTCCAGCTGGGGAGCCTTTCTGAGGATGCCACAGACAGCCTGTGAGTGATGGTTGCTATGACTCTACAAGGACATGTGATGAGATCACGTCTCCAGACTCCATCTTGGGATGTTAGCTTTTCCACAGACCAGTCTGGGAATTAAGCATTGAAACAAAGGGTTGCTGCCATATACAAAAGCTACGTAAGACAGGGAGTGACATTGTCTGTGGTTCTGCACTTTCCACACAAGAAGAATCCTAGAAACACCTGAGGAAAGAAGACTGAACTGGGGGAAATGCTGGACCCAGGCTAAAGGGATTTCTAGGCTGTGAATAGAATAGCTGGGGATTCCAAGCTGTAAGCAAGTGCAGGTTGCCCCTGAAGAATCTGCAGCCTGCTTGTATCATCACTTAGGGTAAGGATCTGCTATTCATATCCAATCAATTTAGTATATTAAGCTTAGATTGCATTTTTTTTATTTGCTAGGTAATCTGCTTTGATCTGTTTGCTATCCCTTATAATCACTTAAAATATATTTTTGTTGTTAATTAATTTGTTTTTGCATTATTTAAACCAGTGTGTGGGAATCCTAACTCAGTGGCAGAAGGTTGTTTCATATTCTTTTCCACATTAAGTAAGGGAGCTAATTACACTGGTCTACAATTTTTGAGAAGTCGTCTGCTTCAGAGATAAATTTTGGTATTTATTATGTATTTTGATGTGCTGAATTCAAATATGACAATTAAAACAACTGATTGGCTACTGTTTCTAAAATATTTAAGTTTTTACATTTTATGTCTATGTATATTGCGTAGATAGTAGAGTTTTAATCATAAATTGTAAACCTAGGTCTTTTCATGTGTTTATGGTTGCTTTACATGATAATATTTCACCTGTCCTGTTTATGTAACACTTTAAAAATCAGCAAAAGGGTTATATAAATAAAATTTATTATGAAACAAAAGGCAAAAAACTATTATGTACATAGTTTAGTCCTATTCAGTGTCTACTCGGCGCTTCTTGGCTTGTCTCTTGTATTCATTAAATGGAGCATCTCTTGTCACTGTCCAGCAATAGTCTGCAAGCATTGATGGGCTCCATTTGCCCTGATAGCGTTTCTCCATTGTTGCAATGTCCTGGTGAAATCGCTCGCCGTGCTCATCGCTCACTGCTCCGCAGTTCGGTGGAAAAAAATCTAGATGAGAGTGCAAAAAATGTATCTTTAGTGACATGTTGCAACCAAGGCTTTTGTATGCCTTGAGGAGGTTTTCCACCAACAACCTGTAGTTGTCTGCCTTGTTGTTTCCGAGAAAATTTATTGCCACTAACTGGAAGGCTTTCCATGCCGTCTTTTCCTTGCCACGCAGTGCATGGTCAAATGCATCATCTCGAAGAAGTTCACGAATCTGAGGACCAACAAAGACACCTTCCTTTATCTGAGCTTCACTTAACCTTGGAAATTTTCCACGGAGGTACTTGAAAGCTGCTTGTGTTTTGTCAATGGCCTTGACAAAGTTCTTCATCAGACCCAGCTTGATGTGTAAGGGTGGTAACAAAATCTTCCTTGATTCAACAAGTGGTGGATGCTGAACACTTTTCCTCCCAGGCTCCAATGACTGTCGGAGTGGCCAATCTTTCTTGATGTAGTGGGAATCTCTTGCACGACTATCCCATTCGCAGAGAAAACAGCAGTACTTTGTGTATCCAGTCTGCAGACCAAGCAAGAGAGCAACAACCTTCAAATCGCCACAAAGCTGCCACTGATGTTGGTCATAGTTTATGCACCTCAAAAGTTGTTTCATGTTGTCATAGGTTTCCTTCATATGGACTGCATGACCACCTGGAATTGATGGCAAAACATTGCCATTATGCAGCAAAACAGCTTTAAGACTCGTCTTCGATGAATCAATGAACAGTCTCCACTCATCTGGATCGTGAACGATGTTGAGGGCTGCCATCACACCATCGATGTTGTTGCAGGCTACAAGATCACCTTCCATGAAGAAGAATGGGACAAGATCCTTTTGACGGTCACGGAACATGGAAACCCTAACATCACCTGCCAGGAGATTCCACTGCTGTAGTCTGGAGCCCAACAGCTAGACTAGAGCCAATCAACAATTTTAAGCATAATTTTCATTCTCAGTGACCCAGAATTAATAAAGTTTGACTACATTTATTTCAGAAGCATTTTGGCTGTAGAGCAGTGTTATAGGATCTTATGTTGTACTGTTCCCTGTGCAGTGCAAGATGGTATAATTTTGGATTATACTCCAGAGGGGGTGCATGCCTGAGAATCTGGTTGTTACCCTAGCTGTTGCCTTCCTATGCAGGGGCTGGTCAGAGAGCCTGCCTGCATGTAACTCCAGCTAGGTGTGTCCCCATCCCTACCTGTATGTATCCTGGTGAAAATGCAAGCTAAACTCTGCAGGACTTGGCAGTTTATCACAGTAATACAGCATAAAAGGGAGCCCAGGTTGGTGGATCACAGGGGCTCAGTGGTACCCTGGTTCCAGGTGGCATCCTGGGGGGATACGTCAAAGTGTTAATAACTAAACTGATGGAATCATACTATGGAATGGTACAATATTGTTAGATATTCAAAGGAATCTCATTAAAGCTGACTTTTGGTGGAGGGAACCAGATATGTCCTGACCACCACCACCACCAACAAATGCAAATACTGCCAATTTACCACTTTGCAATTAAAACAAAACAACAACAACAACAAAAACAGTTCAAGCTTCATTTTTCTCTGGATTGTGAAGCTTTGGGATTTTGTACAATGTTGTGGTTATCAATGTTCAAAAAGTTTATAGAGTAAGTTAGTATCTGAATAAAACGTTGGAAGCTCGGAGAACCTGCAGGTCTTATAAACAGACAAGTTGTTGATCAAATGATATTGGACTGACATAAGCAACTAATTACTTACACGCATTTTCCCTACCACATCTTTTTGTCCAAGCAGCGACGAATTAGTTTTCCAAATGACTCCAATAACTGTATCACAGACACTCCCTTTTAAAATTTCTTTATTTATTGGTATATTTAAGTGGATGAACACAACTCAGTTAACCATTTTGGTTTTGTTCAACTTGCAGCTCTGAAAATATTAGTGAATGCATTGTAAAGTGTACTCTCCCAAACCTCCAGTACAGTCTGTCAGACTGAACCTCCTGTGCTGCTCAGGAGTTCAACTGATGTCAGCAGGAGAAATCCTGATCCCACTGAAGTCAATGGGCATTTTACCATTACATTAATAGGACATGGATTTCTCCCAGGTTTCCGAATGGGTGCAGTGGTCTGTGCTAACGGATTGCACTGCAGAAATAAGGTCCATAACTATTTTCTGTCTAAACCAGGACTAGAAAAAGAAAAAAATTGGAGCAGATTCTTATCTCACAGTGGTATAAAATGGAAGAACTCCACTGAAGTCATGGAGCTAAAGCAATGGAAAACCAGAGAAAGATCAGAATCAGACCATTTATCCCTCTCTTCCTCCAACAACATAATTTTATCAGCCTACATAAACTCCTAATTTTTCATCTCCTTCCACGATTCAGGTAGGCAGATTTGAAAGGTCCAGATTTGATCCCAGGTTTTGCAGTCCCCATAAAATAATCAAAATAAAAGCTGTGCTAGATCTTCGATAGTAATTTGCTTCGGTTTAAAATAGTAATTTATAATTGTAATAATCACACTGATGATACTAGCAAATAATTATCCCCTTACATCCTGATATCCATACTTCACCAGTCTTGGTAACTGGCCCGATAGTGAGTGGACCAAACTCCAGCAGAACTGGCCCAAAATATTTCAAAGGCTCCAAAGTCTTTCCTGCTTTTTATTATAGAATTAAAAGGCACTGCACTGGATATTGTATCTTACACGAAATAATGAATAGCTGCTAATCTTCCAGGTCATAGCAACAAAATTTTTATGCGTTGTTTAAGGGTAGAGACTATTAAATTAAATATGGAGGGCCAAATCCTGAGCTGCTGTAAACTGGCATAGCTCCATTGAGGTTTGGTGCTTTACCCCAGATCTCACCATACAGTTTATTTTACTTGACAAATAGAGGCAAGAGATGCAAAAGTGTAAATAAGAAATTATTAAGTGTATATAATAGATTGCCAATAATCAACAGAAAAAAGAAATAATAATGTAATAATTGTATTGTTTTATATAGAACAGATTCAGTGTTCATTATGGAAATCCTTTGATCTATGAGGCAGGTGGACATGCTCTGGAGCAAAATAAGGAAAGCTTCCCATTGCCACTTAGCCAATGAACCAGATTCTGTTTGATCTACTAAGCAACCCACAGAATCCCATCAAACTCAGTGGTGTTGCACTGAATGCAAATCTTCGAAGAGTTTGGCTCTTGGTGCCTTGATTCTTTTCTGGAAGGGCCACCTCTAAGTCTGTTTGAAGGCAATTTAGTCTCCATGCATGTCCGTCCTTGGCTTTTTGGCTTCTGTTGTCAATAGGGATGACAGGTTATCCAGTCAATCTCCTAAAACCAATATAGAATTGTTCTCTACGGTGTATTTCCTAGTTCTTTGTCCAATCCTGTTTTAAATGTTTCAAGATAGGCTTCACCCTGGGAGATAATTCCATAATATTATAGATCACGCTGCCAGAAAATATCCATTCTTATTGAGTCTAAGGTTCCCTAAATTCACCCCATGACTCCTATCTCCCTGTAACCCTTAAATAATTTCTCTCTCCTTGGTGCTTCCCTCTTGCATTTTTCCATATTAAATTGCACTGAGTGATATAAAATTCAGTTCAACTGCCAAAATTTGTATGAGATGATGGCCACTGTGACCTTTTGTTTTAGGTACTTACTGCAGACATAAGAAACTCTCCTCCTCATCTCCTAACCATTCCATCAGAAGAAAAAGAGAGTTTTCATTAAACCGGCAGAATAGGCCCCCAAATCAAAAGGTCTGCATGGGCACTGGGACATTTGGGAAAGCCCCAAGTGCCTCTGCATAACTGTTGGTGCAAACCCCCTGTCAGCACAGTCTGCACACTAGCTGGTCTACCGTTAGCTGGCTCCTTCCCTTCACTGCACAGTTGCAGCTGCAGAAAGGAGTCTGCAAACATTAATGCTCTTTGAAGCAATACTAATGTCAGAGCATACATCAAGGTCAGCAGCTGGGGAGCATGCCATGGAAAACGGCTGCCCCTCAGCTTCAGAGACCTTGCTTCTGCTCTCACAAATTTTAGCCGAGACTAGTTCTGTGGTGCTCCAGTTGAGAGGCTTCCACGTGGTCTTACAGATGCTGTGGCGGGATAAATGCTGTGAAGCCAGTGCACCTCCTGCACATTTCCCTTCCACACACAGTGATTTAATTCTGTCTGTGTAGGCCCTCCTTGGCTTGGAAAAGTAGAGGGGAGAATCTGGCCCAGGGATACAGTTCTGCCTTTAGATCACTGTTAAATATATTAAACCAGAATATCCTGCTGAAATAGCCTGCTGAAATAAAATGCCTTAAAAGTCTGGAGGCAAAACTCTGCATACCACAGCCAATCCCAGTTCTACCTGGTTAGAAAGTATTTGGACTTTCACCAAGCTTTCTTTCTGATTTTTACAACCCCTTTGTTCTGACTACTAAGTTAAAACAGGATTCTTTCAGATTCCTGGGCAGTTTGCCACCACTTTGGGCCATGAGGCCAATAAAAATCATTAGCAATACATAAATTTTATCCACTGGGCTTTCCTGAACATGTGCAAGTGTTCATAAGGTTAGAGCACAGAAATCCACATGTGTCTTATATGCACAGAATACCTTTAGTCTAACCAGTTTAGAATACTTCATATGGTTATATAAACATTTTATATCAAATTAGGACAAGTATGTGGTTCAAGTACTAAAATAATAACTATGATTAGAAAGACCTATTGCTAATAAATTACAGTAGATAAAATAATCCATTTCAGAATGCACCAGATTTACATCTTTCAAAATGTTAAGTATACATTTTAGACATAAAGATTAAAATACTAATAATTATTGGAATTAAAATAAGCATATGCATGTGAAAAGACATCAAAGTGTTTTTTTATGGGAAATTTGGACTGTTAAAATAAAGATTACAGCTTTCAAGTTTTTTGATAAAGTTAATTTTTTATGCAGAGACCATTCCATAATTTTATAGCCTACACTGCAAGAAAATTTCCATTCTTACTGCATCTTTAAAGTTCCCTACATTTCCTTTCCAGTTTACTACAGTCTGTTAACAGCCTAGCACTGATGTACCATTCCAGTTACAGGCTAACACTAGTGACTATGTTCAACAAGAACACTGACATCTTGACTGAGCAACAAATTGTAGCATAACTTATTCAATGAATAAAGCTCCTTAGCAGCAAAACACGTTGGTTTTTTTTTTAACAAATTTGTTCACTACTGATAATTGTTCCCTTACTGATATTTTTGGAGAGCAAATCTCCACAAAATCTGCATTACAACTATTCATTTGGCTATTATGATTGGTCACCTAAGATGACCTAAGTTTAATTAACAGTCACAATGCCTTAAAAAATCATTGACTTTATGGAATTGTCCCATAGAATTTATTATTTAAATCAAAATATTTAATATTTTTGAGGACAAGTCTATAAAATGTGATGGAAAACTTTATTTGCTCTGTTAAATTCTGGTAGGATGGCTCAAAAACATAGCCAAATGTAATACATTTTAGAGTATTTTTTATAAAACCCTGCTGATTCTATCACTATTAAATTCTACAGGAATGGGATTTGATTCTCTCAGGAATAGCATAGGGAGAAGACATAGTAGAAAGAATATAAGAGCAACTTAAACTTTGTGTTTCCTTTCCTCTTTTTCACTTGAGAGAGTCTAGAATTAAAAATACCTGGGTTTCTTCCTGACTGAAGAGTTGGGCAACGCTTGCTTATGGTGTGGCAGTCCCTCTGAAGTCACTAGGATTGCTTGTATCAGCACTCACCAATATGAATAATGGTTGGCTGCACAACTGCATGGTGAGGAAAAATGAAAGAGAGAAAAGTCAATTTTATTATTCTCCATTTACCAGGATTTACATTTAAATTTTTCTTATCACAATCACACAGCGTAATTGCATTTGTTTGGACACTGGTGAATGTTCAGTCTTTTTTTCCGTAGAGTTCACTCATCTTTCTAAGCTCACTTGTTTATTTGCCTTAGTTTCCGGGCTCTGGGCAGGTTATTTTTGTAGAGGGAAACTATTGTGTATTCTCCATCTCTCGTACAACTCTCTTTCAGGTAACTACCAGGCGCACAGATTAAATTCATTGTCACAATTTTCTAACACCTTCACAGCTCTGCCAGTGAGGCAGAACATCAAACAGGCAATCACATGTGTGTGTGCTCGATGCACAATATTCATTCTCACGTCTCTGTTTTAAATCTTCCTTTGAATCAATTGTGTTTATAATTATTTTTGTCTTTGGGAAAATGGCCCCTTTTAAAGCATCACAATTTTGCTGGTCTGGATTATTTCAGGTCTATGTAACCCACTGGTGAGTGTGGGCTTCAGGTCCCCCTTTGTGCCAATCCACAGAGTAAACTGAGCCAGGCATTGATCACCTGTACCTTGGTAAGAACTAATGTTTAGTGCAGTGATAAATCCCTCCTCATCTGTCAGAAGGAGGCCTAATAATTACCCTATGTTGGCAATACTTAAACTTAGAAAAATATCTACAACTTGTAGAAACTCCAAGGAATCTTTACCACTGGTAGCATGAGACCTCTACCATGCATTTCCCTTTGCACAGCTTGAATCAGACAAACCTGAACTTGTATTCAAGTTTGGATAAGTCCCTTATGCAATCCTGACCCCTCTGTTTAAATGGCACAGGATGCAAGATTTCTCTTTCAACAAAAGTGTTTTTTAGACTCTAGGACCAAGTTCTGAGCTAAATTTACTTGCATTAGAGCAAATATTCTGTACCTGCATAGGACAAAGTTGTGGGTGTGTGAATGGGAACAAGTGCTAGGAGAGATGATAAAGGGAATCACTTTACATTAAGCCTCCATTCCTTCTTACCTATGTGAGGCCCATAATACACTTTTGACTACTAGTGATTGGTTTTATTGTATATGAACAGAACAGCAGTGTATTGATATAATTTCCATGGCTTTTTATGGGTGGAACATTTACTGTAAAGAGAACCCCATAGCAGATATGCTTTTCTATGAGAGATAGATGAGTCTTTTACCTTTCTTTGGTGATGATCCTTTTTTGTGTAGAGTATTTTTATAGGAACAAGTTGTGGCCAAAATTGTGTTTTAATACTTCTTTAATGAATTTGGCTGAACAGCTAAACACACCACTTGACTTTTATTTTTTTTCTCTTTCTATTGAATGTTGAAGAAGGAGCTGTAGAATCAGTCCCATGTAAACAAAATAAATTATAGTCATGCTTTCTTAAGAAAAATATAGTATTTCTCCTTTGATGAATAAAACACACATTTTACTTTCAAGACAATGCAGAACTATAATATTTTAAACTTTAAAGAATGATTATACAAGTATATTTCAGAAAATTTTTAGAAGCACAGGCTTTCTCCAATATCAAAGTATGTCTGTTGATAAATGGTTTTGTCATAAATGTGTTCTGTGTTAATATTAATCATAAAAGAAAAGTATGGCTTTTTTATCTAACCGTATGAAATAGTCATGCATTTAGGCAGAATATAGATTAACTGCAATATGTTTATAATGGATTTATTCCGACCTTGTGCTGCAGATGTATGAAAAACTTGACATTAAAACTACCAGAATTACAGATATTTTACTTATTCTCAACTTCATTCGTATGGTTTACTTTCAGCTATTCTATTTACAGGTTTAATACCCATTTTATATATTAAGTGTCATCATTTCCCCCTTGCCAAGGTATTCAAGGAGACAAGCAAACAACTGTATAATACAACAAGAAGTATTATTGTTCATAAAGAGTATTAAGAGTCCAGTTCTATTCATCTAATTGTTACATGTAGTTTCACTGAAGTCAATCGAACAGGAGTAGAACATAGCCCCCTTCACGGGGCCCATTCTGTTCAGTGAGAATTCACAACAAATGCCTTCAACTCAGCGACTGAACATCTCTCAGCGATCTCCCAGTCATCAAAGCAGCAACTCAACAAATCCTGAAGTTCCTCCTCAAAGCCATACCACGTGCCAATGTGGAACTATTTAGTTTGTGTGAGGTAAATGGTATTGGCTATAAAATATACAGTGGGAAAAACCCTCTGAAAAGAGAGCAGCATCGGTGAACAAAGGACAGAACTACACAGTTTTTTTTATTATTTAATTATATGTCTGTTAAAATATCACTTTTTTGAAAAATATATATTTTCAAAGGCACAAAAAGCAGTTAGTTGCCCAACTCTAATGAAAGAGGGTGGGAGCTGGGTGCTAGATCCCATTAAAACCTAAAGAAAAACTCTGATCAATTTAAGGGCTTGATTCTTCATCATTAAATTCCCATTTGAGTATCATCTCCTCCAGGGGCGGCTCTAGATATTTTGCTGCCCCAAGCATGGCGGCATGCTGCAGGGGGCAGTCTGCTCGTTGCCGGTCCCACGGCTCTGGTGGACCTCCCACAGGCGTGCCTGCGGAGGGTCCGCTGATCTCGCGGCTTCACCGAAGCCGCAGGACCAGCAGACCCTCCGCAGGCACGCCTGCGGGAGGTCCACCGGAGCTGCAGGACCAGCGGACCCTCCCCAGGCATACCGCCGAAGGTACCCTGCCTGCTGCTTCCTGGCGACCGGCAGAGCGCCCCCCGCGGCATGCCGCCCCAAGCACACGCTTGGTGTGCTGGGGCCTGGATCCACCCCTGATCTCCTCTCTTTCATTCTCTTTAGATATAGATATCACAGGGAACATCAAACATGTGTTATTGCTGTGAAGATTTAGTCCAGGGGTCGGCAACCTCTGGCACACGGCTCTCCAGGGTAAGCACCCTGGCTGGCCGGGCCAGTTTGTTTACCTGCCGTGTCCACAGATTCAGCTGATTGTGGCTCCCACTGGCCACGATTCACCATTTCAGGCCAATGGGAGCGGCGGGAAGCTTTGGCCAGTGCATCCCTCAGCCCGTGCCGTTTCCCGCCGCCCCCATTGGCCTGGAATTGCAAACCGCAGCCACTGGGAGCCGCGATTGGCCAAACCTGAGGACACAGCAGGTAAACATAGTGGCCCGGCCCGCCAGGGTGCTTACTCTGGTGAGCCGTGTACCAGAGGTTGCTGACTCCTGATTTAGTCTAGGGTCTTCCTGCCCTGTTTTAAAGATTAGTTAATCTGAATTACATAACTGAGAATTTTTTTTTCATTTCTAAAATATATTCCATCCTGACATAATCCTAAAAGAAGTGCACATGCCCTCTTTCTCATTAGGAGAATAATGAATTGCAATCTATTTTGGCAAAAGAAGATTAAATCCATGTTCTTTTGTACATAATCATGGAGCATTTGGGAGCCTGAGTCTTTGCTGGCACAACTCTCTTGACTTCAGTACTGTTATACCAGAAAAGATTTTGGTCCCGTGAACTGAAATTCTTCCATAGTATGTGGATTTTATTATATTACACCAAATGTTTCTAATGCAAGCCTTGACTGAATTATCTGTTTCTTTTTCCCCACAGGATCTCAGTTGATCTTTAAACTCTCTCAAATGTACGTCTTGCCATCTCAAAACAAACAGATCTGACATTTTGCAAATACATTGTTCTAATCTGCTAGTTCCCTAACTAATATCAGTCATTGAACAGAGTTGATTAGCAGCTCTGCATGAAGCCTCTGCCTGTTTGCAGAGCTGTTGGCTTCAGCCCACTCCAGTGTATAACAGAAATGAAGTTAAAGTCAACATTGCTGTGGTAGGGAAACAGGCCTAGACCAATTTAACCTGGAAGCCAATACAAGAAAAGAAGTTTTCTAATGTAAGACTGTTTCTTTTCCATGATAAACTGAAAAAAATCCTTTCAAAGTTTAGTCTAATTCTAGTGGCACAGAAAAAGAGAAAACTTAGAAAAGGTTTGACAATTCTGGCAGTAATGAAAAAAATGCTTAAATCATATATAATGATGTTATAACACAGAAGTTATAACATCAGCTCTGCTTAATGATGTAGTACAAGGTCATAACTTAAAGCCTATCAAACCTACTCATAGGTTCTTCTTCATTAGTTTAAGTCCTGGCCTGCATTTGTAGACCAATTTTAATAAAGTATGATGTGTGCTATTTGATTTACCTCTACAGGTTCAAAACCCCTTTTCATTCAACTCGTAAGTGATAGCTCATATATATAAAGGTGCACCTGGTTTTAAATTATCTTGTTATCAGAAAGCGATAGTGTATGCATCCATATATATATATGGATGCATACACTATCGCTTTCTAATAACAGAATAATTTAAAACCAGATGCACCAATCAGAAAAAAAAAAAAAAAAGAATCCTGACATTATGTGTTGACGAAAAAAATACCTGTTTGGGAATCAGGAAATATCAGTGATTTACAGTTCTGACATCACTCTGTGATGTGTTGCTTCATTTTACAGTAAGTGACAGCATTTAATGTTCTACATAAATTGTCTTAAAGTGATGTAATTTAGCAGAAAATGCAATAAAAAGCATAAAAATGCAGAAAATCGGTTTCCAATATTAAAGCTTGGATTCAGAGATTCCTGGAGGAGTGGGAGATAGACTGACTATACCAAAACAGTTTCCTGGGTTTGGAGGAACTAGTTATGTACATGAAAGAATCACACAAAACATCAGCAGCTTACAGTGAGACTGCACTGCAAGACTCATGACATCAAGCATACAGTTTTCTTTTAAATCCCCAACACACTGCATGAGGTACATAAACTAAACACAAAACTTCACAAAATATAACAAAACCAGTCCACATATTTCAACAACCATTCATTTTTATAATGTCCCAAAGTTATTAAACCTTTTTATTATTCTTCATTTAGTTGGCTTTTCAGAAGCACATGAGAGGAAATGTGGCAACCTGGATAGGAGTTTTCAAGTTTATCCTGGAGAGCTCACCATGCACTCTACAAAGCAGAAATATTTTGGTTGTTCTGTAACAGATGGATGAATTGGCAATTTGCAGCAGACCCTCAGAAGTAAGTATTTCTTTGGTAAGGAGAGCGTGTGTAGTAGTTGTCTCTCATTTCTCTCCTCTAGAGAGCGATCATCATGTACAACTTGCAACTGAAAAGTGACCTCAAGTCAAACAATATCATTTTATTGCCATTGTAATCTTGTTCCTAAAGAACTTAATTATTAAACTGTATTACAGAATATGCTTTCTCCTACAGTTCTGTTAACAGTCTTTACTTCTCAATATTAATTTAATAATATTCTAGTTGGTGCATACCAAATAATATGTATAAGGTATCCTCCATAAAGTATTTACAAGGTATATTCCATGTTACATCTGAAACCTACACATAAAAAATAATTCAAGCCTAGATTATGCTACTCTTACTCTCCATAAATGATATCATACTACTTTGTGGAGTAAGGTACTACTCAATGTGAGGTAGGGTGGCAGAATTAGGCCCTAGCAAAAAGCCAGATTTTAATATCCTTATTCACAATCACAATCCTGGGTTAGTGTTTCTGTGTTTCTGTTGTATGCTGCGTAATTACTGGTGAGTATTTGCTTCAGGTTGGGGGGCTGTCTGTAAGCGAGAAGCAGCAGAGAATCCTGTGACACCTTATAGACTAACAGACGTTTTGGAGCATGAGCTTTCGTGGGTGAATACCCACTTCGTCAGATGCATGTAGTGGAAATTTCCAGGGGCAGGTATATATATGCTAGCAAGCAAGCTAGAGATAACGAGTGGTTAGTTCCAATCAGGAAGGCGGATGGGCCTGTTTCTAGCAGTGAGTTGTGAAAACCAAAGAGGAGAATTGCTTCTGTAGCTGCAAGACCATTCACAGTCTTTGTTTCATCCTGAGCTGATGGTGTCAAAATTTGCAGATGAAACTGAAGCCAGCATTTCTGCTTTGAAGTCTGGTCCTGAAGTTTTTTTGCTGCAGGGTGGCCACCTTAAGAAGGTCTGCTATAGTGTGGCCAGGGGGTTGAAGTGCTTCCCCTATCAGGTTTTTTGTATATTTGCCATCCTAATATCTGATCTGTGTCCATTTATCCTTTTCCGTAGAGACTGTCCAGTTTTTTCCAGAGTCTCCCTTCCATGGGTCCAGATGAACAGGTCTGACTACCAAAAGGAGGACTGCCAGACAAACTTCCATATACCAAAATTCTACAGACCATTTCCCTCAGATGCCCACTGAGGAATACACTTCAGGACAGACTTCAAAAGAGGAAACTGCTGAGCTTCAGTTCATTGCAATTTGACACCATCAGTCAGATTGAGCAAAGACTGTGAATGGCTGCCAGCTACAGAAGCAGTTTCTCCTCTCTTGGTTTTCACACCTCAGCTGCTGAGACAGGCCTCATCCTTCCTGATTGAACTAACCTCGTTTACCTCTAGCTGCTTGCTAGCATATATACCTGCCCCTGGAAATTTCTCACTACATGTATCTGACGAAGTGGGTTTTCACCCACGAAAGCTCATGCTCCCAAAACGTTGTAAGTCTAGTAACGGTGCCACAGGATTCTCTGCTGCTTTTACAGATCCAGACTAACACGGCTACCCCTCTGATACTTGTAAGCGAGAACTGGCCTGTCTCTTAAGGTCTGTGAGCGAGGGATCATTTTCCAGGATAGGTTGTAGATCGTTGATAATGTGCTGGAGAGGTTTTAGCTAGGGGCTGTACATGATGGCCAGTGGTATTCTCTTATTTTCCTTGTTGGACCTGTCCTGTAGTAGGTGATTTCTGGTTATCTGGCTTGCTCTATCAATCTGTTTCCTCACTTTCCCAGGTGGGTATTGTAATTTTAAGAATGCTTGATAAAGATCTTGTAGGTGTTTGTCTCTGTCTGAGGGATTGGAGCAAATTCAGTTGTATCTTAGGGGTTGGCTATAGACAATGGATCGTGTGATGTATCCTGGATGGAAGCTCAAGGCATGTAGGTAGCTATAGGAGTCAGTAGATTTCTGATATAGGCTAGTGTTTATGTGACCATCGCTTATTTGCCCTGTAGTGTTCAGGAAGTGGATCTCTTGTGTGGACAGGTCCAGATTGATGGTGGAGTGGAAATTGTTGAAATACAGGTGGAATTCTTCAAGGGCCTCCTTCCTGTGGGTCCATATGATGAAGATGTCATCAATGTAGCACAAGTAGATGAGGGGCACTAGGGGATGAGAGCTGAGGAAGCGTTGTTCTAAGTCAGCCATAAAAATGTTGACATACTGTAGGGCCATGCGGGTATCCATAGCAATGCCACTGACTGGAAGGTATAAGTCATCCCCAAATCTGAAATGTTTGTGGGTGAGAACAAAGTCATAAAGCTCAGCTACCAGGTGTGCTGTGGCCTAATCAGGGATATTCTTCTTGACAGCTTGTAGTCCATCCTCATGGAATATTGGTGTAAAGAGCTTCTACATCCATGGTGGCCAGGATGGTGTTTTCAGGAAGATCATCAATGCATTGTAAAAGCAGCAAAGAATCCTGTGGCACCTTATAGACTAACAGACTCCAATGCACTGCAAACCCCGCTCTCCCTGTTTTCGCCCTTCCTCTGCTCTGTAATACTCCTACTCTCCCAGGAAGCATTCACACATCTATTTTTCATCATGTACTTTGATTACATTTCTCCCACAAATAAAATTGCCACCCATGATTCATAAATTGTAGCAACCTTCAGTTACTGAATCCAAAACTCCTGTCTCAGATAGGGTCTTGTGATTAATTAATCCTTAGTGATTTTAAATGAAGGGTGAGTTCATAGCATCAAGTGGTCTGGGATTCATCCAGTCATTAGTGCCCCTCAGATTAACAGTACAAGACAGTAGAAGGACACCAATTTTGGGGTGGCTGGAGCTTGTAACTCAACAACCTTTTGGTTCAATGACCCTCAAATTTGGATCACTAACGCTACCCGACACTTCCATTAAGCACACCAAATTACAAAGCAATCTGAGAAACCATTTGGATTTTAGAGCATTTACAGGAGTCGAATATGAAAACATATACAATGGCAAGAACGAAAAACATCTTGTTGTTTTTCTACATTGGCATATGCACAATGTAAACAATGTACATTGTCTTAAATGCCATTCACAATTTGGGTCCTCCAAAGATTTAGTGCACTACCTTGGGTAAAACTCAACAGCTTGGGACCATTTTGATTCACTTCTCATCAATAGTTTGATCTCTAGCTCTGCACAAAAAAATCCAAGTAAACAAACAAACAAAAAACACCTAGAAACATTTTGGAAAATGACTATTTTTTCAAGACTTGTATTGCCACAACTCGTAGCTCAAATGACTCCAAATTTGGGTCACTCATTCTACCCTGCATCCTCTGAAGCATACCAAATTGTAACGGAACCTAAGCATGTGGATTTTAAAGGATTTTGAAAGGTCAACTTTTAAACAGAAGTTGAGATGCTACTAAAATTATAGTGGCACTGCTACACCACTGCAATTCTGCTCTTAATATCTCTGACTTTATACATTTGTTTTCTGTCTGGTATTTATTGCTTTTGATATTTTCTGTCTGGTACCTGTAAATATTACTGTATACTTTTGGGATCTCTCAAAACTGTGGTCTTGAACACTTGTTAGTTGTGTAGCTTCTTATATAGAAGAATTAACAATAATTGAATGTTTGTTGTTTCTTCCAGTTTTTCCTTCAGAGGTTAAAAATTTTTCCGTTTTCAATGCACTCTATAGATTTTAAGATATGCTTGTGTATTGGTCAGAGTGCACAGTACTAAGAATGTTTTTGCCATCTGCTCTAGGAAAGAACTCTGTGACTGTTTGATGCAACTTCTTCCTCACTCCTAGGCAGTCACTTACTTTTAAAAATATCCAGACTTCCAGAGATCAAGGATAAACATTGGGCTTTTCTCCATCTGTGCAGAGGAGGTGTGAAGATGATGTGGAAATATAGCACTGAAGAAGATGGACTCTGGATGACATGATTGTTAAGGCTGGTTTGAAAATGGAAAAAATATTGTGACTAATTGGAAGGTATCCCTTTTTTTTTTATCAAATCCTTTTTTGAAGTAGAGAACCCGTGTGGCACAGAATTTATTAATAACTTTCACAGTGACCATTTTAAAGGGAAATTAATGATGTTATTTTTAAATACCTAAAGATATTAGACCTGAGACCAAGAAAAAAATTCTTTTACTTACTGTGAAGAGGAGATACAACAATTTGGAACTTCCAGACACATCGTGGCACAACACTCCTGCACTCTGTCATTTTTTGGCACTCTCAGGTCAATAGTACCAATGGGCAAAGAAAGAATGGGAGATGTTACCACACTGGTTCATAAGAACATAAGAATGGCCATACTGGGTCAGACCAAAGGTTCATCTAGCCCAGTATCCTGTCTTCTGACAGTGCCCAATGCCAGGTGCCCCAAAGGAAGTGAAAAGAACCGGTAATTATCAAATGATCCATCCCCTGTCACCCATCCCTAGCTTCTGGCAAACAGAGGCTAAGGACACCGTCCTTTTAATTCCTGGCTAATACCTATTGATGGACCTATCCTCTAACTTATCTAGTTTGTTTGTTTTTTGAGCTATCCTCTGGGGTGGGGAGAGGCTGGAATAAAATGGACTAATGTTTTACTCAAGACAGTTAAGAAATAGTCCTACAGATCTTTATGGACACTAAATTATAATATTTGTATAGATTTTTTACCTCCTCCTAGAGAATTAAAAAAGAATTATCTCTCCTATCAAATTCTATATGAAGGTTGAAAAAAAAAACTGTAAAAATAATATTGTTCTCTGTTTAGGCTTGTAGGTATTTAGGGTAATTTTTATAGGCCCCCAAAGGTGCACTCATAGTTTGAAAACCCCTGTGATAAATGGAAGGCAGTAATCTGGATGGCACATGACCTGATATGCCCCACCCCCATGCTGTCCCATTCTTCCACAGCTGCGGCTTTGTGTCCTGGGTGGCTGCCCTGCTTGCCCTGCCCTGGGTACGGCCCTGCATATAGATCCCTATAACCACTACATGGAGAGTGATCTTTCAAGGACAAAGAGTTCACCTTTTTCCTCTAGTAGTGAAATTTTCTCAGTTGAGGTGACATAGATTCATTAAGAAATGAATTTACAAAAAAGGCAATTATTGCCTTTATATCAAGCTAAATTAAGGGCTTGAACATTAATAATGATGCTAAAAGACAGCTAGATTGGCAATATAGCATAAATGATTAATTTGAGATTAATGAAGGTTGTCTGAGCATACTGCACAGCAAATGGAACAACCTCCTCAAGACTTTGTAAATTAGAATAAGGGATAAGTACAGAGGGGTAAATCCTAGACCTGCAGAAATCAAGGGTTTAACTCCTAGTGACTTCAGTGGGGCCAGGATTTTACTCAAAGAATACATCTATCGTATCAGGGGGGTAGTCACGTTAGTATGGATCTCTAAAAGCAGAAAAGAATCCTGTGGCACCTTATGGTCTAACAGACATATTGGAACATAAGCTTTTGTGGATGAATATCCACTTTGTCAGATGCATGTACTGGAAATTTCCAGAGGCAGGTATAAATATGTAGGCAAGAATCAGTCTAGAGATGACGAGGTTCGTTCAGTCAGAGAAGATGAGGCCCTCTTCTTGCAGTTCAGGTGTGAACACCAAGGGAGGAGAAACTGCTTTTTTAGCTGGCTAGCAATTCACAGTCTTTGTTTAATCCTAAGCTGATGGTGTCAAATTTGCAAATGAACTGAAGTTCAGCAGTTTCTCTTTGGAGTCTGTCTCTGAAGTTTTTTTGCTGCAGGGTGGCTACCTTTAAATCTTCTATTGTGTGTTCAGGGAGGTAGAAGTGTTCTCCTACAGGTTTTTTTATATTGCCATTCCTAATATCTGACTTGCGTACATTTATCCTTTTACATAGGGATTGTCCAGTTTGGCCAATGTACATAGCACAGGGGCATTGCTGGCACATGATGAAGAAGCTTTTAATTAAAGAAAGGAAAGGTAAAAATTATCTCTGTAAAATCAGGATGGAAATGCTTTACAGGGTACTCAGATTCATATAGACTAGAGGACCCCACCGCCCTTAGCCTTAGATTCAATGTTACAGCAAACAGAGGTAAAAACCTTGCAGCAAAAACACCATTTACGAGTTGAGGAAACAAACATAAGACAATCCGCCTTGCCTGGCTATTACTTACTATTTGAACATGAAAGACTGATTTAGAAAGATTGGGAAAGCCTGGATGATGTTCCTTTTCTCTTAGTCCCGAGAGCAACAATGACAAAAAAAACAAAAAAGACTCCTCCACAAGATTTGAAAGCATCTTGTCCCCATTGGTCCGCTGCTCAGGTGTCACCAGGTTCACTGAGCTTCTTAACCCTTACAGGTAGAGAGATATTAGGTCAAAGGCCAAGGTCAAAATTCAAAATGATCTGGACAAATGGAGAAATGGTCTGAGGTAAACCGGATGAAGTTCAATAAAGACAAATGCAAAGTGCTCACTTAGGAAGTACAATCAGTTTCACACATACAGAATGGGAAGAGACTGTCTAGGAAGGAGTATGGCAGAAAGAGATCTAGGTGCATAGTGGACCACAAGCTAAATATGAGTCCAACAGTTGATACTGTTGCAAAAAAAGCAAATGTGATTTTGGGATGCATTAACAGGTATTGTAAACAAGACACGAGAAGTCATTCTTCCGCTCTACTCTGCGCTGGTTAGGCCTCAACTGGAGTATTGTGTTCAGTTCTGGGCACCGCATTTCAAGAAAGATGTGGAAAATTGGAGAGGGTCCAGAGAAGAGCAACAAAAATGATTAAAGGTCTTGAGAACATGACCGATGAAGGAAGGCTGAAAGAATGGGTTTCTTTAGTTTGGAAAAGAGAAGACTGAGAGGGGACATGAAGCAGTTTTCAGGTATCTAAAAGGTGTCAATCAGGAAGAGGAGAAAATTGTGTTCACCTTAGCCTCTAATGATAGAAAGAAGCAATGGGCTTAAACTGCAGCAAGGGAGATTTAGGTTGGACATTAGGAAAAAGTTCCTAACTGTCAGGGTAGTTAAACACTGGAATAAATTGCCTAGGGAGGTTGTGGAATCTCCATCTCTGGAGATATTTAAGAGTAGGTTAGATAAATGCCTGTCAGGGATGGTCTAGACAGTATTTGGTCCTGCCATGAGGGCAGGGAACTGGACTCAATGACCTCTTGAGGTCCCTTCCAGTCCTAGAGTCTATGACTGGTCCATGCTGAGGTTGATGGTGGGGTGGAAGCTGTTGAAATCATGGTGGAATTCTTCCAGAGTCTCCTTCCAATAGATAGTACATCTATCATACTTTTTTTTTCATAATGACATGAAGAACATCTCTGAAGCACTGTGCTATTTTTCTCTAGGATACAGGATAATAAAACTTGTATTATGTTGGATCTTCTGTGCTGAGTTCTTTCATATGTTGTACACATGCTCAAAATTAAAAGGTTTGGGAAAATGTGATCACATTGTTAAATATAATCACAAAACAAACTCCCTTATGATTCATTAGTAATATTATTAGATGTCTCAGTTAGTATAGAATGTTGCATGAATGAACAAATTCAAAATTTATCTCTTATTAATTAGCAGCTTGCTGTGAAATCACAGCAGATAGAAGCAAAAAAGGCCCTGAATATGAAAAATTGATTAGGGAAAATATGGGCTATGTCATAAATGGCAAAATCATAATGGATATTAAAAATAATTATGTTGGAAACTTTCTGATAGTTTGGTTAACTTTGTATACATTTGTTATAGAAAATTTGACACAAATTCTGGCCACATTTATTCTTAGTACAATTAATAATAGATTAGAAATAGAGTTGGACATAAATCAAATCCCCAGATTCTCAGTGTGGGGAACAATCACAACCACTTGTGGATCAAAAGTTTGTGATTTGGTCCCACTCTTTGGCAGTATAGTTTTGACAGACAGTGGAAATATCTATCCCATAACTGTATGGAAGTACTGCCTACCATCTGTCTCTTTGATTCAACAGTTTGTCTTCTTGGCCATCCTGTGTTTGAAGAGAACAATTTTATATCCTTGCTAATAAAAGTTTAACACATAAACTAAGAAGCTGAGAAAAATATTTTTATTTTATTTCTTCCAGTTTGCTTTAATTCTAACTCACTTAAATACACAGTCTGCCACCCTCACTCACATTCAGTAGTGGTTAGCTTCTTGAGCAAGTCCCAGTCTTTACTTTCCAGAGCTCCAGTATTCAATGGATTTTTAATGAGACATTTCACATTTTTGGTAGTAACTCGGCCACTTCATTCTTAAATGCCTTGCCTTCAGAATCTGGCCTTCATGAGGACTTGTTTGTATTTATATTATCAAGATGTTTCAGCGTCACTTCAGTCTCTCTCTATGCCTCATTTTATTTACTCTAGAGAGGTAGTTTTCTCCCCAGCTTCATCTGTGGTGAAGGCTGATGCATAGAAAGCTTCTCTGCAATGTCTTTATTTTCCTTAACAGCTCCCTTTATTCTCTGCTATTCCAATGGACACAAAAGTTCTTTCTCAGCCTTTCTGCTTTTCATTTGCTTAGATAATTTTTTGTTCTTTGTGTTGAAGTTTTTGGCTTATTGGTCTTCCATTTCCCTCTTCATTCTCCTGTTTTATGTTTCCCTTTTTACATTTTACCTACTGTAGTTTAGTGGATACCTGTTAGTTCTGAAGAATCTCTTGTACTTCTCCATTGGAGCACCCTGGGTTGTTTTTCTTTATTCGTTCAGGGAAACTATGTCCATTTTATGATTCAGTTGTAGTGTGCTGGTGATGTGGAAGAGCGTGGGGGCAGGAGTGCATTCACGATAATGGTCGGGCTTCACTTCCAAAAAACTAGAAATACTGACTTTAGCCTTAACACGTTGCTTAAGAGGAGTATAAGCTATGCACCTTTCACCAGCATGAACCAGTTTGTACCTCATCCGTTTCCTTCTTTGTCAATTAGGGATTATAATAATAACTATCATACAGTGCTATTGCATGGATAAATTCATTGATGTGTATAAATCACTGTAGGACACTCTAATGGAAGATTCTATTTTATTCTGTTCTATAATGGTTCTTATACCTCCCTCATCATTGTCGTATCTGAGTACCTTCCAGTAGTGCATTAAGTGATGAGACTAGCATCTAACACATGGCGTTTGATTATTCTCTCTCCCAAGGGTATACTAAAAAAAAGAATAGTATTATTAGGGCACGGTATGCCTTCTTGGTAGTTTCTAAAAATGTAGTATAATTTGAACACACATTTTGTTGTGTAAGTTGCCAGGGAGCTATAATTCAGTTTACTGTTTTTCAGTATGAGTTAGCCAATTTCATGATTGCTTGTTTTCAGAGCTGCCTCTTTACCACCCTGCAGCACTGATCCCCATCCTTCCCTCTGCACCTCTGGAAACATTTGTTTTTCTTTTTCACTGAGGGAAAAATTGTGATGACCTTGCTTATATGAGCACATTAGCACAGGTAGGGCAGTGATCTGTGCACTCGCAGGTAGCATGGATGCTAGCATGTGCGAAGGAATTGTTCAGCTGCACACCTAGTACTGCAGAGGGTATGCACCAAGCCAATGACTGAGTCACAGGCAACACATAAATAGAGATGGAGATGTGTGCCAAAGGCTGTGAAAATACCCTCTCTGTACAGAGCATGCAATACCTGCAGAAAATAGGTGGTACACAACCTCAGATGTAAACCGTGCTGGCTGAAGCGTGAGCAAGTGACCATAGAGGGTGCATTCTGACTGGAATGCAGGGCTTAGAACGGGTGTTCCATCCAGCTGTCCCCAGAGGTCCTTTTGCTGACACCAAAGCTGAGAGCCATAAATAAGCAATGCTCCTATGGCTGAGTTGTTTGCCAAATCGCTCATATAGTACATGCTGTAGTGAGCAATGGCATGGGGCGCTCTGCTGATGTGTTGCATGGATGGGAGCACCTGCACGAGTGGCATATGGAGCTGACGGTGCAGAGAGTCACAAGTCATGATCTAGCTTTTAATAAGAATCTTTTTATTCTTTTCTCCATTGTTATAAGGCACGTTTGAAAACAATAAAAATGTTTAAAAACAACAACAAAATGGCTTCAACTTACCCCAGTGCTGAGAATTGAAACTACAGGCTGCTTATGATAGCACTCACTGTGCCAGGTAACTGGCCAGCTGTTGAGAAATTCCAACTATCATCATAATGTAGAGTGTTAACATATTTATCAGATACTGGAGATGAAAAAGTAGTACTTCATGGGGACTTTTTTCCTTATGCCATCTGGTCCTGAGGTGCCTATTACATCTATTATTGAATCATTAAAGTCAATGAGGTGAATAACATGATTAAACTTGTTTACTTGTCATGTAACAGTCGGTTAACAATGAAATGTAACTTCTACTTTCTGTTCTACAGTGTAATAACAATACATCTCTGCTCCACTAAATGATACCTAAAATTAATGCCAGATAAATATCTTTTAATTTATAGTGTAATTTAAAAGTACATTAATTCTTTTAGCTTTGTTCTACATACTAATATTGTATCACAGTCAGTGTGATGATTATTTCATATAATTAAAACATAAATAAGTGTCTGTGAGAACAGCAGTGTACACTCATCCTGCCACTCTCCTAATCATCTGGTTGCATAGTTTTGAAGACCTTGCACAAAATAGGGATTTATTCATGAAAAAGTGTACCAAAGGCAGGACGATGTAAGTCTGTTTTATATATAAAAGCCCAATTTGCATAAACAGAGTTGGGACTATATCATTAGATACCCTCAGAAATGTATGAATAAGCAGTTATTGTATTACTTTTAAAAGGATTATACTTTTCTCTTTTGAATTCCTTGTATTAAACTGAAGTGTAAATAATATGGATTATACTCTGATCTGCTTGAATTAAACATTAGCTATTTAGAAAATCTAGCCATGCACATGTAGAATTCAGTATAAAGGTTTTAGCTTCTCATAACAACATTATCCTAGCAATTAGGAAGTAAAGATGCCCTTATGTATTTCTTTTAAGACCTTCCTTTGGGATCTGTAAACTTAATAACTTCACGTATTTTAGGGTCTAATGCAAAGCCCTTTGAAATCAAAGAAAAGAAGATAATTGACTTCAGTGGGCTTTGGTTCAGAACCTTAGTGAACTGCAGTTTTATAGAGATGTAGGTGCCCAGACATTATGAGAAAATTAGAACTGGAAAACTATCAGAAAGAATTTCCATGGATATTTGTGCAAATAATACACTGAATTTGCCTTGACAGTGTTCACATTCCCTTTGTATTTGCTTTTCCAGAATATTGATTTGACCAAGTTTTCCTTGTTTGAATGTTGCTGAATTGTGCATTCATTCAAATATTTGCACCAGAAGTGTCTATTGGGCATCTTGTAAGATATCTTTTTGTTAAGTTTTTAAATATAAGTTGGTAACATGACTTAGCAGAAAAAAAGTTGTAGTCAGCAAATCTAAGAACAAATACTGCCATACTGGGTCAGATGAATGGTCCATCTAGCCCAGTATACTGTCTCCAACAGTGTCCAGTACCAAAACTTTGTGGGAGTGTACACAACAGGGAAATTATGGTGAGATCCACTGCTGTCTTCCCTCCCAGCTTCTCATTCCTGCCAGTCAGAAGTTTAGGGTTGCCCATAATGGGGTTACATCCCTGAGCACCTTGGCTAATCTTTTCTCATCCTATTTATGTTTTTGGCCATCACAGCATCCCATGGAACTGAGTTCCACAAGTTAATTATGTATTGTGTGAAAAAGTTCCTTCTCTTGTTTGTATTAAACCTGCTACCTATTCATTTAATTGGTTGACCCCCTGCTTTTTGTATTGTGGTAAAGGGTAAATAATACTTCTCTATTCACTTTCTCATACCATCTTTTCCTCAAGGCTTAGTAATTATAATAAGAAAGAAGAGTAAGTTTACATACTGGAAAAGTGAATGCAAAAACTTGCCATCATATGGTTAAGCCTTGGATATAGCACTGTAAATCCTGGAGCTCCAGGACAAAAGAGATCAGCCCAAAATCCCACAGGTTGACACACAGGTAACTTCCTGAACTTTTACTCCCCATCTGAATTTTTGGTTTCACTCTTTGAGGCCTTGATTGAGTAAAGCATTCCATTCTTATCTTTAATCACATAACTTAATCCTGTCCCTATTCAGCAAAGCACATAAGTATGTGCTTAATTTTAAGCATGGGAGCAGTCCCTTTGATTTCAAGAGAATTTAGGCACATGCTTAAATGCTTTAGAGAATAGGGACAGATTTAAGCCTGGGTGGGTTTAAGTGCTTTGTTGAATCAAGATCAGACTTTTGATTGTTAACCAGTCAAATATATATTTTGGAAGACTTTGTATGCCTTGCACTCATGTTAAGCTTTATTGTGGAACATTACCATGAGCCAAATTGTTCCAACATTTGTTATTTGTATATGCAAAATTTGTTCTGTTAAGAAACATTATGTATAAATTATGAGTTAGTACAAAACATTTTATCACTATGGTCTGATGCTATTTGTACTCTTTGGTCTACTAACACTTGGAATGTTTTTATGTATGATTGGGACAGATTTCTTTGTATCCTGAAAAATAGGTATGAAACTAGATAAGAAAAAGGGAGTAAATTATATTAGTTTTCTACTTGTCATAAACAATACACTATAAATATGGGTTAAAGTGAACAGACACAGATGATGTGATCTGTAATTGCTGTGATACTGTTCCCTGAAGACTGGTAACGTATGAACATCTCTGTTTGTGCTGATTTTTCTTTGGTTAATAAACCCATTGAGTTGAGTTATCTGATGTTTCATTAATCAGTAATCTAAACCGAAAGCTAATAATATTGTGACCATCCTGAGTGCACTCAGCCACAATATCATTTATGGTGTATCCTCTCTCTCATTCATGGCTAGATTGGCACCTTGCAAATTGGCCTTAGTAAAGGGGCCAAACCTAGTCACAGTACTCCAGAAGCAGAGTAGGAATTGAACTGTAACTCAGAATCCCACTACGGTTGCAGCTTCCCTTTTTCTCCAGGAAGAAATTCAGCTGTGCTGCCCAGTGTGTTGAAGGATGAAACTCAGGTTCTACCCACTCCCCATCCACCAGCATAGGAAGGAGAGCAGTAGTCCCATAGCAACTGGTCTCCCACTTTCCCACATTGTGACCTACCTACAATATATGATTAAACTCTCAGGATGAAATCTTCATTGACTTTATTAGGGCCAGGATTTCACTCTTGGTGAAGAAGGCACTCAGTTTTAGTCTGGAGAAGTAATAGCTCAGTGGTTTGAGCATTAGCCTCCTAAATCTAGGGTTATGAGTTCAATTCTTGAGGTGGCTATTTAGGGATGGGTCCTGTTTTAAGCAGAAGGGTTGAACTAGATGACCTCCTGTGGTCCCTTCCAACCCTGATATTCTATGATTGAAAAGTGGATGGGAAGAATATGATAACAATTTTCAAATACATAAAAGATTGTTACAAGGAGAAGGGAGAGAAAAATTGTTCTCTTTAATCTCTGAGGATAGGACAAGAAGTAGAGCACTTAAACTGCAGCAAGGGTGATTTAGGTTGGATATTAGGATAAACTTCCTGTCAGAGTAGTTAAGCACTAGGGGAGTCACTGGAGATTTTTAAGTGCAGGTTAGACAAACATCCTGTCAGGGGTGGTCTAGAATACTTAGTCCTGTCTTGAGTGCAGGGGACAGGACTAGAAGACCTCTTGAGGTCCCTTCCAGTCCTACAAATCTATGATTCTATGATTATTCTTGACTATTGAGTCCTTTTTAGGAAATAATGTTGTTAACATATACTCAGATTCAATAAGGTCATGAGCTCCATCCTCATTAAGAAAAACACATTCCAAGACTTATGGCCATTAACTTTTATCTTGATTGTATTTATCCATGAGCCAATGGTATTCTTTTTTCTGATACACCTCCAGTGTAGAGATGATTTTATGTTTCTTTGATTTTTCATGGGGTAAGGCATGTTTTCAGTCATTTTTGTTTTGTTTTTTCTTTTCCCTGTTGATTCATCATTTTGATTTTGTTGTTCTTCTTGTTGTTTTCAGTGGCTCTGTGAAGTTATACATTTCTATATATAGTGTTTTGCTGGACTAATTCATGTTCAGAACCCTAAAGGTGTGAAAGAGGTTTGTCTCAGGATGATTTTCTTTTCTTTTCTTAAGAAGCAGGCCACTAACCTGAGCTCAATGGCAAACACATGCTGTATTAACATTCATAGTTATATTCATGGTAGTATGCTTTTCATCTCACCTATATTTCTTTCTACAACCTGTTTCAGCTCTCCACCTAGGGACTAGAGTATGGATTTTCTTTATCGTAGCTACTGTATTGGTTAATTTTTTTCATTTTATTTGATTTTCTCTCTTTCTATATTATTATATTGAACAAATTGGTGATTCACTTACTCATATAACAGTGAGAATTCAGATCAACTCCATTTATTAGATTAAAAAGAAAAAAAGTATATTATGTTACTAGCACCATAACATAGCTATCTGCAGTGTGTCTTCCACTTCGTTAATAACCTCTGTAAAAAATTAAGCCACAGTTTTAAATAAAATTTTGAATAAATATGAAGCTTTTATAAATATTAGAATCAGTTTAGAAGTTCTACAAAGCTATCGTTGAAATGATCTAGGGAATTCATTGAAATTTTGAGGGGTGGATCATTTTTATTTATTTCCCCTTATGAAATCTGCTACTGTGTCAGAAGTTGGAGAGAACAATGCTGCACATTCAAAAGTTCACAAACAGGTGCATGGCAATCATCTTTGTCAGCTTTGAGTTAGAGAGAATAGAAAAGGACAAAGCAGGAAGGTGTGCTACAGATTAGTTAAAACACATATACACACACACACAGACACCCCACACCAGGCCAGGTGAAGACAGAAATGGACAGAATTGTTTATAATCTGGTTGCACCTCTAAATGCATCACAGGAACATGTAACAAGGCCTGCTTCATAAGGTCTTCCACCCTAGATAGAGTAGGAAGAGGCTGTAGTCTAAGGGTTTGTCTATATTTAAAACATAGCAGCACAACTACATCACTGCGGATGCATCTCTGTAGCATTTCAGTGTAGACCTTACCTACCTAAACCGATGAGAGATTCTTTCACTGGCATAGGTAATCTACTTCCCTCTGAGGTGATAACTGTGTTGGTTTAAGAATTCTTTCATCAACCTAGTACTGCCTACTCAGGGACTTAGGTTGGCTTAACAACACCGTTTACACCAATGTAATGACACCAACCTAATTTTCTAGTGTAGCCCAAGCCTTACGGAATGTCTGCATTGCAGTCAGGAGGTGTGATTGCTGCATGGGGCAGGGGCTCAAGCTAGCTGCTTGAGTAAGTATCTAGAGTCCCAGGCAGGGTGGGCTAGCTACCATGGTGCTGTTCTTGTTATTTGAACTAGCTTAGATCTCAATAGCAGTGTAGAGTATATGTGAGAACAGCATCTTGTTGTCAGGGTGATTTGACCATTTCATCATTTTAAAACACTTTACAAATAGTAAAATATAATCCCCAGAATTTATTTATCAGAGAGGATTATACAAGTTTCCCATTTAAAGTTGCAATATTCAGGCATGTTTGAATTATTTAACCTACAGCTATCAGAGGAGGTGGGCGGGGCGAGGTGGGACAGAGAGTTCAGATTTTATTTATTTAAGCAAGAATGTTGCATTTTATTTTCAACAGTCCCCGCAGTTTAACAAATGATTGAAGAGATTTGGCTTAAACTCTCCAAACACCTACAATTCTCCACCTCTTGCACCTGCCAGATGAGGTACATAATGGCTCACATCATGCATCCAATAATGGTTTCCCTATTCTCAGGACATTGTATTAATTAACAAGTGTTTAAAATTGTTTCCAGATACCCATAAATTTAGGGACAATTGCCCCAAAAGTATGGAACATTGTAATAAGAATAGGTTATATATTTTTCTATTACTTTGTAATTTTTATATCATGCTGGTTTTCACTATAGTAATTGTTACGATAATTTTAATACTACTGATTGAATATATTGAAAAGCCTTCTTATGTACTACTTTACATTTCAGAAGATCTTCCAAGTACCTGCTTAAAGGATTGAAAAATCAACCTCATTTTAAACATTGTCGAGCCATCTAAATGGGAAGGAAGCAAGAATGGTCAACTAAACAAATTACTTTTTTGGGTTGAAAAGATCAAGGAAGATCATAAGTCCAGGCAAAGACCACCCTGTTTTTTGCTATGTTAACTAAACAAACACATTCAATCATTCTTTAGTTGACTAGAGGAAAATTCAAAGACGATAATATCATGGCCATAGTTTACTTCTCCCAGTGGGGAGAAAATATGTCAGTGTTTACTTGGAAATAGAAGCTGCCAAGTGAAACTGCAGTTAGCTCTGCCTGCATCCCAGGTTCCCTAAAAACTAAAACTTACCTCAAATGACTGTCATTGTAATTTCTTTAGAATCTTCATTGGAGACACAGAGGATTGCTCTAATTTTGAGGGTTATTTTTGACCATTAGAAAATCTCGTCAATGCAGTGTTGGTTAGAGGGAGTAACGGTGACAAAAATACCACAAAGAGGGTGGCAATCTTTGTATAACATCCTCACCAATTGTTCTTAGAAGAAGCCAGATCCAAAAGAATAATAAAAAGCTTGAATTATAACTTTTCTCCAGTCACTGTTTCTTGTTAAACACTGCTGGAAACTCTGATTGTATATTGTCATTTGTGCATATCAGTTATAGTTTGTTTGTTTTACTATTTCCTTATTTCTAATTCCAGTTCCCTGCCTTTTTTACAAACACACTGTAAATAAATCCACAGCTTCCACATAGGCATATCTCACTGTTTTGACCTCTGATCATGAACCAAAAGAAGCCAAGATCCAGCACTCTGGCAGGTTTTAAATTCACAGTAAGAGCTAGATTGTAACTAGCATCAGGAGTTAGACAGCATAGAAAGCCTAACTCACCCCTGCTCCTAATATATTTTTTCTTTTTGATGGATCAACTGTGCTGAACAGGACAATTTCTTAGAGCATCTGCAATCATTAAACAACGTTATGATTTGGCTCAGTGCCAACAGAGAATATGCCTCACTGTATGAGGTGGTGTGGCTCCCTGCCATCCTGGAGAGGGACAAGCCCATCCAGAGGCCAGGGTGGGCAGAGCTAGGGAACTCTGAGCCCGCCCCTCAGAGGGTCAGGGAGCAACCTAGAAGTATAAAGGCTCGCCCTCAGAGCTCACTGGAGGCCCAGCCACCGGGGAGGCCAGACGCCTCCAGCCTAGCCCGCAACTGGGAAACCCTCATGGCCTAAGGTCCCCGCCAGGACTGTCCCGACTCCTCCAGGTAGCAGGCACAGGGTGAGTTGCCAGACCTGCCCTGCACCCGCTACCCCAAGGAACCCATGATGCTGGACCCCCCAGAGGACACCACCATAACTCCGGTACCACAAGACAGGGAGTCAGGAAGTAGCCCTGGGGCAGCCAACCCTAGTCTGGCTGTAGCACTGCCACAGCCCATGTCAGAGTGTTGCAGCCAAGATCCCCACTGACACGGCAGCGGATCTTCTACTACTGCTAGGGCCCCGGGCTGGGATGCAGTGAAGTGGGAAAGTCTGTGTCTCCCCTGCCACCCAGCGTCCCCCTCTCCCAGGCCTTTTAGCAGCTGGGGCCCACTGTTAC
The DNA here is from genome assembly GCF_003597395.2 of Chelonoidis abingdonii. NCBI lineage: Eukaryota > Metazoa > Chordata > Testudines > Testudinidae > Chelonoidis > Chelonoidis abingdonii. Next base: position 267,050,960 of record NC_133769.1, read on the forward strand.
TGCTCAGCCCTGTCTGAGGGTCTGAGCTCCTGACTCATTATTGCCCCACCCTGACCTAGGGGCTTGGGTGCACTGCGCTTTGTACTGTTACTGCTCAGCCCTGTGTAAGGCCTGAGTCATTGTTGCCCACCCTGACCTAGGGCCTGGGCTTACCACTGTTCGTACTGTTACTGCTCAGCCTCTGCCTGAGGGCCTAAGCTCCTGACTTATTATTGCCTCAGCCTGACCTAGGGCTGAGGCTTACTACTGTCTATATTGCTATAGCGTTATTGTTCAGCCTCTGCCTGAGGGCCTGAGTCATTGTTGCCCCACCCTGACCTAAAGCCCCAACATAACTGTACTTATTCCTGCCTCGACAAGGGCTTCCAGGGAAGACTCCCACAACCGGACTAATTCACCAAATCTCAGCTGTGTGCAGTGAGCCGGTGTGGCTGCCCGCCGCCCCGGAAAGGGTCGAGCCCCAGCCAGCACCTCTACACTCACCTAAAAACCCATCAGAAGGAAGATAGTGGTTAACATTTTCCACAGCACTTAAGTACATTAGGAGCCTAAGTCTTAATAAAAAATGTCACTTAGTCACTTAGGTGTTTTAGAAAATTGTACCCAGTGCATATAGTGGTCTTGCAGTGTGCCTAGAAGAGCAACAGGTACCAAGACTTATATCATATAGGCCAAGATTTTGAAAAATACGTAGTTAAAGTTAGGCTCCTAAATTCTTATTTATATGAAAAATAAATGACCTATTTTTCAAAAGTACTGAGCGCCCAGAAGCTCCTACTGATTCAAACACAAGTATGAATTTAGGATCTCAATTTTAGGGAACCTAACTGACTAAACCAAACCTTGACTGCAGCTTTTTATTTGTCTCAATGTCAGCCACAATTCATCCACAAAATGTAGCATCTCACAGCACATATGTGGAGAAGCGTATGTTGTGAGGCTGCGCCAGGAAGCATGGTGCCTGAAGAAGGAACAACAAGGTGTTAGGGACCTCAAGTCTTGTGTGCCAGTCCACAGGACTCTTAGGAACTAGTAAGTTCCAACCTGCCACTCAGTGACCTGCTAACAATTGCCAGAAAATAAGGTAAACCTGGACAAAAGACTCCAGTCCTGGAATCTGATTGGCAGAACACTGGGGGTCCTGACTGGTTCACAGCTTCTATAGAAATGCTAAGGACTGCTTCCCATGCAATACCTGTTCCTGATCTCCTGGTAACCTGACTCTGCCTGCCTCCTGCCATCTGACTCCGGGTTTGCCCTCTGGCCTGTCTCAGACTCTGATCTCCTGGTAACTTGACCCTGCCATCCTCCTGACTTTTGATTTTGCCTGCCTTGGACTCTGACCTCTTGATACCTGACCCAGCCTGGCTCCCAACTTCTACTCAGACCACAAGGTCAGCCCGCCCATGCCCCGGGCATGACACAAGGCCTCCGGGAGCATTTGGAGAGAATATCCAGCATCAACTACTTCTCCCGTCATCTGTTTACAAAGAAGAGAGTGCAGTCACACCACATCCAACTAGTTCTGCTGATCGGAGTGGAGCAGATTAATGGCCTTGCCTTTGCCCTTTACCTCCTCCTAAAGGATTTCTAGTAGCATAGCCGGGCTGGAAGTGCCAACATATTGGCCGGTCTCTGCACATGGACATAGAAGGCAGGAAGGGAAAGACTCCTTGTACCCTTTCTTCCTCCCCATTGCACATACATGCAGAACTAGATGCACAGTCCAGCAGGAAATGCTGACCTCACTTGGCATATTCACAGCCATGAAGAGGAATGTCAGCAATATATCGGTAAGACTTCTTGCAAGTTCTAGACAAAATGGAAAGGAATCTCTCAGCTAACAGTCACTTGGTACGTCTACACTAGAAATTCTACAACAGCACAGTTGTAGTGGCACCACTGTAGTGTAGACACATGATACAGTGACAGAAGGGGTTCTTCCAGCATTGTAGTAAATCCACCTCTTTAATAGGTGTTAGTTAAATCCATGGAAGAATTCTTCCATTTACCTAATGGTATCTATCCTGGGGCATAGGTTGGCTTTACTACATCACACAAGGTGTGACATTTTTCATAGCACTGAACCATGTAGTTAAGCCAACCGAATTTTGTCATGCAGACCAGATAACAACCTTTGCAGGAACTTCTGAATGAAACATAAATTACTCAGTTAATGAGCAATTAAGATAATTGATGTTCATTGTCTGAAAAGAGGTGTCACAATTTGAAAAATAATGGATGTCTTCAAAGTTAATGGAGAATTATCAGCAGTACCTAAGGTACTGGAAAAGCCCCATCTGTGCAGCAAGATAAATTAAGACAATAGCTTTGTCTACACAAGAAAACTATCCTGATTTAATTAAGGGCATATCTACACTTCAAACTTTGGCCAATGCAATCTATGTTGGCATAAAGCTGCATCAGTTAGTATATCACCTTGGGCACATACATATTTGGTTCCTTGTGCTGGCGTTGTGCTTACTGACCAGCACTCCTTGTATCAATGCACAGCGCGGTGCACCATGTGTAAGTATCCAAGTGTGCAACTAGCCACTGTCCAGTGCAGTGTGTTTTCAAAAGTGTTGGAAATACATGGTGGGGCAGAAACAAGTTGTGCAGGTATGCCTGGGAGCAAGGGGTCAAGTTCCCAACTGTCTCCATATTGTATTGTTACCCATATCCCATTACTGTCATTCTTTAAAAAAATATCCCACCAACCCATACAGCCCTCCTTGCTGTCCACCATCTTTAACAGAAGTTTGGAATCTGCATAGCTCTGCGCTATTGTCATGAGCATTGCAAGCTCAGGATACACGATCATCTTGTATTTGCAGATCTTCCAGAAGAGCTGTATCAGCAGGGAACGTTATGATTTTGTGGAACACAAATTGCTGTGGGACATATCAAAAGCCATTTCTAACTTGTTGGTGGTGGTGTTCATAGAGCAGCTGCAGATGGTGGAGTGCTGCTTCTATGCCTGAGAAACAAGCTATGACTGGTGGGGTCACATCTTAATATAGGTTTGAGAAGACGAGCTATGGCTGCTTAACTTTTGGACGCAAAAGGGCTGGGTCTATGTGCTGAACTTGCCCCAGCCATCCACAGCATGGACACCAGAATGAGAACTGCACTGACAGTGGAGAAGTGAGTGGCAATCACACTGTGGAAACTTGCAATGCTGGATTGCTACCAGTCAGTGGAAAATCATTTTGGAATTGGCAAATCCATTGTCATGAAAGTGTGCACGGCCTTTAATCATCTCTTTCCACACAGGACTGTCTCTCTTGGCAATGTACAGGACGTATTGGATGTATTTGCAGCAATGGGGATCCCAAACTGTGATGGAGTAATAGATGGCACACATATCCCTATTTTGGCACTAGCCCATCCTGCCTCAAAGTATATCAACAGAAAGAGCTTCTCTTCTATGGTTGTGCAAGCATTGATGGATCACCAAAGATGATTCACTGAGTCGTTGTTGGCTGGTCAGAAAAGGTGCATGATGCTCATATCTTTAAGACCACAGGACTGTTTAGAAAGCTGAAAGCATAGACTTCTTTTCTCAACTGGACCATTACCAGTAGTGATCCTGAGGGATCCAGTCTATCCCTTGCTCTCCTGGATCATGAAGCCATACATTGGTCACTTTCACAGCACCAAGAAAAATTTAACTACTGGCTCAGTGGATGCAGAATGACCGTTGAATGTGCTTTTGGTAGATTGAAGGGATGCTGGCATTTTTTATTCACAGGATTAAGTCTCTGAGAAAAATATCCCAGTGGTTATGGATGCCTGCTGTGTCCTGCATATGTTAGGCGGGGCCAGCTTTAGGAAGTGCAGGGCCCAATTCGAATAGTTTTGACGGGGCCCTGGCAGGGAAGACAAAACACAAAAAAAACATGTGGGGCTTGTACTCACCGGGCAGTGCTTCGAATCTTCGGCAGCACTTTGGCGGCGGATCCTTCACTTGCTCCAGATCTTCGGCGGCACCCACTGCCGAAGGACCCACCGCCGCCAGGTGAGTAAAAGGACCCACCGCCGAAGTGCTGCCAAAGACCCGGAGCGCTGCCAGGTGAGTAAAAATTAAAAAGGCACCTCTAGCCAGGGAAGGGATTCTCACTGGGTGTGGGGCCCTCTTAGGCACGGGGCCCGATTTGGGGGAATTGGCGAAATTGGCCTAAAGCTGGCCTTGCTGTTAGGTAAAGGGCGAAAAGTTGCCACTGGGGTAGAGATGGAGTATCTGTCTGAGTTTGAACAGTCAGACACAAGGACTATTAGACAATGTGAAGCTATCCAGCTGAGTGAAGCCTTGAAAGAGCTCTTAACAATGAGCCACAGTAAATGTGTAGTAGTGGACTGGGTTGTACATGACCCTGCAGTTTTGGGGCCTGTTAGGACATGTGTGGTACTTGTTGCATGTCTAGGAGTAGAACACTCTCAATGCACTCATTAATTTGGGGGGCTTTCGTTCGTTTATGATTATTACACTGTCACTGGTCCTGTGAGTTCTGTTACACTGTAGAATAGCAAGAAAGTGGGTGCTTCCAGTACCATAAGGCATTCTGCATGGTATGTTGTGAACTAAAAAAAGATGAATTATGTTCCAAAAGATGGAATATTATTGAGTAAAACAGTGCAAAAAAAGTGTGCAATTTAAAAGCAAATACATTAAAAACTTAATACATTAATTGAACAAAACATAAGGGGAAAGATGGTTCATGTCCATTAAGGCTATACATGCAACAACAGTAGCTCTCACAGGTCAGTGTATGTGAAGCTGTGCCTGTCTTTACTACCTCCTGTATGGAGTGTTAGGGGTAGGGATGCAGCCCCAGATGTCACTTTCAATGTTGAGGGGTGGTATAGGGAGGTACATAATGGAGTTCTCCATGACCTGCAAAGGGAGACAAGCCCATAACTGTCAAACCAGTAGGTTCACTACAGCCAGCAGCATCTGTGTTTGTTGCTATAGAAGCCTCGTTATGTGCTGGTGAATCTCCCTCTCCTTTTCCTGCTGGGACTCCTGGGCCTCTCCTATCTACTCTTTCACCCTCCATGCAATAGTTACCTTCCAGGTCCTATTCTCCCAGTCCAATGCAGCACTGGGCTGCAGGATCTCACTTAATATGTCACCCCAAGTCTTCTTCTTTCTCCTCCTTATTTGGCTCAGGTGCCGCAGATGTGGACAGGGAACACCTCAAGGCCACAACAGCAGCAGCTACAGATAACACACAGAGGTCCCATTGTCAATGTAGTCACAATAGAAAGTGAAATTGAACCTTCTGAACTCCCTTCCCTTGCTCCCTGAAAGTTTTAAACATGACACAGTTATTGATACTTCTGCTTTGGAGTGCTTCTGCATGGCCAGGGCCGGCTCCAGGCACCAGTTCAGCAAGCAGCTGCTTGGGGCAGCGAAGGGGAAGGGGCAGCATGTCGGGCTTTTCGACAGCAATTCGGCGGCGGGTCCCTTGGTCCCTCTTAGAGGGAAATACCTGCCACTGAATTGCCACCAAAGAAGAAAGTGGTGCAGAGGAGCTGCTGCCGATCACAGCCACAGCTTTTTTGTTTTTCCCCGCTGCTTGGGGTGGCAAAAACCTGTAGTTGGCCCTGTGCATGATACCACTCACAGAACCAGCCATGGTGAGTGTGGTCCACCACAGGGGGAGGAAATGAGGAGGGAATTCTCAAACATGAAATGAAGAGTACAGGGCAATGGTACTGAATGCTGATACCATTTTCCACAGGAAATGGTGATGTGAGCTTCTCTCTCACTCCGGAGAGTAACAAAGGCACAGAAAGCACAGCTGCTGAAGCATCCTGAAGCTTCCTGGGCCCATATACCTCAAGCCTGTTAACTGCAATAGTGCCTGCTGAAGTTATCTCAGACTGGCATGGGAAGGTATGCTATCATGAAGGAAGAAATAAGGCTGCCATCCCTAGAAACTTTGGGAGAGGACTGCAGAGTACCTCAGACTACAGACTAGGTACTACAGACTAGGGACAGAATGGCTAGGCAGCAGTTCTGCAGAAATGGACCTAGGGTTTACAGTGGATGAGAAGCTGGATATAAGTCGACAGTGAGCCCTTATTGCAAAGAAGGCTAACAGCATTTTGGGCTGTATAAGTAGGGGCATTGCCAGCAGATCGAGGGATGTGATCATTCCTCTCTATTCTACATTGGTGAGGCCTCATCTGGAATACTGTGTTCAGTTTGGGGCCTGACACTACAAGGATGTGAAAAAATTGGAAAGAGTCCAGTAGAAGGCAACAAAAATGATTAGGGGGCAGGAGCAAATGACTTATGGGGAGAGGCTGAGGGAACTGGGATTGTTTAGTTTGCAGAAGAGAAGAATGAGGGAGGATTTGATAGCTGCTTTCAACTACCTGAAAGGGGGTTCCAAAGAGGATGGATCTATACTAGTGGTTCCCAAGCTTGTTCCGCTGGTTGTGCAGGGAAAGTCCCTGGCAGGCCAGGCCGGTTTGTTTATCTGCCTCTTCTGCAGGTTCGCCTAATCGTGGCTCCCAATGGGAGCTGCTGGAAGCAGCGTGGGCTGAGGGACGTACAGGTCACTGCTTCCAGCAGCTCCCATTGGCCTGGAGCAGTGAAGCACTGGAATGGGTTACCTAGGGAGGTGGTGAAATCGCCTTCCTTAGAGGTTTTTAAGCTCAGGCTTGACAAAGCCCTGGCTGGGATGATTTAGTTGGGGATTGGTCCTGCTTTGGGCAGGGAGTTGGACTAGATGACCTCCTGAGGTCCCTTCCAACCCTGATATTCTATGATTCTATAATATCTACATGAAAGCTTCACTGATATCTCTCAGGAGGATTCAAGGGACATCTCAGTGTACATTAACAAACTGTTTCACATGGCCCCACTGCCTAACTCTGCAGGGGAATGAAAAGCAATTAACAACTCTACCTCTCTTTGTTGTGCCACTACCACCTGTTAATGAGAAGTTGATAGCTGTGTGCATCATTGTAATGGGAAATACATTTACACATGTACCCGAGATTCCTTCATCTGCATCAAGCTTGGCTGTGTTTGACTATCAGGACTGACTGGATTATAGTGGCTTCTCAAACAGGTCCTGGCTCACAGAATAGTTGGATTCTCCAGTCACATGTTCCCTATCCTCCTCCTCCTCCCCATCCTCACTGTTCATGGCAGGGGCCTACATCTCGAGCTCCTTGGAGGTATCCACAGTGGTCTACAAGATGGTAGTCGGGTCTCTGGCAAGTTTGGCATGTAGCTCTCTGTAAAATCAGCAGATCTGTGGCCTGGGACTCAATTGACTGTTGGCCTCCCTGGCTTTCTGGTATGTTTACTGCAGTTTCTTAGCTTTCAAATGGTGAAGCTGCTGATCCCTGTTATACTCCTTCTACTGCATTCCCTGGGCAATCTGATCAGAGATGTGCACATTTCTACAGCTGCTCTGTAGCTGTGTCTGCACAGTCTCTTCTCTCCACAGCCCTAGGAGAGTCAATATCTCCTGTCTACTTCAGGCCAGGATTTATCTGGAGCCTGTAGCTGGCAAGGTAAGCTGGGCCCATGTATAGAACAAGGGAGAGCTGCAAGGTATGCTCACCAAGCTGAGCAATCAAGAAAAGGAATTTCAAAAATATGCAGGGTTTTGAAGTATGTGTGGGGGGATGGAGAAGGAGCAGGAAAGAGATATTTCTGGTGTCCAGGACTCCTTGCCAGTGACGTTCAAAACTGACACAAGAGTGGTCAGGGTTGGACATTGTAGGACAGCTGCTAGAAAATTATTAGGGTCGATATAGGTGACGTAGTGTCTACACTCACACTGTGTCAACCTCAGTATATCAACCATGGCTCAATGCCATTTGGACAGGTGGTGTTACTGCGTCACCATACTGGGACACTTGCACTGGTGGGAGACAAATTTGAGAGTACTCATTTGTACAACTAGGTCAACTCAAGGCAGCTTATGTCTTGTTATTACCTAACTTTGTAGTGCAGACCAGGCCTAAATCAGTTTACAAATGAATTTAGTGAAATCAAATATAAAAACAACCCCCCCTTTTTTTTGACTGAAGATTGTCCATTCTGGTTTTCAGTGCCATCCACTTCCCTTGGGAAAAGTTTTCAACTAGCAATAATCACACCTCAGATTAACTTCATTGGTTATGATACTGCCACTGCGCAAAGTTAAAAACAGTCTAACAGAGCTCAAATGTTTTTCTTGATGGTTGTGGAACACCTGGACACTTGGGCCCTAAACTGAATAAGCACCTCAAAATGTAAAATTGCTGACAAGGATTTATAATAATTTACAAACATAAAGGCCAAACTTTGAGCAAAAAGTCCTTTAAAAACCCATGTTTGGAAAAAAGAATATGTTGTCAATAGGGCACTTTGTTCCCCATAACTTTCCTGCTCAGATAAGAAAAATAAAGGTTATATTCATGAATAATTTAGCATGATGCATGTGTATTTAACTATGATATTAAAATATGGAATATTACTAAATTATAAAAAATAGAAGGTCTCTTTCATTTAATGATAATAGTTCATGACAATGAATGTTGAATGGTAAAAGGATAGATGTAATGTTAATGATTTATAATAGAATGAAAAACACATTATGTAAGTTTCAGTAAATGTATAACTGAGTATGTGAAATGTTAGATGACATAGAAGGATAAGGTCCCACACCAAAGGCTCTTAAACAAAGTAAGCGGTCATGGAATGACATGGGAAGGTCCTCTCATGGATCAGTAATTGCTTAAGATAATAAACAAAGGGTGGCGTGAAGGGAAATAAAAAGCAAGGTCCCCCTAGGATCTGTTTTGGGAGCTGTGCCATTCAACATATTCATAAATGATCTGGAGAGGAGGTAAAAAGTGAGGTAGAAAAATTTGCAGATGATACAAAATTTCTCAAGATAGTTAATTCCAAAGCAGATTGTGAAGGTTTACAGTGGAGATAAGTCTGCAGGTTTTGCCTCTGTTGTTCTGTCAAGATGTGCTTTGAGTGATCAGCGCCCTTCACAACACACCTTTCAAGATTCAGGGATCCTGCACATGCCTATCACAACGTGGGGTATATCGCATTCAGGGCATTAAATGCCCCAATAAGAACTATGGGTGTGAAACCAAACAATCACTACGCTCTCAAATGGACTCACACAGGAAAAAGATAAGACAAAACACTTTTCACAAAATGATCACTCTATTTCTGACCTATCAGTTCTCATCCTCAAAGGAAGCCAGCACAACAGTTTCAAAAGATGAGCCTGGAAGCTAAATTTATAACGCTGCTAGACACTAAAAATCATGGACTGAACAGAGACACTGGATTTATGGCTTATTGCAAGAATCTGTAACCCAATAACTCTCCCATTTTGTCCTAAGACTGTAGAAGTGTTAACGGGCCACTCTACCTTGAATGGTCCCTTTATGCTAAACAATCTGTTCCTCCTTGAATTTAGCGTGAGACTCTTTACCTTTACCAGACCTGAAGAGCTCTGTGTGGCTTGAAAGCTTCTCTCTCACCCCAACAGAAGTTGGTTCAATAAAATATATTACCTCACCCACCTTGTCTCACTAATATCCTGGGACCAACATGGCTATGGCTACACTACAACACACAGATAAGGAAATAAAGTCAGCCAAGAGGGAGGAAACTCTCTAACACTGATTTGCCTATATTAGCCAAATATAGATAGATAGATATTGGTTCCTGCTTTTGCCTTTATATTGTAAATTCTTTTTGCATGGACTTTATTATTTTTATGGCACAGTTAACAATATCTATTATACAGTACCATGTATGCCAGTATATTTATCTCTATGTATTATATAACCAAACATTACACAAATTTTATTGTAACATAATAAAAAATTGAATGTTATCAAGTATTTTTAATGTTAATCTATTCTGTCTCTTACTTGTTTTCTCCTTATTTTCTTCCTTAATCCAACCTTTTTGTCTTGTCTGTCTGTCTTTGGTATCTTTTCCTGTTTCATTTTCAGTGATATCCCTCTTTCCTCCTCTCCCACTTCCTATCCCTTCCCACTGTCTCCCATTCTCGTTTTTTTTCCTCTGTCTGTTCTCATTTTTTAAAGTTGTCCTTCCTTTACCCTCTGCCACTCCAAAATTTCTCTCTAGTCCCCTTAATTGTTGCTCCTTCCACTATTTGTCTTTTATAGGGTACACCTCAATCTTCTCATAATCTCACTTCAAATCTACTAACGCATTTCTCTGGTTACTGATTAGTCTGGATGATTGAGTGAAGGGCAATCTACAGCCTATCACTATCACTAACCATTCACCTACAGCCAGACATTCAGCCTAGCCACAACCCCTCACCGAATCACAACTGATGCTTCTAAATATGTAGCCACAATCATATGCTGTCCTTTAACCATATTACATTGCAACATATCTAATGTATTATCTGCTATCACTAGGTTTGTTTCAGCAATACTGTTTTCTAGGTTTCTCCTTCCCACACATTATATAAAACACATAAATAAATACAAACACATTAACTTCAGGGCAGACAATCAGTGTACCCTTTAAGTTCCTGTAGGAAATGATGCCAGTTCAATTAACAGAGGGTAAATGTACAGTGCAGTAAAAGCCCCACAGCATGACTATGGATGGCCTGGGTCAACAGCTTTGGGATCTTGGGGCTTGCACTGCAGGGCTAAAAGTTGCAGTGTAGACATGTAGGCTTGGTCTGGAGCCTGGGCTCTGAGACCTGTGGGGTGGATCTCAGAGCCGGGGCCCCAGCCTAAGCGTGAATGTCTACACTATATTTAGCTCAGCAGTCTGAGCCCTGCAAGCCCAAGCCAACTGACCCAGGGTCTGAGACTCAGTGTTGTGGCTTTTTTATTGCAGTATAGATGTACTCCTAGTCTCATAGCTATTTTGAAGACACTTGATCAGTGTACTCTGAGTTCCTGTAGGAAATGGTTCCTTCTTTAAGATGCCAGATCAATCATTTAGTGGCTATAGTCTCTGATTTTCTTATATCTTGCAACAAGTGACACAGATAAGGACAAGTGTAATGAGGTTGCACAGATCTTATTCATCCCTAAGTTGCACATAGTGTAAAAGTCTTCTTTCAAAAAGGGTGTTTAATTGCAGTTCAGAAAAACACTAGACATTTGGGCTGATTTGATTAAGCACTATTCAACCTGATAGTATTTATTTAATCTATTTTCTAACCTATAAAACAACATTATATTACATGAGACGGGGAGAAAGATCCAACACACTTCATTTGCAATAACATGCTTTGAAAACAGATTCAATTTTTCCTCAAAGAAAGTCTGAGCGTGCTGGATGTTATTCAATATGAAGTGGCTTGTCCATAATAAAACAAAAACACAGTAGTCCAAAGAATGCACATATTTTCATGAAATAAATACACTTTGCCTCAAGTATTCAAGAGAAAAAACAGTGTTTAATATTTTCTTACATAAGGTTATCCATGTTTCAGCACCACATGACCTTTCTGAAGAATGGCACTGATCTTTGGAAAAGGCATCTGAGATTGAAATAGTGATAATCTGTCCTTATAGATCTGAGTCAGGAAATACTAAATATTTGTTTCTGGAGAAATGTGATGAAGGGAGTTGTGCAGGAACACATTCTGTGAAACTATTTTTTATTGCAAGGCAGTATAAATATAATAATTAAAATACATAAAATGACAAACTACTCAGACTCCTCAAAATAAGATCTATTAGACAGTGAATAATTTTCTAAGGAAAGCAACATAAGCAGAGGGTAACCTGCATAGCTGTCTTGGTTGCTAGTGTAACTATGCCTTTGGCTGGGCTGTCTGCAGGGCTTGAATGTAAAAGCATTAGTCTTCATTGTTTGATTTTGGCGTCTCCTAGATATTATATACTGGTTCAAAGTCTAGTATGGCACAATTATGTTAATATAGATGCATATTAATAAAGTTAATGAAACATGCTAAGTAGTTACAGTAACAGCCCTTCACTGTGGAAACCTAGGTCCTTAGACCTTAATTAAGTCTCCGAAGAAAGTATATTTTCATCTTTATCGACAGAGTGCAATTATCCTTATACAAATTGGGCATTCAAAAATTAGTGGACACTTTTGACAATTTGGGCCTTAATCTCTTTGTGACTCAGTTCCCCAGCTGTAAAATACTGATACCACCACCTACTCTCAGTAAGTGTGAAAGGTCCCACAGGGATGTTGTGAAGATGAATTCATTAATATTTAGAAAGCCCTAATCAACTGTGGTGTGAGTACCCACAAAAATACTCATGAGGAAGCTAGTAGTTTTGTATTCAGTGCAGAGTTTGGATATTGTGTGTTAAATGAGGCCTGGGGCCACATTTTAAATAAGGAATAAAAAGAAATATTGAAAACTACTCAACCAATGAGCGAGGCAGGGGTCCTGTGTGGGGGGAAAACAGTAGGTGAACATATAATTAAAGATTGTATCATGATGCATATGAATAAGGGGCATGAATTAAGTGTGTACAAGCAACCTTAAGTCTGGCATTTCCTATCTTTGAATTGCTTGACTTATTCTTTTAATGTAGGATTTTGCTTGTTTGTTGTTTTTTAAAATGTAATACAGTCTATACATTGGGTCAAATCCAGAGCTGTGCTACTAATGCACATTAAGGCCAAAAGCAGTAGAAGTGCTGTGTTTCTCCTATGCAAGTGGGCAAAACAATGAGAAACCCACACAGGCCACAAATATATCAGACAATGGACTAATATGATAGACAACACCAATGAAGCCCATTCCCTACTGAACACAGAGATCCTATTAAACTTCCCCACTGCAGGGTTGGCTTTTAAAGGATATTTTTTCCCCAGCATACCCTTCTGAGGGCAGGCCTTTTAAATGCATCAGCGGCAAGCAGCTGCTGTCCTAAAGTGACCATTTTACAGCTCCTGGCTGCTAAGTACAGCCCTCTTCTTTCCACCTGGTAAGTGTTTTGCCGGTTTTTTCCATTTGTCATTGTTAAGGAGATGGCACATTCTCACAGATTCTATCTGCCAACCCCAATGCTATAGGTTGTAGCTCCTACAAGCAGAGACCCTTTCTTCAGGATTTACTTGCTTTCCAACACTTTATAATCTTCACCAGTCTTAAATCAGGAAACTGTATCCTGAAAATGTTTATTTCTGTTATTTTAGTTAAAAAAATAATCATTTTCCATGTAAACTAACTTGCTTACCTCTGCAGTATGTAGAGAATTTTCAATGCTATAATATTGTCGTCATTACTATCATATTATAACCTCCTGGTATGCATTTCAGAAGGGGCTTAGCTGCCATTGCAATAGCATCCTTCCTTCCTTTAAAATGCTGCAGAGGGTGCCTGATGGGGTGGGATCTAAACTGGGATAAGCCAAGGTGAGTCAGCATGCCAGAAGGACTAGGCGGGCATGCAGGTCATACACACCACCACCCCACTAAAGTCAACAGGGCTTCACACAAATTCTAGACTCTGCATGCATAGAACAATTTGCAGGACGTAGGCCTTGAAATATAGTTTTAAAAAAATATTAACATTTTTAAGGCTCTTTTTTTCTTCTCCTTACTTTAATTTTGGAAACTGAAAAGATCAGTTTCCAAAAAGAATGAATAAAAGCTCAATCCTCACCATTTTTGTCCACATTCCAATAGCTTTTTATTGACCCTGAATAGCACAAGTAAAGTTTTATGATTATAGGTGAAAACTTTATCTTTTGATTTTCCTCAAAATATTGACTCAGTGGCTATGAATGTTTGTTGTTACTAAGGGATAAGCCAGGAAGGCTGTCTTAATGAAGTTTGATCAGCAAATGCAGATCCTTGTGTTCAAAAAGTCTACCCTAACGTCAGAGTAAATATGTTCATACACATTGCTGGTGTTCCATGCTTCATTTGGCAAAAGGAACCTTCTGTCTCTTTGCACATTGCTCTCATGTTTTTACAGGAGCTCACTTCCTGCCAATTACTTAATACATTTGCAGTGAAATGTTAAAAGATTGCTACTTTATTGGTGTAACCGGGCGTGACTCACCCCCACAGCGCCTCCTGCTGGTTGCTTTGGGAATTAGCTCACACTTCCAGCATGGAGCACCCTCTGCAGGCCGGTGATCCGCCTTCTGGCCCCGTGTCCTTCCCTGGACCCCAGTGCCCCTTTTACATGGGGTACTGCCCCCCGGCAGTAACCCCTTTCTCTTAGGGGTTTCCCCTCCCCAAGGAACCCCCCACCCTCTATCCCCACTTTGCCTCAGGGTCTTGGCAACTGCCCAGTCATTAGCTAGCCCCACACCCTGGGGCAGACAGCAGTGTTAGCCTCTCATCATCAGCAAAAGGGGTTTGGACCTGCTGCCTTGGCCTACCCCTGGGTTGCACCCTGCAACCCCAGTACCTCCTAGCCTAATTCTAGGCCGCAGCCTGGGGCTTTCCAGGCAGGAGCTCCCCAGCTCTGCTGCCTTTCCCCAGCCCTGCTCCACGCTAGGTACCTTGTCTCAGCAGCCAGGCCCTTCTCTCTCTAAACACAGAAAGTCTCCTCTGGCTCCTGGCTTCTCTGCCCTTTTATAAGGACCTGTGGCTCAGTTTGGGGCGTGGCCCCAGCTGTTGCCACTTCCCCAATCAGCCCAGCTCAAAAGGCTGCTTGCTCCAGCCCCAACCCCTTTCCTGAGCTGTTTTTAACCTCTTCAGGGCCGGAGCAGAGATCCACTGTGCTACAATTGGGAATTCATTCTAGTCTGAACAAACTTGTCCAAAAGAAAATCAAGGTATGTAGAATGTTATTGATGCTGAAGAAAGCTTTGAATGTAGTACAATTCTCATCATATTAGACTCCTTATTAGTAACTTTTTAAATCCTGAAAGGATACTGCTAAAAATACCTTACCACCTTTCTTTTTGTATTGAATGATAATAGTAAACACTTTCTACTCTGTTTCATAGCAGTTTAAAGCTATCAATCCACTTGTACATTAAAATGATTTTTTGAAATTCATTGCTTGAACTCCTCTTTCAATATCCTTCCAGGAAATGTAGTTTCACTGGGGACAAATTGTCATAGTTTCTTTGCCTTCACAATAGGTCTGTGACAATTTACACTAGTTCAATATCTGCCCCACACTATTTATTGGAGGAGCATGGCAAGTCAACTGATCATGGTTTTAAATACCCATTTTCCAGCTTGTGGGCTGGACAATACACTCTTAAGAGCACAGTCACCTATGGTACCCTTACCTCTTAGAATGTGGATAAAAAATAATGAATTACAGCTGCTCCATCAACTTGGCTCGGAAGTAATGTTTAAGCTTCATCCTAATTAGATCAATAGAGGTTAAACCATATGAAAGTATAAATAAGGCTTAGTAATTACATACCTAATTTAGGAAGAAGTAGTTCTATTCATAATAAGTGGAACTATTAGGACTATTCCATTCCCCCTTTCTGACATTCTCCTTAGTTCATTTGAGCTGCAGATGTAACCAATTAGAAGTGAGTGGAAAATAATCTCCTATAGGCTGATATAATTTGCTATCTAAGTCCATGTGGAGTGCTTATAGGGAGGAGGGGGAAAAAAGGAAAAGGTCTTATGACAATAAGTGACCATAAACCCTGTGATGATTTCTTTATACGCCTATATATAAAACACATACATTATGTCAGATTTTGATGTTGGTCACATTGGTGTGAAGCCAATGCGACTCCATTGTTTTCAGTGGAGCTACACTGTTTTTACTTAGCTGTAAGTGATCCCATGTGTTATGCTGTCTGGAGTGGCTCACATCTTTGAATGTCTACTTCAGGGCAGACTGCAGAAATGAGGAAGATACCCCATGCTGGTAGTGTGTTCTACAATAAGATTTCACCAAGCTAGTAACAAATATGAACTCCTGGATCACTATCCCAATCTTACCATGGAGTCACAGACAATCCTCTCAGACTCTCCAGTCTCTCTTGCCACCCGACAAACTGAACTTTGTGATAAAAGGTCACTTAAATCAAAAATCATACTACATCAGGTTGCTCTCAGTCCCAAGACCAGTCACTTACCCCAGATCAATAGGTATTCCACGTCTTAATTTAAAGACAACACTGACAGCCAATTCTATAGTAAACTAACTAAAGATTTATTAGCTAAGAAAAGGAAGGAAAGTTATTAAGAAGTTAAATCAGATAAAATATATGTACAGGTGAGTCATATTTGTAATTCCAATTGGTGGTGGTGATGTAATAAATGACTGGTTTTCCCCAGTCTTTTCAGGATACTCAGGTTGTCTCTTGGGATCTCTGCTTTGCATCTGGTACACTTCCCTGTAAGCATCCAAACAGTCCAGAGATGAAGGATTTTTCCTTGAATCAATATTTGTACATTCTTATGACAGAAAACAAGCTGACAGTGTCTCTATCCACATGGGCTTTTCCTTTGATGATGGTGAGTGAGGAATGTACTTTGAGTCATTCACCTCCAGTCATCACACACAATGGCTACTTGCTTTCAAATATTTTTTTCTGATAAAGTCTTTCATTAGCATTCCACAAGGCTTCTTCGCTGGGTTATTTTATTACAGGGTATTTATAATGTAAATGTTTGCTATTACATTATAACAGCATTCATAAAAGTGAAAACAATTCAGGTAATGTCCCATCAGTTTTCATGAAGTTTAAACACCAAATACACTTATACCTTTAACAATCAGTTTGATCTGTCTAATAAACAAGTGAATTGGGCTGAATATACACTGACCTCAGCTGGCATATGGTGAGTCAGCATCTCAACCATCAATGACATTTTATACTGGTCAATTGAAAAGTGACTTAAAATCATTTCACTATGATGGCTCTGGAAAAGTCATAAAATAAAACAGCATAAGCAATTTGAGTTCAGCCTTTCTTTTTACACAGTTTCAATAAAGGCCATATTCCAATCTCTGGTAATAATGAAGAAAGTCTCAGTATTAAGAGGTTCTTCTAATCGTCAAAAAGAAAATAAATGACTGCTGCCAGCAAAGGGTCACTATCTGTTGACTGGCAATTGATTAGGCTTTCTGTGTTCTTGCAATGTGAGATCACTAATGACAATGCAATGACTTATGTCAAAGATTGTTGTGTATCCTTCCAGTCTTCAAAACTGAAAGCAGCAGTTTTACCCCCTTATTTAAATTAGATCTGGCTTTGTGCTTAATCAATTATCTACGTGTTGAGTTTAACTGGTTATTTTATGGGTTTCAAATCCATTCCTTGCTGTTCTCAATCACACACATTTTTTACACCTAATGCTAGTGACATTAAGAAAACACTCTTCCATTTTAATGAGAATTCTATATTTTCACAAGAGGGAAAAATCTATTTTTTTTTTCACAAAGCAACAATAGCACACCTCAAATCCAGTCAGTCTACTAAAAAAGAGGGGAAAGTATTCTCTAAGGCCATGTCTACACTTCCTGGGGATCGATGCTGCTGCAATCAATACAGTGGGGGTCAATTTAGCAGGTCTAGTGAAGACCCTCTAAATCAACTGCAGCGCACTATCCAGTCAACTCCGTACTCCACGAGAACAAGAAGAGTAAGGTAAGTCGATGGGAGAGCATCTCCCATTTTCTCACCATGGAGTAAACACCACGGTAAGTTGACCTAAGCTACATCAACTCCAGCTACATTATTCACATAGCTAGAGTAGCGTAACTTAGATTGACATACCATGCTAGTGTACACAAGGCCTAAGTCTTTCATTCTGATCTACAAGAAACATATACAGGAACTACCTATGTGGACAAGCTTGTAGGATTATTACACTAAGGTAGAAGCATTCTCTAGGTCTTCTAGTGCATTGTAGTTGGATGGCTGCCCCACACAAGGAGAAGAAAGGGTTAAAAGCAGCACCCAGGAGTCTGCAGAACCCACCAATCAGGAAAGGGCTTACTGAACACACCAATAGGGGGAAGGCTTGCTGGAGCAGCCAATCAGTACCAGTGAGGGTCATATCTAAAGGGCTGCTCAGGAGAGCAGAAGGGAGTCTCTCCTGGGAAGGAAAGAGAGAAGGACTGGTTGCCTGAAGAAGCGCCATAGATAGAGCAGTGCTGGGCAGGGGCATCAGAGTGTGAGAGTGAGTTTCTGGCTGACCACTGCCAGGCTGGGGCCTCGCTATAACGGCGGAGAGGGTACTAGGGCTACGGGGGAAGTGGCCCAGGGAAAATAGGTAGCAGGTTGGAGAAGGGCAGTAGGTGGCTGCCGGCTATAAGGTCCCTGGGTCAGAACCCAGAGTAGCGGGCGGGCCTTCCCCCCTTTGCATCCCACTTGCCAATGAGGAGAGAAGACAGTATCCAGACTGAAGTTAGTCCCTGAGATGAAGGGCTGGACCTGGGACTACAGTTGGCTGCTGAGGCAAGTGATGGGACTGAGGACTGCCAGTCCCCAGGAAGGGGGGAGATACTGGAGTGGGGCGGCACAGCCAAAGAACCGTGCACAGAAAAGGATGCTGCTGTCCGGGGAGCAACACTGGTCCAAAGAGTGGAGTCAGCAGTGATGGCAGGCATGACACCACTAGCTGAAAATGGACTGGAATGGCTGAGAGGTAATTCCCAGCATGGCCAGAAGGAGGTGCCATGGTGATGAGTTGCAGCCCCGTTACATGCATTTATTTCTTGTAAATCAATTTAGGCCCCAGTCCTAGAATTTGTTCTGCATGAACATTGATGTCAATCGTTTAGCAGATTACCCACATGCAATGAATGCAGGATTGGGGCTCAGAGCAGAAACTATGTTGTTTTAAAAGTGCACTGCCAGGGCTCAATGAATAATAACAATGATAATAATAGAAACTCACAAAAATGTCACTTGCTAAAGATGTTTATAGGAATTCTTCTTTAGATAACTGAACGCTAAGAACTCTTATTTTAACTTCTGCAAACACTTTACAGTTTGCATTTCTTTGAATATGGTTTTATATTATGAGTAATATTTATGCAGATATGTTACTTTCTGTAATTTTATTGTAATTCAATAAAAGGTGATTTAAAAAAAAAAAGAATCCCACTTCTATTTTATTACCTCCAAAATATTCATTTTGACTGAACCCTACTTGGTGGTATGATATATTACTTTTTAACAATTCAAAAAGACTTATTTTCTCTTTCTAAATTCTATGCCTGTCAACAGGTAAATGAGGAGCTGAAATACATTCTTTCAGTTTAAATGGGTATCAGACACAACAAAATAATCACTGCAATGTATGATCAGTATTAGTTTATAATAAGTGCTGCTATAAAATTGTTCCCATTATAGGCATTCACTTCTACAATCAGCAGGTGATAATCATACAGTTCTAAACCTGACATACTATAACTGTCATCGTAAGACAGTTTTAATCATTATGTGAATGAACACTTGGAACATTTAATCAGGTAGCTGCATATAATTGCCTTTTGAATATGTACCCAATTATATTCAAAACCTCAAAGTGAAACTTTCTAGAGTATTAGCTGTTTTTTTTATGGAAGTAGATACAGAATAAACAGCATTAAGTCAATTCATAAAACTAACCTCTGGTGAACTGGGCTACTTCTATTGTGGCTTCAGGCCAAATACCATTATCCTTTCACACAATGACTAGTGCCTTACTCAATGAAAAGTTCTTTCAATGGGACTACTTAATAAGAAAAGTGCTGAACAACATAAACATGGACGCATAGCAAATAAGTGAAATTAGTTTGTTGGTATCTGTTTACCCTGTTAAAAATATGAATATGGTTTTAAAAAGTAACTAAATTTTAGCCCAATAGAAAGAGACATTCTAAAAATGTTAAAAATGTATTACTGGCACGTGAAACCTTAAATGAGAGTGAATAAATGAAGACTCGGCACACCACTTCTGAAAGATTGCCGACACCTGGTATATCTGCAAGTACGGCTTGTGATATATAAGTACAGACATGTAAAAATATCTGCATAGGTTAGCTATATAACATCATTTTTTTTTCCATTGAAATTTCCACAGAGAAAATCCTATATCTGATTTTTTAATGGAAAGATCATTGCATTTTGATTCAAAATCATAATTCAAAACAAACATTTCAGTTTGTTTAAAAATATGAAAAATAAATTATTTTTTATTTGTGTTTTTCAACAAAAAATGTTAATTTGTTTTTTCTTTTCTGGAAACTACAGTTTTTCCAGTTTCTTGTTTTCTGTTTTTGGATTTTCTCATTTTTTTCCTCACTTTGTCTCCATTTTATCACTTCTCTCACTCTTCCACCCCACTAACTGGAAAAGGGGGGTTAGGCCACAAAATATGGGAAAGTATGGAAATATCTACTTTTCATACTTTTAAACATAGGCACTGACTCCATGAGTGCTCCGGGGCTGGAGCACCCACAGGGAAAAATTAGTGGGTCCTCCGCACCCACTGGCAGCCAAGCTCCCCCTTCCTCACCTCCTTCTCTCCCTCACCAAGCACACCGTGTCCCCACTCCTCACCTTCCCTTCCAGTATTCCCGCTGCCTAACAGCTGTTTGGCAGCGCTTATGACTTTCTGGGAGGGAGGGGGAGGAGTGGGGACAGGGCATGTTCAGGGGAGGAGGCAGGGGAGGAGGTGGAATGGGGGAAGGAAGGGGGCAGGGACTTTGGGGAAGGGGTGGAATGTGCCAGGGTGAGGGTGGTGCAGGGACAAGGGCGGCAGGGGGTCAAGCACCCACCGGGAAGAGGGGAAGTCAGCGCCTATGTTTTTAAAATATTATTTTCACTCTTTTTGTCCTTGAAAAACAGAAAAAAATGGGTAAAGTAGTTGTTTTTTTTCCCATCCCCACATTTTCATATGTCTGCTTACCTTTTCTTTTTCTTTCTTCCACTGTGGAAAAGGAAGGAGTAAAAAAATGAAAATAGAAAACCAGTGTTTTGAGTTACAAACACCACCATCAAATGACATTTTAAGTCAAAAAGAAAAAAAAAATAATTTGCAATAATGATTTGAAACAAAATAAATTATTGGAAAATTAATTTTGGTGGGTTGTTTGTTTAGTTTTTATTTTTGTTTTTTGTCAAACAACATATTCCTGTGGATTTTGTTTGGGTGAATTGTTTGCTGAGGTATTTTATTTGCCCCTTTACTTGCTGTATCATCAGTACAATGTGAAAAAAAAAGGTGATTAAGATGCAAAAGTTTGCAATAATTGTCTGATTTATATATTTAAGAAAACATTTCAATGCTTTTACAACTGAAAAATCTACTGCTTTAAACTGCTGCTGTTAATGAATGTCCTGGTGTTCTAAATAAAGGTAAATTACAGACTAGCGATTTGCTCTTGCAGACATGGCTCTTTGGATCACTACAGATGTTTGTTCTCATGGCCCACTAGTTGCACAATGCACTACTTTGGTTAGGTCAGCAATGTTGTTATGCTAGCGGCCCTTAGATTTGGTCCTTCCACTTTTAAAGCCAAATGGGGCTAGTGTCACTGTCTTTACTGGAATGTTAGCATCACATCTGAAAATCTTGTCTTCTGATTATACAGTGTGCAGGATGCATCCAGAGAGATCCCAGTTGACCCAAGCTAGCTGTAAGAAGTAACAGTCCTGCAAGAACAGGCTGATTCCTAAAGGAGAAGGATGTGGGCAACAGGAGAATATCCTGGCTTCATGAAGGCAGATTGGGAGGTTTCAGACATAGTCTCTGCTTTCCCTAGTAACTAAACTAAACAACCAGTGGAATTTGTAGCGTCACCCAAGAGCAGCCCATTCTATTGATTTTGGAGATCCAAAAAAAATAAAAAAAAGGAAGAAGGGTCATCAAATGATAGTTGTGGAAGCCTCTCAGGCACTGTGGAATCAGGCCCCTGAAAAGAACATTTTTATCTGTCAAAACAATATGAATGCAAATAACAACAGGTGTCCATTATGGGACTCTCTTATTATTCAGCACCATAAAACTGAAAAGTGGCTGAGAAAATTAAATAAAAAAGTGTATTGATATGAGCAGATAAACTGCAGACCTTATAAAAAAAATGAAACTCAGGGCAGAATTAAGTGAAGAATTCTAATACCATATAAGATCACATTGCCATCAATCTCTTCAAGTTACTTATATCACAAAAGAATTCACTTGCTCCAGATTGCTCATTGCCCAGCTCTGAATATTTCTTCATCTTTCCAATCCCTAGATGTAGCAATCTGAATCAACAGTAAATGAAGCGTGAAGGCTCTAGGACCCAAGGGAAATGATATGAGTAAAAGAGCAGCAAAAGAAATAATGGCAATGATACAATAGCAATAGAATCTTGTACCTTCTGCCATAGATTATTATTTCTGATACTGTTTTCATTCTGTCAACAAAAGAACAAACTCACATTTTTGTCTTGATTTCATCTGGTGATCAATATTTTAGTTTTTGTTGGTATTGACTACAAAGCCTCCTTATCAAATCTAGTGAGTAATATTGTATATTTTAGTCCTGATCAACTGCAGTCACTCTGGAACAGAAAAAAAGGAAGGAGGAAAATGTTAGTACTCTAAGTCAATGATTTACAAGAAATGTGACCTGGATGATTTTTTTATCCTGCTGAAATTCAGTGTTATCGCCATATTCCATGCAGACCAGATCTAGGAAACATTCATTTAAACTAACAGCCATCAACAGCTGGTTTTCTTTAATCATCACAATTATTTTTTAATTTCAGTTTTAGATGTATTTTAGTTCATTATTATATTTGTCAATAAAAATTAAAACATATTGGGTGACAAATGTTTTCACCATTGTCATGTCTGATTCATAACAAACACAGCAGAAGCAGTGACATCTGCCCAGATCAACATTTGGCGTTACAAAAGTTTGTGTGAAGTAGAGTAGAATAAGGTCTCTGGTTTTTTATGTCTGGTTTAAGGTCTGGTTTAGTTGGATCTCACTTTTTAAGCAAAATGACTTCACTTACTTTTGATGAACATCCCATATACAAAAGATAAGACTGGTAACCTACTGATGAAAGTGAAGTGAAATGTATAAGCAGCAAAGAGTCCTGTGGCACCTTATAGACTAACAGACGTATTGGAGCATGAGCTTTCGTGGGTGAATACCCACTTTGTTTGATGTGAAATGTATGGGTAACTTTTATGCATTATTTTCAAAATTTATTTGTTACATTAATCTTACTAAAACAGTTTTAAAAAAAACACTGCAGGCTAAATTCTGTGCTAGATTATACCCTATGCAACCCCAGTTAATGCAGAATTTGGCCTTAAACTTCCATACAGATCCAATTACTTTCATTTTGGGCCAAATTATTTTCTCAGCTACGCTGGTATAGCAGAGTACTAGGATTATACTTAACAAGCAGGTGACCAAATGATACCAGTCATAAGGTTTCCCAGGATATCTGTCAATCATTTTTCAACCTAACATCTGATTCACATATTGCCACTATTTAGCCCCAGAACTGATTATAGTCAATTTCTTGGTTCTGAGGACCACCATAATTTTCTACTGATTCACAGTTACGTAGCTGAAAAGCTTGGTCCTCCTTCTGTTTCATGATTGTTACCTGACTTACTGATGTCTATGGAGAAGAGTGGGAAAAAAAAAAGTGTACTAATTCTCTGAAAATCTAGATGGACTATCTAGAAACTGTAATAAATTTAATATCGTGGTTGTTCTTTTATCAATCATTATATTTCCTCTCTCCTTCCTCTTTTCATAGTCAAAAAACACTAATAAAAATTCAAGTGATTTGACTCCATTAAACACTGTTGCATGTTCAAATTACATTGTCTGGGTACTCCACAAGAAGGACAGGAGACACTTGTTATGGGTTTTAATCAGGCTGCAACTTTATTATATAGATGTCTGGGACTACCCGGCAGGTAAATCCATGCTTATTCAAATCAATTCTCCGGAGCTTCCACCAGCCCCCCATTGTTTCCATCCAGGTCCCCCAGCCGACCCATGGCTTGGACCTTACCATCCACCACCCTTGTAAAAGGGTTAAGGTGGGCTATGAGAATGGGGGAAGAGTGGGAGTTGGCTCCCTTCCATACCAATCAGAGGAGTCCCCAACCCTTTCCCCATTCTGTTTCTTTATCCAGTACCTCTTTTTAAATCCTTTACCAGATCATTTATCTGGTCACTGACTGCCTTCCCCATGGAGTACCTGCACTGAACATCCACCCAACTTTACAAAATAAGTTGTGACATATGGCTTACCAACTTTTCTTCTTACCTCACACTCGCTGTGGGGAAGGTGAAAATACCTCACTGCACTGAAGCCAATTCTAGTGCTGAGGGAAAAAATCCTTCCCAACCCCCCTGTAAAAGAGATGACTAGCATAATGCCCACAACGGATCCTAACCAAGCCTGCCATTCACCTCCAGTAGGGGAGGGAGAGTGAGTGCTGGCTTCCTTGCTGCATGGAACACAGAGACTTGCTCTACCTATCAAGCACCTTTTATACAGCAGTTTCTGATCTTCTTCCTCCCACACCTCCCACCACAAAACAGAGCTGCTCTTCCTGGGTAAGTCCAGACAAACTTTGCCCCATCTTAGCTGTGGTGCAGTCATTGTCAAAGTCAAACATATACAAAACTAAGAGGTAGCACTTTATTTGTCTCTTTTTCCCCCTGAAACAGATTGTAACTGGATAATTCACCTAAACAAGCAGTGAAAATATGTGGTTTGGATTCATAGTTTTCTCTGGTATTGAAGTAGCTCAGAGATTAAGCACATTCTCAGCAGGCAACTTGGGCTATTCTGGGAAAATTAAACATTTGTGCTAGTGCTATTGTCTGGTGAAGGAACCACCATTCACATTTGCTTTATGCAGTGGACCAGTCTGAAAGTCTTCTCCGTATTAGAGGTCTCCCGAAACAGAGATGCTTTGTCCCTCAAAACTCAGTCCAGCTTGAATGGGGCAGGGAAAAATTCTGGTGAGGGTTTGAAAGTTATAGAAGCAGAAATAGAGTGTACAAAATGTGCTCAATTTTGGGGTGAGGGAGTGGTTAAATCTGATTTATGTTTGTCACTGCTTCCAGTAACTGCTGGCATTTGCTTTTATGACTATATTTAGTATCTGAGTTGATGTTTGTCTAAACATTCTTAAACTTTTTTTTTTTGGTCAATATGAAACAGACTGGCTATGTACAATCCATCTTGCAATATTTATGTGTACCCTGTGAAAAAGCACTGATGAAGTCCCCGGCAATGAGGCCCTGACATCAACAGATTCTGGCAATGGAGCTGTCTTTCCCTGCATTGGAACAAACTGGAATTTGACCCAGAAATATCTCCAGACTTTAAGCCATGACAGTGAGCCTGGCCCAGGAGGGGTAAGTTTCTTCACTTCAGTGAGCTTGGAAGTATATAATGCCCTAGAGTATCCTTACACCCAGATCCAATGGAATGGCTCATCAGAGCCCCTTCACAAGTACAGCTTGAGGCCAATTATTCCTGCCTTTTCAGGCTTGAGATATAAAGGTCCAGTGATGTCTGGTCTTCCCCAAGGTGTTTTTTATTTCAGAAAAATGGAGGGGCACAAATAATGCTGCTTGTACTGGTCTTTTTGTGGTGTGAATTTGACATTACACACTATGGAACCCAGACAGAACTAATTTAGGAGCCCAAGTGCACATTCCCAAGACAAGTTACCAGATAAAGCTACCAAACAATTTCCCAAATATCCTGGAACTAAGGAGTAAGATGTCAGGTCAAAAACAAACACAATATCCCAGTCATGAAGCCAAGGTCACTGCACCTACAGCTAGCCATAGAAATGAAAAAAATGAAGGCCTGAGGATGTTATAACCTCAGCTCTGAGTGTTTGGCTTCATGAGGAGGCACTGACCCCAGTGGGCACCCCCTTCTAGAAGGCCCCTATAGCTCGTCTACTCTAACCTTTGAGAGAGCCACATCCCACAAGTGGGAATATACAAAGAACTGTTTCAGGTGCTATTAGCATGACAGGAGAAAAATGGAGCAAATGAGCTGTGGTGTGAGGTGAACAAAGCAATCCTGGAAAGAGCACTGAACATGACTTGAATAAAGTAACGCTACAAAAAGCCTATCAGCATTATTAAAGAGATGAGTGCTGAAATCAGAAAATTCATTATTCCCAAGTGTCTTAATAAACAAATGAAACTTGTCAATGTAATGAAATAAGGAATTATTCTTGAAGAGCAAGTGGGCAGAATAAGCAGCAAAGAATGATAGTACAAATTGAGATTTTGTTATTGCCAAGGTATTCCCCAAATCACTCCATCCTATTGCACTGCCATCAGGATGACAGATAGCCAAGAGCTAATGGAACAGGAAGACATCAAAGAACACTGAAAAGACTATTATGAGAATGTGCATGAGCCACTGAGGGATAATCTTGATTTTAGTGGGAGCAGGAGGCTCATCTAGGGGGAAAAAAGAGAAAACTTCTACCTTTGCAAATTATCCACCAGTTGGAAATAGTATATGAGTTCACACTGGGTGTGGGGAGCAGATGGCTCTGCCCCCAGCACTGAAACAGCATACAGTATGTAGTTGGCAAATATCCTAAAATATAACTTGGTGTATAACAAGTTAAGTATTTCCAGAGGATGAGTCAAATAAATCTCTAGATTCCCTTATTACCTAGGAGAAACTGGGCCTTTGTGGAGTTTGGAATCAGTGTTCAAAATGTTATCAGTATTAGGTAACAGTAAAAATTAATTCCTCAGGACAGAGCAAACCTGATTTTCATTTACAATAAGTCACCTTTGTAGCACTTTGGCAGTGTGAAGGAGCCTTAAAGTAGATGTATATTTTACATCTCTGAGTGGTAAAGGGGCTGTAACTGAGAGTTCAGTCTGCCATATTTAACACAAAGACATAGGCTCTGCTACAGGCTCTGTGGTAAGGCATAATCATTTCAACAGTCTGAATGGGAGCTTGCATCAGTCTGGGAGCTTGACAGGTTTATAAGTGGAAGAATATACAAGGTGAAACAGATGAAGTTAAAGATATTTGTTGTTCCTGATAATGGAAGCTTAAATATGTGCTCAGCCCATGCAAAATTCTATTTCTACCCAGGACCAGGACAGGTCAAATGTCCTGTTCCACAGACTAGATGCAGAGGACCCTTCAACATCCATGAGGCTACATTTCACCCTGCCTGCCAATTACATTAGCTGAACAATGTTCATAGTTTCGAGTTGCTAATAAAGTAAGAGTTCTGAAACCTCTCTGTAACCTAGGTGATCTTACCTGGCATAAATCTGTTTTCTTAGTCTGCCATTTAGTTCAGCCAAGATTAGAATTGTTAGTTTGTGAATTCTAATAAAATATTTGATTGATTTCCAGAAAGCTTTTCACTCTTTTATATAGTATGCAAATTGCAGATGTGACTTGTGATATCTTCCTGGGCCTCTCAAATTATATGACTAGAATATTTTTTAAAAAGTCGGTTAGAATCTATATGAGAAAATAAGACATCAAAAAAGATAGTAACGGGTCTGCTGATTGTCACAAGCATTCAAGCTCTTTCTTTTCAGTGCTGGTTAATGAGGAAATATGTTTTCCCACTGACTTATTCCCCTATCACCAAAACTAGCGAATTGGGCTCATTAATGCAAAGAATAATTGTAGACCATACATTTGCAGCCAAGGAAGTACATTAGTAGTCAGTGATAATGGAGGGGTGGGATAGCTAAGTGAATGTGATTGATCCTGAAGTGGGGTTATGATGGGGTGATATGTTTGGCCTGGTGTGTCCTCTTTACATTTAGGGAAGGTGGCAGGTGAACTCTGGCAATGCTTGGTTATAGGGAAGATATAGAAGATAAGGCTGGAAGGAGCTTGAATGCATAAGGCTGGTACTTATCGTGATAATTAGGGCAAAAAAATCTGGATAATAAACCTAAAAAATCCTTTTGTATTCTTGGCCAGGACTTCAGAATGTTGAATCAGAGAGAGTCTTTGAGGACTCTGACTCAGATATTGCACACAGAGGCATGTCTATAGGAGGTACAGTTTTGTTGACAGTTTTGAGTGACCCTGTTGATACATCAACCTCTCCAATCAGAGTTTTATATGTATCTATATTTGTTGTGTTTTGCACAGCCACTGTTCTACAAACAACAACCCAGGCCTTTTATATTTTTTTTTCCTGTTCCTGTCCACTTAATAGGACTGTTGACTAACAGCAACAGTCTGTGTTCACACACAGAGACTGTCTTCTCTAAACAAGCAAAAATGAAGAGTTTATTCTACCCAAGGTCTTAGATAATAGAGCTTGGCAGGAAACTGTTTTCCTGTCCTGTGA
This sequence comes from Chelonoidis abingdonii, assembly GCF_003597395.2. Classification (NCBI taxonomy): domain Eukaryota; kingdom Metazoa; phylum Chordata; order Testudines; family Testudinidae; genus Chelonoidis; species Chelonoidis abingdonii. Next base: position 267,079,211 of record NC_133769.1, read on the forward strand.
GACTTGAGATTTCAATTTTTTCCCCATCCTCAATGGGGATGAACTAGTAGAAATATCAGCAAATTTTTGTGAACCAATAATAAAATAAATAATAATAACAATAATAATAACAACATCACAAGAAACTTATTTTTTTTGCTTTTTTAACCTTTTTTTCTTGATAAACTAAAGTAAAAACACTGCAGGTGAATGAGACAATGGAAGGGAAGAGGAAGAAGGTAGCATGGGAACCAGTGGAAAAAATAAGCATTACAAAGTAAGCTGTTGCCATTGTTCTCTCCCACCTTGTTATCATCAGCTGATGGGATTTTATGGGTAGTTTGGCAGAAGCAAACTTTGAAAAGGGATTTGAATGTGAATCCAGATTTTATCTGGAAATTAGGACTTATAGACTAACAGACATATGAAACTGCATACTTCCAAAAGCACACAACATAAAACAACATGAATAAAGGCCAAATGTATATTTGTCATATCAGTGCTTCACAAAATCCATTGGTTCAGACCAGAATGTAAAATCCCAGTACTCTATATCTGTATTTGCAAATTGTGACCTCAGCGACCAACTCATCCACCATCACCTTCCTCAACAAGGTAATGGCAGATTTGCAATTAGAACTCAAGAGTTTCTTGGTTCCCAATTCCATGCTCATTCCTTTAGAATATGCTGACTCTCTTATGTTCACATCAGAGAATTCATTGCAAATGAGCTAGTTAAAAAGGTGGAACTTTTTTTTTTTTTTTCAAATTTCAAAAATAGTCATGAAAATGTCATTGATCATTTCATTGAATTCAGGAGAAAACCAAAACACTCTGTTTCTAAGCATTTGCAGGTATTTTAATTTGGAGTTGAAACGTCAGGATTGTAATGAAATAGCTGTTAGCCAAAAAATCATTCTGGGTAATGATATACAAGTAAGCATAGAAAGCATCTCATGTTTTACATTCTTGTCTCCCTCTCCCCCCAGAAATGTAAAAAGCTTTCATAATTTTAAGCTCCATTAGTTGTCTCTATTAGTCATTAGGATATTTTCCAAAAGGTTTCAGAAAGGTTGGTTTTATTACTATTACAGTCAGTTATATTGGCATTATTATTTATTTGCATTGTAGTAGCACCTAGAAATGGAAGCTCCATTGTGCTACACGGTGTATGCATATTTGTAGGTGTTACAGAGATGGAAAAACATACTAGAGACAGAGCATGTGACTCTCCCTTTAAATTAAATAAGCTCTAAAATGATTTGAGAAGTTTAATGACATCCCAATAGCAGAATGTGCTCAAATAGTAGATTAATCACTGCAGGAGCTGAATATACTATTGAGAAGCTAACTTGATATTATGTAGACTAAATTTCAAGACTTAGACGTTCCAAAATTCTAAGACTAAGACTTGTTAGGTCTAATTACATTGACAGAAAATTGCATAGCCTATATATAAGAGGTGAGGAAGCTAGCAAGAGAGAATATACAGAGTAGTACAATTTAGCTAGTACTCTACAGTGGAACAAAGGTCACCATAGCTGATTCATTACTGGGACTGGGAAGCCCAAGGGTATCTTAGCCAGTTTATTTTTAGAGATAAGATTTATAGAACAACTTTTAAAGGGAGAATAGTGTTCTAAAAATTTAAATGTATATGTTCAAGGCCATATTCTAAGAAGTTGTATGTGCCACTTAAAATATTGATGTATAGCTATCTGTTTCTGAAGTTCCCATTTCTATATTTTGTTGCCAACACAGTCCTATTTTGCCACACCAAGGCTCTGCATTTAGAACAGAGTCCTAAATGGAACAGATATATTTAATGTTCAACTCTAAACAGTAGTGAGTTGGGGACTTAAAAGCAAGATCCTGTACTGGCTTAAAACCACCATAATTCTGTTACTGTAACATGATTTATTTCACTATAAGACAGATCTAAAAGCTAAGCAATGATTTCTGAAATGCCAATATTATGAACATTCTCATTAAATGTTTTCTGTAATTATTTATTAAACTGAAAGAAGAAGAAAAATACATTAGACATGCTTTTATGCCTTCAAGCTAATCTAATTCCAATTAAGAATGAGCATTTAGAAAGCATTTAGAAAATGTTTAATCTCTACAGCTACTTTATGAACAGTTGATGGTACAATATAAATTTCACTATGATGGTTCTGATAGAATTATAACATTCCCTAAATGCCTTAGAGTTAGCCTGAGGCAAAACCTCTTGCTTTCTCATCTACTGTAGTAATCCATTTCCTACCTATGATCCTATAGAATCATATGTTGTTGAAATGTATTTGGCTCTAGGTATTCCAGTTGCTTGGTCACATGTCTTTGAATAGCATCCCTATATTGTTAAAAAGAGGTAAATGCAGCCTTAGATGGGGAAGATTCATTAGCATTCTTTATTTTACTAGCTAAATGATTGACTTCATTAAGGGGGTAGAATTGAGCTTTATATCTTAGGGTGCTTGAAGTTAGCAAAAGTGGAGCAGTTGTTATAAACAGCAATGCCAGATTTAGTGCAATGATATAAAAACCTGGACAGACAGAGAAAAAAAATTGCTCCCTCCCCTCCCCCGACTACAACAGCCACTGTGTGGAAAAATAATCTACTTAATTGATTGTGGAATTAAGGGGTTTCTATCTACTCTCTCAGAAACAGTCAGCATAACCAGAGCATTGGGTGAGAAAAAAAATTAAAAACAGTAATAAAACAGGATGCCTTTTCCCAGAATGGTAAATGGAGAAGAGGAATTGTAAGTATGATGACAGAGCACGTTTAGACTTCGTGCTATTCAAATAAAAAATGTTTTAGTATTACTGCTCCTGGGAAAATAGTCACAAACACCTGCATTCAAAATGCATGTAAATGTTTGCCTAAAACCTAAAAATGCTAAGTAATTCAGAGCTAAAACTGCTTCTCTGTCCTTACCTCATCATCCTGTGCTGTTGTACTGAAGTTTTTATAACACTAGATTCCATCAGAAATAATGGGTGTATACCGGTCTTACACATGTCGTTAAGAATTATAGGAAATACTTTGCAATTCTACTATATATTTCATCCAAAAATCTCTGACCACTTCAAACTATTTAGCCTACAACAGCATTTGAAATAGGCAATTGTATCATACCCCTTATTGAACTCACAATACAGATCACAATGCCCAGTTTGAAACACATCAGAGCTGAGAATCCAGTGTCTGACCATCTTTAGGAAATGCTGTTAGATTTTCCTCTTTGAAAAAAGCGTTTCCACTTTAAGGATGACACTTTCTGCACAAACTGAAGACCCTACCAAATCTCCAGGCTATGTCCACATGGAGGATAATTCCAAGCTCATGGAGACATCCTCATGCTAGCTCTCATCTGAGCTAGTGTGCTAAAAATAGTAGTGTGGTCACAGTTGCATGAGCTAGCCTCCCCAATTACCTACCTATGAGGTTCAGGCACTTGGAGCAGTTTACCCATGCCACTGCTTACCACAGCCACATTACTATTTTAAGTAGACTAGCTTGATGACAGCTAGCATGAATATGTCTATTTGAGTTAGGACTCACACTCCTGCCCCCTCCTTGCTCATAGTGACAGGTATCCTGAGACAGGTAGAGATCATGAGCTTTCCTATTCCCAAGTGCTGATTGCCCTTAACTGCTGATTGGCTTTAATCAGATGCAGAACACTTCACAACTAGTTGGATTGAACCCTAAATGGTTTGCCCAAACGTGTCAGAGGGTGGACCACTAGCAAAGCCAGGACTTGCTCCTGGCCCTCTTCTCTACCTGCCAGACAAAGTATCTCCTATTTGACATCCCCAATTGCTATTATTCTCCAAAAGATGCTGAGAGCTGTAACAAATATTTACATATTCTGCTTGTTTCATATTTTACTGTGTACAGAAATCTATTACATTGCCTCAGATGTGTTTAATTTTCATACTATCTAAATCTTTGTTATTGTTTTCTATAATATTAATAGGCAAATATAAAACAGAATCTCCGCAAATGCACAGCCCAACAGTGGAGTTTGATGAAACCCAAAACTTTTAGTGGATTTGGCCTGATTCATTTCAGCTCTGAAAAGTTTTCCCCAGGCCAGCAAACAACATGTTTGTCTATGTGTCTATCCAGATACCTTTATGACTTTTACTCCAGTGGTGAAGTCACTTGCCTGGAATATGAGAGATCCAGGTTGAATCTCCACTCTGGAATAGGTAACTGAATTCAGATTCCCTGCTGTCAGCTGAGTGCCCTATCCACAAGGCTATTGGTAAGGCCCTTTGTTTTCAATTATCATTTTGTTTATTTTCCTGGGAATTCATCAGTGTTTATTAATAATAATAATAATAATTAATAATAAATAAAAAGAGTGAAAATGTGTAAAAACTGAAAGCAAAGGGCCATCAACAGGTGGTGGGGAAGGGTGAGCAGAGCTGGGTACTCTTGGGAGGTGGATAGGAGAGCAGTAGGGGAGTGGTTCACGCTTTCTGGGCTTGTTGCTGCAGAGGTCAGTTGCTCTAGGTTGCTGGACCTGGCTCCGTGCCCATCTTGCTTCCCCACTATGGGAAGAAAGCAAACAGGACTGTGCTGAAGAGCTAAAGGGCAGGAGGGGGCATATCTGGCATGGAAAGTGGACAAGGGCAATGATCCAGCTCCCTGCCTGTCTCACTCCCGTCCTGTGCAGCAGCAGCCACCAACCAGCAGCCACCCTGGTGTGTAATGCCCTCCAGTGGGGACTCAGAGTGCAGGAGTGGGACCAGGGAGTTCTGGCACTTGCAAAATTCAGGTTAAACTCGGTACAACCTGAATACTTGCTTTTTCAAAACCTAGGATTCTTTTCAGGGAAATCTGGTAAAAATCAAAAATGAAAGTCTTTAGCTATCAGCTATTCAGCTCTTAATCACTCCTGTTGATTCTGTTCTGCTTCATGTAAACGTATAAATTTTCACTGGGCTAAAATGAGAGAGACACAACAACTTTATAGCCTGGAGGAGATGTGACTCTTCTCTGTAGGATTCAGAGGAGGGATTTGAATTCACATCTCTGACCTCCCAGCTGAGTGTTTTAATCTCTAAGCTATAGAATTGTTCTCTCTCTTTGGCCAAATGAATATTTATGTTTTTATACAAAGTGGAGCAGGTTTAACAGGAGCAAATGAGAAAAGAATAGCCTACAACCTGCTGGTTTGACAGGGGGAGATCTGAATTCCCTGATCTGTGGAATATTTATGTATTTGTACAAAGTGGAAAAGCTTCTGCAGGAGAGATTGAGAGCAAGCCATTCCAGAATAGCTAATAGTATGTTGGGTAGGATCCTTACAGGAGAAGGGGGAATTCAAGTCTCTGCTTCAGAGCTGGGATTCAAATCTGGGTGTTCCACATTCCAGGTAAGTGTCCTAATCACTAGGCCACAAATTATAAAAGCACATATATGGTTTGCTGAACAGAAACAGACCATTTTGATTTGCTGACAAATTTAAATATTTTCAGAAATGAACAAAATATTTTTTCAAGTGTTTTGCTTTGGTGATTGAACAAAATGAATATATCAGTTATTCACTCAGTTCTAGCCTACATGTTAATTAGTTAGTGCCACAGTGCAACTAGCTTTCACAGAGGTAGAGAGAACAAGGATCTTCTTCTTCCTTCTCTTACACATCATGCACAAGGCCCCACCATATTTGCAGTCCCTGTGTTCAGTGGAGCAAAGTGCAAACATCATTCCAAGGCAGGGCAAGGAGGAGCTTAGACCATGAGCCTGCCAACCCACAGAGCAGGCTGTCTATAGAGGAGGAAGCAGGCTTCACCATTCTAAAAGGATAAAGCAGCGTCTGCACTTCCTGTGCAGTCTAGGCCACTAGGGAAGAAATTGTGTTCTTCATCCTGGGGGGAGGGATAGATCAATGGTTTGAGCATTGGCCTACTTAACCCAGCATTGTGAATTCAATCCTTGAGGGGCCCATTTAGGGACTGGTCCTGCTTTGAGCAGGGAGTTGGACTAGATGACATACTGAAGTCCCTTCCACCCTTAATAATCTATGATCACCCTCAACACAAGCCTGTGTACAAAGGGTTTGCTGTGTTCTTAATGCTGCACAGCATTCTGAAAATAAAAATCACCAAAGTGTTTCCTTATTTTAGAATTTCTTAAAAGTCTGATGTTGAATTGATGTGAAATTTATCATATCTATTGTATCCCCCAATGCTGTTCACTTGAGTCTGATAGCCAGATGCAGTACAACTAACTTGGTGGAGCAGAGTTAAAGATTCTGCCCCTAGAAAGAGGTCTGTTGCAGAGGCTGTTTAATGTCTCCCTTGACATCATTCAGGTGCTACAGCAGGAGAAGCAGCACCTTCTTAGAAGAAGAGCAGCCACAACTGGGCTTCAAGGAGCCAGCAGCCTTAGAGATTGCATTTGTGCTGGATAGGGCCTTGAGGGTCTTCCAGATCAGAGTTCAGCTGTCTGATGGGTGCTCAACTACCACAGCATAGGGATGGTAAAAGGATCAAAAGAGAGAGAGCCCATTAACAAAGACTCTTTCAGCCTCACTTTTGCTGATCTCTAAACTACAAATATCTAAACCAGGGGTCAGCAACCTTTCAGAAGTGGGTATTCACTCATGAAAGCTCATGCTTCAAAACATCTGTTAGTCTATAAGGTGCCAAAGGATTCTTTGCTGCTCTTTCAGAAGTGGTGTTCCAAGTCTTCATTTATTCACTCTAAGGCTTTGGCTACACTGGCGCTTTACGGCGCTGCAACTTTCTCACTCAAGGGTGTGAAAAAACACCCCCCTGAGCGCAGCAAGTTACAGCACTGTAAAGCACTAGTGTAAACAGTGCCCCAGCGCTGGGAGCATGGCTCCCAGCACAGTAAACTAACCCCCACGGGGAGGTGGAGTACCTGCAGTGCTGGGAAAGCTCTCTCCCAGCGCTGGCGCAGCGACCACACTCACACTTCAAAGCGCTGACGCAGGAGCGCTCCCGCGGCAGCGCTTTGGAGTTTGGAGTGTAGCCAAGCCCTAATTTAAGGTTCCGCGTGACAGTAATACCTTTTAACATTTTTAGAAGATCTCTTTCTATAAGTCTATAATATATAACTAAACTATTGTTGTATGTAAAGTAAGTAAGGGTTTTAAAATGTTTAAGAGCTTCATTTAAAATTAAATTAAAATGCAGAGCCTCCCGGCCTGGTGGCCAGGACCCAGGCAGTGTGAGTGCCACTGAAAATCAGCTCGCGTGCAGCCTCGGCACACGTACCATAGGTTGCCTAGCTCTGATCTGAACTTAAAAATATCACTTTTCTTTAAAAAACAATGTACATTTCATTAGGATAAGATATGAAACATCCAAGACATTAAAATTTTTCTTTATTTTTTAATAAAAATTGGTTTCTCATGGGACTACTGATATAACTCACTATAGTTGTAGAATTGGATGCCACTCCAATTTGCCATTCCGTTAAACTAAACAAATACACAGTAACTAAATCATTTTAGTAGTGGCTGTAATAAATGATGAATCCCATTTTAAAATTTCAAACAGGACTTCTCTTCCCAAATCCCTGACTGATCTTTTCCATATATTCAATATCTGGGCTTCAGAGTGATCATAGAGAGTGTCAGAATAAAGATTATTACATCATATGATACTGACTTCTTCCATGGATACTCATAGAAAGCTCTGGGGAAAGCAATTTTTAAAGTAAGTGGCAGTATCAGAGAGTCTGTTTCTGGTCTATTTTATTAAATACTATCATTTGTCACTTATCTCAATTGAATGTTATCTGGTTCCAATAGGTCAGCTAATTATTCTGATCATTAACCTTTAAGAATATAGAGGCTAGGATAATCACTGCCACCATTGATGTGTGCCACCTCATCTAAATGAATCTATGTCAGAAAATGAAACCTTTGACCTCCCTAGGGTTCATTTTTTAATCATTTTTTTTCTCATAAGAAGAGAGAAAGTGGCACCTGGCATGAACCAGCTTAATAAAAGTAATGTATAACATAACACTGACTTTCTTAAGATGAAATGAAGGAAGCAATAATTTCCAAGAATATGTATGAATCATTGTAGATTTTGGAAGCAGCGGGCAGTTTTAATAGTCATAAAAATGGTGAAGGGTGCAGACCTGTTAAACATAAAGCAAAATCTGCCTTATCTGCATAGGATATAATTCCCATTTGAAGTCAAGTCATGCCACTTGCAGAAGGAAGGACAGTACAGTGGATAGAGCACTGAACTGAGATTTTGAGGACCAGAGTCCAATTACTGGCTCACTCACAAACTTCCCATGTGATCTTGGACAAGTCAGTTCATTGATCCTGTGCTTGAGTTTCAGGTATGTAAGAATGACATAACATTCTCCTACTTCCCAGGGTTGTTGTGAAGAAAAATATGTAAAATGATGAGGGCCATATAAGTATCTAGAGAAATAGGTACTAATTTGAATTGAGGGTGGTGTTGAGTCTTGTATAGGCACAGTCTTCACAGGATGGAGGATATTGCAGCCTCATCTGTTGGGATACTGGATCAGTACCACTGAGCTGACAGGGAAGCGGGGTCAGTCCATGGTTCCACCTACTTTCTGGCATGTTGGGGTAATTTCCTAGGGGATACATGAAGTGGACAAACTGCAGTCGTCCCATACACTTGTGTAGAGAAGGGAAGGCACCAGTAGCATGTCTTCCCCTTCTCTTCCCTGCACAAAAGACAATCTAGCCCTTAATCTCAGTAAGATCACCAGCTACTATCTTCAGATAGTTTAGACAAGGACTTATGTTCATAATAAGGTGGGGAGAGGCAGTTATAATTGCATTGCACTTTCAATGTCTGAAGACACTATTCTGAAGCTGAAACTTCAATTCTCAAAGTTAATATATCTTGCATTTGATATGAGGACTATTCTAGGCCATATTCAAGGCTATGGATCAGGAATCAGAAACCAGATGCTATGGATCCATTGCTGACAATCACAGGAATTAGCCATTTTAGGACATGATTAGGTGTTGAGCTGGGGGCCAGGTTCATGGACTATCAGCTAGGATTCATGAAACAGGTCTTGGGAATTATGAATCCAGATCTTGGTCTTGGGAATCAAATTTCAGGAATCAGGAATTGAGGCTCCCAGAGTGTTTAATTTGTCAGCAATGTATTATTTCTTCCTTTTCTTTTCTCTTTCGGTATTTCAGTGCTCTGTGAGGCATTGCTAGAATCTGGAATTTTGTATTATATTACACTCTTCAAATGGAACTATCCAAGGGATTGGTAATAGTGTGAGGAGTACATAGGACAAGTACTGAATGACCTTTCTCTATACTGTTGTAGCAAAATGCATTTTATGTTTTGATAGATCTATGGGACTATCAAATGTGCAATGCCCTTTCTGCAGGAATATACCTTCCTAGAATGCTCCCTTTCCCGTGATGAACTGATACTCCCAGGGGATAGCTCAAGACTGCTATTTTCCCTCACTTAGGAAATGATTTTAATTAAATCGTGTTAAGTTTAAAAGCCAAATGCAGAGGGCTAAGAGAATTACAATTATTATGAGACTGTGTGTATTGCTCATTAAGTGGGAATAGGAGTCTATTATCATTATTATCATTGGCTGAGCTTGCAAAGACCTTACACTCAACACAATAGCAATTTTCTGTGTTTTTCTGTAATGCAATAACTTTTGAACACTACATCTGATCAACTCAGAAATTTCAAGGAAGGTTCTAGACATCTATGGTCAAAACCCTGTTGATATGGGCAAAGTTGGAAAACCAGAAGAGGGAAAGCAGAGAACAAACAGCCAGCTTTTTAGCACAGCCACATCTGCTAGCATCTCTGCAATTATCTATAGCTCAAAGAAGTGTTTGATGGCACACATTTACACCTTCACACATACCAAGACCACTGCTCATTTCTGTTTATCCTCCCCATAAGAGAGACAAGATGGGTGAGAATATCTTTTATCAAAACAGCTTCTATTGGTGACAGAGACAAGCTTTGAGACACACAGGGCTCTTTGTCAGGTCTTTATCCCCTCTATAGTTTAGTATGTTGACATGTTAAGGCCTGGTCTACACCTAAAACTTGGGCTGACATAGCTATGACTCTTAGGAGTGTAAAAAATCCACTCTGCAGCTATGCCAACCTAATCTCTGGTGTAGATGCAGCTGCGTCAATGGAAGACTATTTCCCTCCATTTCTATCACTCTAGCTGCAGTTGCTTGGGGAGGTGGAGTTCCGACAGTGATGGAAAAACCCCTCCTGTTGCTGTAGTCTGCATCTACATCATGGGGTGACAGCAGCATAACTATGGTGCCATAGCTCTGCCTCTGTAACCCTGGAGAGTTAGCATGGTCTTAATGACTTCTCTGGCAGGCAGAAAGAATACTGGTGTGCGAGGAGAAAATGGAGGGTCAAGAGGGAAGTGGAAGAGTGCTCAAAGCATCTGTAATGTGAGAGGAAAATGGGAGACCTTGATATGACGGGATGGGGAAATGCCATAGGTGGCACCCAGAAATCCTATTGGGAGAGACTGAGGGAATCTTGATACAGGGAAAGGGGGAGCAAGGGCTAGGGTGCACACAGACCTGCTATAGGGTGGGGGAGAGAGAGACTGAGGGAACCTTGGTATGGAGGAGGGGAGAATGAGGCATACAGAACCCCTGGCAGGTGGGAAGGAAAGGGGACAGAAAAAGGCCCTGTAGAGGATGAGGGATGTTGGAATGGGTGGAACAAATGATGAGCAATGTCATGGAATAAGAGAACTCTTATAATGGACTCAGTTTCAGCTGAAGCAGCAACAGGCTTTATTCACAACACAGCACCTAAGGCAGTGGTTCCCAAACTTTAACAACCTGTGAATCCCTTTCACTTAAATGTCAAGTCTCACAAACCCCTTCCTAAAAATGAATATTTCCAGGGATTTTCTCCTTTACTGGAGTATAAATTATAAAAGTAGTGATCTTGGAAATATAAATTTTGTTTTTATGACATGTTTATTACACACTATTCATTATTAATTATTATCATTTTTATTTTTATTACATTGTGAAAATGTCAACACTCTTCCAAGATCTCACTTTCATAGCTTGTATCACTTTGAATAAGCCTGTTATAAGACAAGGCTCCTATGTTTCATCATTCATGTATCAGATTTGAAACAGCAGGAAGGAATTTAAGAAGCCAACTCAAAGAGTTCTTCCTACACAGGCATTCAGGTCTTGAGCTGTCCAGGCAAACAACACATGTTACAACAAAGCTTAAACTTGTTCCTCACAATAATTTTAAAAACAGTACTATCTGCTTCTTTAATTTTAAAAACAGCAAAAAATATCCACCACCCTTTCCATTTCTTATAAGGAGTCTTGACGTTTAAATCTCAGTGTGATAGATATGCTTGCTTTGATCTGCTTAGCTCTTGGAAATCCAGGGGCTCCAGGCTGCTGGCCCTGTGCTGCTCGGGGTTCCTAGGGACAGCTCTGTCTACCATTAGGGAATTTTTTCCTGAGAACCCCCCTGTAACATTTTGCGAACCCCCAGGGATTCACGTGTCCCAGTTCGGGAACCACTGACCTAGAGGATAAGAAGCCAGGCAGAAGTTGTGTTGAGCAGACAGCTACTAGCACTCATTGTGTTCTGCTATAGCTGGCATGGGCAGTCTCTGTTGAGCAATGACCAATAGGGGAAAGTTATGTTAGTTTCATTACAAGTCCTGCACAGGCTGCTTGAGTTTCTTACAGGTACACAGAACACCTTGTTTGGAGTTTGGAAAGGGAGACTGGAGGACCTGGTATGGGGAAATGTAATAGGGGGCAAGGAGAAAAGGGGATAATAGGAGTACACACAGCCTCTGGCATGGGGGAAGAGGGTAACATGGAGGGCACACAGGGAAGAGATTGGGGTGAAATTGCAGGCATTCCCTGAAATAGAGGGGAATGGGAAGGTGGCACAGAAGGATCTTGGGAGGCAGAAGGGTGTGGAATAAAGGGAGGTAAAGGCCCCCTGATGTCTGCAAAAAGCTTGGCCTACAGAGCTACAAAAATGTGTGACTGTCTCTTTATTGTTTAAAGAAGAGGAGTACATGTAACACCTTAGAGACTAACAAATTTATTTGAGCATAAGCTTTCGTGGGCTACAGCTTGTTTGTTATTATTGCAAGAAGCACCCATGTGACAAGGCTGGTGCTGTAAGAGCTGTGAAAGAAGCCCCACTTACATACAACAGAAACTAACCTTGCACTGTTACTGCACCCTTCAGTCACTTTCACCACAGGACTGGGGAACCTGAAACCGACACTCTACAATTACTGTGCATTCTTATCTGAAGATAGGAAGTGAATATATTTGATGTTTTGATCAATGAATGTGAAGGTTACTTATATGCTTAAAAAAATAACGCTCATGCATTTAAGACACTTCTAAATAGAAAGCAGAAAGCTGATTAATTTTATACTGACCCTGAAAATGTACAAACTTATTCCTGAATTGTTATTGTATCAAATTGTAAGGGGGTTATAACAGAGACAAAATGTTCACTATATGTCAATTTTATAGCTGCAAAAGCATATTACTTACTATAAATACAGAGCAATAGAAGATGTACAACAACTAGTAAAAACTGCTGATTGGTGCCTTTATAGGAAGCTCTATTTAAATAATATCATAAGTTAACAGATGAAGCAAACAAAACCAAGCTGCGAAATACATGTTTTTGTGTGAGAAAAATTTAATGGGCTTTGGCCAAAATCCAAACAGAACTGCAAAGAAACTGCATTCAAATGTACTGTAGGTGTTGTGGAGATTAACATGATAAAGGGTAAGATTAAGGCACGAGAAAACATGTACAAAGTGTCACCATAGAAACCAGTTTGTGAAAATGAGGAATTCACTATTGGAACTTTGACACAAATTTGTGTGATTCCTGGTACGTGAATGTAGACCTCTCAGACACAATTGCTAAAAAATGTGTTAGTGTGGGAAGGAAAATGAGGTGAAATGAAGTGAGAGACAAAGTGAAATATTGGAAACATCATTGGTTGGCATCCAAACAAAATGTATTTATTATCCAGTTATTACTGAAGGAATACTGAAACTATTAAAAAACAAACACACAAACAAACAAAAAAACACGTTCGGTCTCAGAATGGAAGAGAGAGTAAAGAAGGAAGTGTTACCACTTATGCAATTAGTGAGAAGAACATATTTTAAAGATTCTGTCTAACTGTTATATGTTCAAAGTCTGAGAGGGAATACAATTTTTTATGTATCAGTGCATATGGAACTGGATAGTCATTTGATTATATATGGCATGGAAGGTTCATTAACATTGTCAATAAAAGGACACAAACTCAGGCATTGCTAAACTATCCATAGTAACTTCTGGGATGAGAAGTGAACAAAATGAATGGAAAGGAGCCTTCATTGACAGGTCCAGATTCTCTTCAGGCATAACTCCATCAGCTAAGAATATGCATTGTGATCTTTTGAAACATCAGCAATAGCAATTATTAGTCATATATATTTAATCCTAGAATAGCACTGCATCCTGTACTGCTGAACTAAAATTCACCAGTGAAACAATTTTCAAGTAATTCCAAAGACTTGTGTGAAAGCAAAACTTCTTGCATATATTATTGTATTACCCAGAAATCCATAATGAAATTGTTTGGTGGAGGAAATTGTACACTCATGTCATGTACATATAGACACACAAAAGCCAAATAATCATTCCTCATGCAAGAAAGCCATTGCAAGAGAGTTTTCTTTGTAAAGACTTTTCCATAAATATCACTATAGCGTATATTCTATAATTAAGCTGTTAGCAATTTAAATTAATTATATATATACAAGGCACAAGATGCTGCAAGGACTTGATAATGAGATGGAATAAGACTGAATACCTCACTTAGTAAAGTGTAGTTCAGGATGATAATGTAACGATCTTGGGGTTCATTAACTAAAACACCAGAGAATGAAGAAGGAATAAAACTTTAATAAAACAGACATGCAGTGTTCCCAACCTCCTGCCTCCAGGGCACATCTCCAAATTCCTATGTTATAACATTGGTCCCTTATGAGGGAGCATCTCTAAATTATAATCTTATATATATATAATAGCGAACAATCTAATAACACACGCATTAAATTCTCAATCCATGTAGTATATTTCTATAAACCCACTGTGTCAACTACCAGGAGAAGATAGGTTACTAGCACATCACTCTCAAATAAGTCTTTGTCACTCATTTTCTTCAAATACCCCTTCTCCAGGCAGGTTAGCAAGTCTCTATGAGTCTTTCAGGACATATAATCTCCTGCTCTCATCTTCTCAGTATCATCCTTTCATTAGAGTCTAAGTTGTTCTCTTGTTCCTTGACAGTTTCTCCTTTATGCGGTAATGATAAAGGATCAGTCAGATGGGAAATGCCAGAGTCCACATCTACTGTCAATGTGTTGGAACTTTCTGGGATTGCTCGTAGATCCCTTCGATTATGTCAAAATTTGTCCCCCGGTCTGTTTGGACTATATAAAATGCAGCTGTTCTTTAATGGTACCCTTTTTGGCCCTGAGTAGTAGAGGTGTGATTCCTCAGGCACACTCCATCATCTGTGGTAAGAGATGGGAGATCACAGGCCCTTTTGTCAAAATAATATTTCTGCTTCCATTTCTTTGTCATGAGATTTCACCAAGTGATCAGTAATTGGTAAATTAGATCTCATCCTTCTTCCCATTAGCAGCTAAAGCTGGAGAAAAACCATTCTCCAGGGACATAGTTCAGTAAACCAGTAAATCTTTATACAAATCACTCCCACTGTCAAAAGTCTTTTTCATAAGGTTCTTTACGTCCATATAGATCTTTCCACAAGTCCATTTAATTGGGGGTAATTTGGACTTGATGTTTTATGATGAAAATCCTAATCTATGGCAAATTATCTAAAATCTACACAGGAAAATTGTGACCCATTATTGCTAAAGACTTCATCTGCAATTCCAAGTCTGGAGAAGATTCTCTTCCTGCCAGCTATCACTGATTTACTGTTAGTACTGTGCAGTGTGCAAATTTCTGGATACAGAGAATAATCATCTGTGACTATTAAATAATCCTTTGATTGCCAAGTATATAAGTCAGTGCCTACCTTCTCATAAAGCTTTTGAGTAACTGGATGAGGTCTCAGTGGCTCTGCCAAGGGCCAGCGCTTCCATTAGGTGACCCTAGACGGTCGCCTAGGGCTCCAGGACTCAGGGGGTGGCATTTGGTGCGCTCCCCACGGGGTGCATGGGAGCTTCTGGTTCTGCTCCCGTCACGCCACTGAAGAAGGACCCTCCACCGACATGCCACGGAAAACAGCGGCAGGCAATTGAGCAGCTCAATGACTGCCGCTGTCGCCTACAGCATTTCGGCGGAGGGTCTTTCTCCAGCGGTGCGATGGGAGTGGAACCGGAAGCTTCTGCGCACCCCATGGGGAGTGCACGAAATGCCGCCCCCCGAATTCTGCCTAGGGCGCCAGAAACATTGGCGCCACTCCTGGCTCTGCCTGTTGGCATAGCTTGTATTTAAAGCATGAAAAGCAGCACCTCTTGTGCTAGTTGTTTGCATTTCTCAACTCTTAAATGACCCTCGTGGATCTTCTGTATTTCTTTTCCGAGGATCATTAGAATTACAACCTTGCTGCCCTTGAAAATCACCTCATCTATCATATAAGGTTACATGTGTAGTTCCAATAGTCTCTTACACTTGGACAGCAACTGCTTATTTCTTCAGGTCACCCTTTAGTTATCACTTCTTTAAGGATTCCAAATGATTCATCTTTCCCCATTTCCTCTTTTATTTGTTGTAGTTTCCTGTCAGCTATGGAAATTGATTTTACAATCAAATCTACATGGACTTGCATCTCTGCCTCTAAAGTCTTGTCTGGTTTTTTGGAAGTCACTGCTCTGGAAAGTGCATCAGCAGTGAACATGAATTTACCGGGTCTGTAGGTCACAACCAAATCATACTTTTGCAGCTTTATCATCATTCTTTGAATCCATAAGGTACAGTCATTTAGCGGTTTGCTAAACAATGCTATCAGAAGCTTATGGTCCATTTTAACTTCCACTGTCTGTCCATAACTATACTGATTGGATCTCTCAGAGTCAAACAATATTCCTAAAAGCACCTTCTTGATTTGTGCATATCTGATTTCTGCCTCAGTCAGTGATTTGGAGGAGTATGCCACTGGTTGCCAACAATCCTCATGCTTCTGTAAAATCACTGCAACTAACCCAGACTATGAAGCATCTGCTGAGATTTTAATAGACCTTTCTGGTGCATAGGACTTCAGCACTGGTTCTTGTGTCAGTTGTTGTTTTAAACGTTCCCATGATTACTTTTGTTCTGAAACACTATACTACTCATTTTTATTCTGTAGGCCTTTTCTCAAAGCCGCTGCTTTGGTAAACAGATTAGATCTCAGTTTTCTAAGATAATTAACCATTCCCAGGAACCATTGGACATCTTTCTTTGAATGGGGATCTGACATCATTTCAAAGGCTGAAATCTTCCTCTTATCAGGTTTTGCACCTTCGTTGGCAATAATGTCCCCAACAAAAGTCAGTTTTGTAACCTGTAGAACACAGTTCTCCCTATTTAGTTTGAGTTTTGCAGCTCTAGTTGCATCCAGGACTTCCCAAAGTCAATGATCATACTCTTTTTGTTGAGCCCCAGATGACAATGGTTATCCATTGAGGTGTCAACACCATTAATATGTTCATAGATCATGTGTTTGGTTTTGTGGTACACTTCAGCTGCTGAAGCTATGCTGAAGGGTTAGTGTAAGAATCTGTATCTTCCAAATGGGGTATTAAATATGCATAGTTTTGAGCTTTCTTCAATTAATTTTAGCTGCCAAAAACAGCAATGTACTGAAATATTGTGCATTTGAAAATTGAATCATATTCTCCTCTCTGGTTGGTAGCTTGAAATGTTCTCTTTTTATAGCCTTGTTGAGGTCTCTGGGATCTAAGCATATGAGTAGCTGGATGTTACTTTTCTTCACAGTGACAAGGCAGCTCACCCATTCTGTTGGCTCCTCAATTTTTGTATTATTTACATTGCTTCCAGCCTTGAAAGCTCAGCCTTGAGTATATCACAGAGTGCAAATGGCACCTTTCTACATGGATGGATAACTGGAGGGACCTGACTGTTTATCTGGATCATATGTTCTCCCTACAAGCAACCCAACCCTTGAAACAGGTCATGATATTCCAGAAAGAGTGCCTCATAGCCAGGTTCAGTATGATTTTGTAGTGAGAGCACCCATTTTACCAGACTGAGTTTCTCTCATGCAGCCAGGCCTAGAATTGATGTCACCTCCTTTGACGCTACAGTGAATGTGAGCCTCTACATGGTGTTTTTATGGTTGATGCTAGCAATACCCCTTCACTGGTATATTTGTTCCAGAATGACCAGTTACTTTTATTTTTGTTGGTCCCAGTTTTGGTCTTATTTTTAATCTCTCATAACCTTGTTCAGACAGAATATTAACCTGAGTTCCTGTGTCCAGTTTTAGTGGAATAATTGTTCCATTTGCTGTCATAGGAAATATCCAGTCCCCCTCATCAGCTTACTGATCCCAACACATGTAAGAAAAACTCCTCAACCAGATTGTTTTTAACTGAATGCACTTGGCTTTTCTGCATTTAGAATCTGCAGCATTTTGCAAAATGATTATTCCCTCCACATTTATGACAGAGTTTCCCAAAGGCTACACACTGTTTGGGGCCATGCTATGATCCACACCTTCCACTTGACCATCTGTACTCACTCTTCCCCTAAAAGTGATTTTCATAGTGAGTGGTTCCACTCTTTGGTTTGACCTATTCTGGCTATATTTTTGGACTTAGTACATGAATAAGCCTTTCTGGTGAATTTAGCTCTTTGGCTTGTGCTTTGACAGTTTCTGATGCCCTGCATATTTGGAGAGCTTTTTCTAAAGTGAAGTCTCCTTCTCAGAGCAATCTCTCTCTTAAAACATTATCTTTAATGCCGCAAATGATTCTTTCTCTGACCAGAGATTCTGTCAGAGAAAGAAAGTCACAGGTTTTAATGAGTTTCCTTAATTATGTGACATATTGCTGTATGGTGTCATCAGTTTTTTGCACGCATGTAAAAAAATTGTGTCTCTCAAAATTTTCATTCCTTTTTGGCATGCAATGTTCCCCAAATTTAGTCAGCATTTTACTTAACTACATGATTTCATCTTCTTCAAACTTAAAGTTTTTATAACTATTCAGTGCTTCCTCCACAAAAACATGCAAAAAAGACTGATTATTTCACTTTATCATTTTTCACCTATACCCTTATGGCTGCTAAGTATAATTAACATCTAAGTCTGAATTTTTTCTAGTTCTGGGAAACATTGCCTGACAATTGCAGGCTGAGTGGAGGTTGCGACACATCCATTTTGGGCTTTTTTCCTTTTCTTAAGCTAGTCAAGCTACTATTGTGCTAACCAAAAACATGCAAAAGCCTTTGTGCCTGGTTGTCCACATGCTTCTTTGGTGCTTCCCTTTGTCTCTGCTTTCAGCTGCAAACACCTGACAGAAATTAACTTCAAAATGACAGCAGTTTCCTTCTCATTCAGCACTTCTGATACTATGTAAGGATCTTGGGGTTCATTAAATAACAAAACACTGAATGAGAAAGGAATAAAAGTTTAATAAAACATATCGGAGTGTATGTGGTGAACTCAGGAACACAGTCATGCAGTGTTCCCAATCCCTGACCTGCAGGGCACATCTCCAAATTCATATGTTCATAACTCTGTCCCTCATGAGGGACCATCTCTAAATTATAAACTTCTACAAACTTATCTCTACAGATAATTGATGGTCTCAGATGACATGACATGTGGGCCTAACTGATGTCTTCTGTTTCAGTCTTGACAGAGACATCAAGAATTGAATTACCATGGAGATTCAGCTGCTGCCTCCTATCCCATAGTTAGTTCCTCCATCTCTGGCTCAAGGCTCGAGATGAGCAAAAAAAAAAATTTTGACAAATAGTAAATTTGTCAAAAAACAAACAAACAAACCACATTATTTTTGGAGAACTGAAACTTTGTGAATTTGGATTGAATTCAGCTAAAAAACTGGCATTTTTTATCTATTTTTTTTAGTCAGAAGAAAAATGTTTCAGTTTTTCATTTTGAAATGGCATTTCATTTACAAATTTACATTGGTATTTTTTTAAACATACAAACAAAAATGGTGAAAAACATTGAATACCTCCCAAAAATGTTTTATGTTGATCAAAACATTATATTTGACTAAAAAGATTTTTTAAAATTCTTTTTTTTGTCATTGTTGTTTCAGTTGAGGAAAAACTCAACAAAAATCAGTTTCATTTCTAATCAAACTGGATTTTTCCCCCCAGACTTTTCAGTTCAGCCACCAAAAACTCAGTTATTCACTTTGCTGTACTTGAGGTACAGTGGTAAAGCAGCGTGAGATAGCATATGTTGATTCTCGTCTGGATCGCAGACCAAACACTGTGAAAAATGGGAGGGATGTAGGAATTGCTATTCATCCTGGAATTATCCTGGAAAAGCCCATTGATATTCCAGTTGAAAATTAGGGTATGTCCACACTTTGAGCTGGGGGTGTGATTGCCATCTCAAGTATACTTACTTGTGCTAGTTCTCACTAAACTCTCACACTAAAAATAGAATGTAACTGTAGCAGTGGGAGCAGCAGGAGGAGGTTGCTGTCTGGAGTATATACTTAGAATCTTTGATTGGCACACACTGAGGGCAGTTAGTCCCTGCTGCTGTTTGCACTCCTGGGGCTACATTCTACTTGTAGCTTGGTAGCTCAATGAGAACCAGTGTGAATATGTCCCCAATGATTGTTCTATCCAGGGGACCAAGTTCAGGTTTGTTACAGTGACTTCAATGGATTGATTCCACATTTACACTGGGAATATAATTTTATTGACTGCATCATGAGAGGGTTGGTTGGAGGGAAGCAGGATCCCAGAATCAAGTCAAGAACTGTGAAGTATTCAGAGAAGCATAAGGATAAACCCAGTTGGGTTAGGAAGAAGAAGGAAAACGGCTGATAAATATGTTGATGGGGAAGTTATTTCAAATGAAGCTCCTAACCCAGGGATCAGCAACTTTTGGCACGCAGCTCATCAGGAAAATCCACTGACAGGCTGGGACAGTTTGTTTACCTGCAGCATCCTCAGGGTCAGCTGATCATAGCTCCCACTGGCCACAATTTACCATTTCAAATCAATGGGGGCTGTGAGAAGCGGCACGGACTGAGGGATGTAGGGGCAGTAGGGGTTACCAGTGAATAGGAATAGGGGGACAAGTCATAACCCCTTATTCCTTTGTATTGGTTTACAAGATAGCCAGGATTTATGTTTTAGAAACACCCCTAAATTTGCCTCTGAGAATCATTTTCCCTTTCAATCTCACCTAATGCTAACTTTGAAATTTCACTCAGTTGAATTTTTAATGCCTCTGACATCTAACCTCTTGTGTTCTGTGCATGAATGAAACCAAGATAACTGATAACTATGGAGAACAGCAATGTAGAGGCATTGTTATTCCGTTGCAGTGCTTAACTAATAACAGTTCTCATAATAATGCCTACAAGGAGAGTTGTACACTGTTGAAAACACAATAGTTGTTTTATTTTGTTGTTGTTTTAGGGGTGGGTGGGTTTGGTGGTTTTTTTTTTTTGGTTTTGTTTTGTTTTTGAAAGCAAGGATTATGAGCTTGCTTCATCGAGGAAGAAAAAAATCCAAGATTCTCCATGATTAGATCAACTTTACCAAACTATTTTTCTACATATAAATTCAACTTCAGGATTTCCAGTCTGTTAAGGAAAAAACACACAACCCATCTCCCTCCCCACTCAGGAACACATTTCCAATTGCTAACTGATTTATCCTTATGAGCTCTCATTTTGACTGTTCATCAATAAAAGAAGATTAACTGAATATCACGTGTGCAATTTTAAAATGTACTTATTGAAAAATGGCTTATACAGTTGTCATCAAAAATTGACTGTCAGAAAAGTTACTCTGTAAAAATGTCACACTTTCAACTCAACAGGACCATTACTTTTATGTATTCAGCAACATAGCTTCTTAGTTCAGTGGCAAAAAAGTATTGTTGTGATTTTACTTTTGTCAGCACTTCAGTGGCAGGATAGTTAAGAGACAGTGAATTGGGTTCTATTCTGGCTCTCAAATAATCAACAGAATGAACTATGGTCCAAAGGCAGAATCGTAGAGCCTGATTCTCCACTCTCTTACACAGCTGGAATATTTATTGTTGACAATATGCATGCCTGAAAAAAAAAACAGATTGAATTTTAGATTCCAGTTTGAAGTTGCAACTCTGATATTTTCCAAAGAACTTTTTATTTTACATTCAGCAGATATGATATATACATCACTGAGGAATAAACATGAACTGTACCAGGCCATTGCTAGAGTCACTTTTCAGGGTAGTACCATGCTTATTATTTCCTACTCAGAGTATAAAAAATATTTGGATAAGGGATCATGGCCTAGATCCACAAAGGTATTTATGCACCTAACCTCATATTTAGATCCCTAAATCCAATTTTAAGGGTCACTTGGTGCCTAAGTTTTTGCAGTAAATGTTCCCCTGGCACCTAAGTTTCTTCCTCTGAGAACAAGCACTGTTGCTTCACTCTAGGCATCCAAATGCCTATTTCCTGTCTAAGCCCTAATGTAGTCCGAGAACTGGAGAAAGACAGGTGCTCCTCCATCTAACTTGCATGCAGAGCCCACTCCTGAAGGCATGCTCAGAACACACCTGACTCCACACAAAACAACTGGATCAGGCAGCCCTCTCCTATAATATTTATCCCAGTGATAAGGATATTCACCTAGGATGTGGGAGACCATCACTTCAAGTCCCCCTCTTTCTGATGAGAAGTGGTTTTAACAGAGCTCTGCCATATCTCAGGTGAGAGCTCTAGCCATTGAATTGTGGGATATTCTGATGTGGGGCTCTCTGAAAACTCCCATTAAAGTTGTTCCATTTAATTGACTAATCAAATGAAATTGATCGAGAAAAAGGAG
The DNA here is from genome assembly GCF_003597395.2 of Chelonoidis abingdonii. Lineage (NCBI taxonomy): Eukaryota > Metazoa > Chordata > Testudines > Testudinidae > Chelonoidis > Chelonoidis abingdonii. Next base: position 267,101,306 of record NC_133769.1, read on the forward strand.
TGAGGTCTCTTCTATAGAGCACTCACCTGAGAGACGGCTGTGACCATATGCAAACCTATATTCACCCCCTATGCACTACTGCAATGATAATTGTACAAAATATGCTTTGCGCTGTATCATATGAAAGCTAATAACCTGTGAGGTATTAAGATAATTGTAAAATGCATCTATTCATCTTATATGTGAAGTTATGAGGTCCCACTGTATAACATTACTAGAACATGTTTCAGGCAAGATAGCCTTGCCTTGGTAAAGGTAATAAACAAGACTGTCCTGGACAAGGGAATGTGGGTTTTCCTCAGTTTACTTAGTAGCAATAAACCAAGCAATTGAGCAAAACAAGTGAGTGGGTTACATTGTTGCTGAACGCAAGCAGGGCCAGCTCCAGCATTTTTGCAGTCCCAAGCGGGACGGGGGGGGGAGGGGGGAAGCCATGATTGGCTCTACCGCTGCCGCTTCATTCTTCATCAGCAATTTGGTATCAGGTCCTTCCCTTTGAGAGGAACTGAGGAACCCACTGCCAAATTGTCGCCAAAGACCCAGACATGCCACCCCTTCTCGTGGGCCACCCCAGGCACCTGCTTCCTGTGCTGGTACCTGGAACTGTCCCTGAACTCAAGAGACAGAGAAATAACACATATCCTGCATCCTAGAAAGGGACACAGGAGAATAAATCCCCAGAAAGGCTACCTGACTTGTAAGACAAGGACATTTCTTTGGGGATATAAGAAACAGCTAGAGACTCTAACTTTATCTTTCACCTTGAAATCAAAGAAACTAAGCTATTTGGTCTCTGTGATGGGTCATGGCCAGTACAAAGTTGGAAAGAAGACAGGATTTTAAAAGAAACCATCTTGAACAAAGACGGTCTCTTGTTATATTTTTTAGATATTTAGATATGTGTTTTCATTTGTATTGGCTAGCAACCATCTCTACTTTGTCTCTTTTATTTGGAATCACTTAACTCATGCTCTTTTGTTAATAAACTTGTTTTACTGTGAACCAATTCAGTGTTGTGTTTGAAAGGAATGGTGTTTTTACCCCCAGTAAAATTAATAAGCCGTAATATACTTACTCCAGAGCAGTGAAATCAATGGTTTCTGTGACTACACTGTAGTAGAGCTTGTGCACTGTAGGAAAAACATATCGGATGAAGTAGGGGACTGCAGTTCACTGTTTGTTACCTGCTAGGGGAGGTTTGGGCGGGGAGAGCCTTGAGGCGTTTGCTGGGGAGAAAAACAGACTTGCTTGGCAGGGAACTGATGCTGAGTCTAATTACCAACAAAACTCAATTTTCCTGAGGTAACACAGTGGCTCATAGCTCTGGGTATCCTCAACAGCATGTTACAGTGGCAGATGTTCAAATCCCTTCTCTTTAATAGGCAAAGGAGGGACTTGAATCAGGGGTCTCCAGCAACCCGAGTGAGTACCTTAGCCACTGGACTAGTGATTATAGAGGTGGCAACTCCAATTCTAGCATGCTGTTTTTTCTGGATTGCAGTCTAAGGTGCTAAGATTTTCACAGTTATTGTATGGAAAGCTAGGCACCTATTTCAGGTTTTGTGGGTCACACTGTTATTCCTGTGATTTTCTAGCTGCCTAAAAGTTAGACCTTGAAACCCTCATTGCAACACTTAAGTTCCTTTGTAGAAATGAGACTTCATTAATAAAGAATTAAAGGATGATAATAATTAATGCAGATCATTGCAGGTTTATGGAAAACAGATTCTGTCACACTTACAAATTTGGTTGATAAAGATAATAGTGTTAACATATACTTAGATTTCTCTAAGGCATTTGACATGATATAATACAAAATTTTGATTAAAATACTAGAATAATATAAAATTGACATGCCACATGTCAAATGAATTAAAGATTGGCTAACTGATAGGTCTAAAATTGTAAATGGGAAATCAACATGGAATTAGTGTGTTTCCAGTGTAGGATTCTTGACCGTATACTATTTAACAATTTTATCAATGACCTGGAAGAAAACATAAAGTCATCACTGGTAAAGGCTGCAGATGACACTAAAATAGGAGGAGTGATAAATAATGAAAAGGACAGATTACTGATTCAAAGAGATCTGGACAACACTCGGAAAACTGGGTGCAATCAAACAATATGCATTTTAATATGGCTAAATGTAAATATATACATAGAGGAACAAAGAATATAGGCCACACTTGCAGGATGGGGACTCTATGCTGGGAAACAATGGCTCTGAAAAAGACTTTTTTGGGGGGAGAGGGCAGGGATAATCAGCTGAATGTGAGCTCATGGTGTGATGCTGAGGCCAAAAGAGCTAATGTGATCCTGGAATGCATAAATAGGGGAATCTTGGGTAGAGAGGTTATTTTATATCTATATTTGGCATTGGTGTCAAGTCTGCTTCTGGTGTCTACAATTCATAAAGGACGTTGATAAATTGGAGAGGGTTAAGAGAAGAGGATTAGAAAGCATGCCTCAGTGAGAGACTCAAAGAGTTCCATCTATTTAATTTAACAAAGAGAAGGTTAAAGGGTAACTGCATTAGAGTCCATAAGAAACTACATTATGAACAAATATTTAATAACAGGCTCTTCAGGCTACCAGAGGAAGGTATAACATGGTCCAATGTCTGGAAGTTAAAGCTAGACAAATTTAGTCTGGAAATAAGGCATACTTTTTTAACAGTGAGAGTAATTAACTATTGGAACAAGTTACCAAGGGCCATGGCGGATTTTTCATCAGTGACAACTTTTAAATCAAGACTGGATGTCTTTCTTAAATCTTTGCTCCAGGAATTGTTCTGGGGAAGTTCTCTGGCCTGCATTATACAGGAAGTTAGACTAAATGATCACAGTGGCTTTGGAATCTATAAATCTATGGATCCAGGTCCAAGTGTTAATGGACCATCATGACATCTAACGGCATTTGCTTATCATTCTACTTTTAAACTAACCAATTACCTATTGGCAACTGCACAATATTGTGGTGTAGAGGTTTAAGAACTGTGTGTGGTTATTTCGCCTTTAAGACCTGGAACGTTCCATTGGAAGTGCCTTGTCAGATGGAACTAGTTGGAGCTGGGGTTGATTGGAGACTGAAACAAGAGTGAAGTTGGGCAAGATGTAGCTTATCAAAAAAAGGACCATTTCACTGTGGTAATGTAATGATCCCGTTCCTCTATTTTCTTGTTTTTCTGATCCAATTAGTTGTTGTATTTTCAAGGCCTAAATGAATTAGAGGAGTTTTGAAGGCCTACTATGAAATTATAGTTGTTGCTAAGAAAAATAATATCAGTAAAATGACTGTAACTGTCAGTAGGGGTGTGAATCCAGTCAAATACAGACAACTTTCTATTTCTCTATGTGCAAGTACCAAAAACAAAATATACCAAGCCCTGGCCCAAATGCCAAGCTGTCAGCTTGTTGAGCAGATCACAAAAAAACCCATGAGAATTCAACACAAGAGATTCTCAAAACAGTCCTTTTTGTTGGTGTACATTTTGCTTTTTTGTTCTTGTCATAAATCACAGTGTCACTTTGATAGAAACATCAGAGAATAGCCTAGGAGCTTAGTTTTTCCCCTTCAGACTAAAATCCAAGGGATGTTAGAGTCATACCCTAACATATGTGATAATCTCACTATATGTAAAATTATTAGCATGAGAAATACTGAGCACAAGTACCTTGCAGCAGAAATGGTGACAATTAAACTTTGGAATCTATTGTCCAGTAGTGAGACATTTCACTCTCTTCAGAGTGTGGCATTGACTATTGAGGTTCATGAGTCCTCCTGTCACAGGATCAAATACCTGAGAGATATAGACACATTCCTATCTCTACACCAATATCAATTTAGAAAGAAGAGATCATTGTAGAATGAACAATATTCTAGACATACACTCTTTTTCATGTTTTGGTCTTGAAGTGTGACAATCTATTACGCTATTAAAGATAATGGTGGAGAGAAAGACAGTATTGTATCACTGTTTTATTTGTCTACTGTTTTTCAGAGTGTGGGTTAACAGACATTCAAATACCATATGCTATACATAACTGTCTTGAGTGCAAAACTCAGTTCGGCCTTAACTATATATATAGTCTTGACCAGTGCCTTTTTTCTCTGCACACCTGGCTGATATTTGATTACCTTTGATGGCAATTTTATTGATGATGAAGATATTATTTTCTTTACAATGTCTTCATGAAAGTAAATTGTGGCAATTTGAGCTAAACTGGGCAGTAGTTTTGGCCTAGTTTGTGCACTAGGGACAAGGTTGAGACCACTAATCTCATTTTCACATGTGATCCCAGGAAGATATAAAGCTACTTTCCTAGACTTCAAGACTTTTTTAAACAGAATAAATGTATTATCCTTTGTCTAAATTTTTAAATAGATAGAAAAGTTGACCAAGTATATCATTAGATAACTAAAGCTATTCCATTATTTTGTTCATAATTGATCATTATTATTTCAAAAGTACTGTACAGATTGGGTCTTCAGAACTCTAATATACACAACAAACGTCCACGTACATGGAAAGTGATATATATGAATATGTATATATAAGCTTAAACTATGAATTTGGGATACCAGTACAGTGCGTAAATGAGGTAAAGGGGAAATGGACTCTCCATCTGGAGGAAGATAAATACCACAATGTTGAAATGGATAAATCTTGAGAGGAATGGAGAACCTGCAGTTTCTCTGAACTTAAAGGAGTTGAAGGTGATCAGTAGTACCTTTAAGTGTAGGATCAGACCTTATATCTTAAAAGGTACATTCATATCACCACTAGTTGTATCTTTCAGTGATTACTTAGAACCCATGAGCTATAACTAGAGTGCTCAGAAATCAGCATTAATAAACTGAATTAAAGAAATAGAAAAGTATAGGATAGGGTGACCAGATAGCAAGTGTGAAATATTGGGATGGGGGTAGGGGGTAATAGGCATCTATGTAAGAAAAAGTCCCAAATATTGGGACTGTCCCTATAAAATCGGGACATCTGGTCACCCTAGTATAGGATCTGCCGTGGAATTATCAAATGCCACGGCAGAGCAGCACCTCAACAGGGCCCAACCCAGAAAACCATTTAGTCAATGAATTTACTCAATATGCTGAAAGTTCAGCCTGTGCCTGAGTGCTCTGGTGGATGAGGGCCTCTGTGAAGTACTGCCTCTGGGTCACAAGATATGACACAAAATGAGAAAAGGAAGGAAAATTAGGAAAGGAGTCTCAAACTGGCAATTATTTTAAGATAAGAGTGTTTATTTATGTATGGAATATTAGCAGTTTGCTTGGAACTTTACAGATAAATGTGATGTTGGCTGTATAGAGACTGTACAGGGCAGGTTTTCAAGGGCATTTCTGGATTCTGTCACTTCATTCTAGCTTAGAAAGCAAACTGAGAACATTTTCCATTCACAAATTAGTTCAGAAAACAAATTGTTTTACCATTGCAAGGAGTCTAGAAAAGATTGTTACAATTATTCCGTAAACAGCAAGGGCGAACAAATAAAATATCATACATTCAGCTCATCATAGTCAGTCTGTTGTAAGTGTAAAGCAAAAGACCGCATTAAAAATGAACTTCAGATTTATCAACACTCTAACAAAAAAGAATGTATGTGGAATGCTTTTTTAGTTATCACAATATACATGTAATATCAGGACACTTACCTTGCTGTATTGGGCAAAGGGTGATTGTTTTTAATTATCACTTTATATAAGAATTAATATTAACTCTGCCTACTAATCCCAATATTACATTCCAAAATGTTTGCAGCATTTTTTTTAAAAAAATATGAAATTACAAAGACACATCAGCATTCTCATCTGGATGGAAAATTCCACGAAATGGAGCTAACTTACATAAAAAGCTAATGTGCAAGAAGAGCTGAGAGAGTTGTATTTAAGAGGAACCAGAATTCAAAGAAAGGGAGTAAAAAAGGGTATGAGAAAAATAGTAAAACTTTTAAAAGGAGGAAGTACATTGTTCTTGCTAAGACGATGAACTGGGACTCAGAAACTCTGGGGTTAGATCTTGGCTCTGCCATGAATTTAAGGGGGGACCTTGTTCAACTCACTTACACATAATTCTGCAACTCACTTACATGATTAACTTTCAACACATTTAATCTCATTGATTTTGCATTATGTCCCATGCTTAAAGATAAGTGCACGTTCAAATACTTTTCTGAATTCAGGCCATATCCTCTCTTTATTTCAGTTACCCGTCAGTAAAATAGGAATGGTAATATTTGTCTATTTAGATGGTAAGTTCTATGGGGCAGAGATAGTCTCTTACCATGTTTTTGTACAGTGCTTTTAACTGATTTATTTGTTCCTATTCCATATTTCCTGTTTTTCCTTTTCTGTATATTTTTCCTCTCTCGTTTCCAAAACACAGCTTCATAGTTCATTTAGTGTCCTCTTTATCATGTTCAGAAGTATAAGAAACTCAAATAGCACAGATTTGTGATTTTAAACATTTTTGTATTTAGTCATCACATCCATTTCTTTTTAGATATACTTGACCTTAATTCTTTTTCAAGGGCTCTCAATTGAGTTTTCATGACAGCGATCACATGGGTTATATTCAGATCGATTGAAAACCAAGAGATACAGTAACTTTCCACTCAGCCCTTCAGCTCCCATCTCCATTAAATGATTCACACATTACATTTTTGGGAAGTGAATATACAGTTGTACGCTAAGAAAAACTGCTTCTAAAATGTGGTGAAATTGACAAAAGTGCCAAGGGAAAAATGCCTTATTTTGTCCACCTGGTAGGACATCTTCCCATGCCTCTCCAGTATTAACTCTTCTGGCATCATTGCAGACACAGCATTGCAGCATAAGGGCCAGGTCTGTACCCAGATGCTTGCAATGTATTCACTGTCAGTGCTACCCTTGTGCTTTGGATTGTTTGCATCTGAAAGTTTGTCCATCAGTGCATCATCCACACCGGGACAGAGACTTTCCCAGATTAGAAGGTGGAAAAAGAAGACTCGGGAGGACATGTTCTGTGAGTTAATCTGTGCCTCCGAGAGTGACAAGATGGAGCTCAGCACATAGAGGATTGCACTGTCTGACAGCCTGCACAAGGAGCGTGAGGACAGAAGATCATGCAGGGAACACAAACGTGACATGCAGGATGAGATAGTGCGGAGTATGAGGGAGCAAACAGACATGTTGAGGCATCTGGCTGAGGTTCAAGAAAGGCAGCTGGATGCTGTAGTCCCGCTGCAGCCTGTGCTGAACCTGCTGCCATCATCATTAAATTCCACATCCTCCTCTCCCAGACATCCTAGAATGCTGGGGAGGGGAGTCTGGTATCCCTTGCAATCAACTCCAGGGGAAGTACAAGGACTAGAAGGTGCCCGTTCCCACACCTTTGATTGTTATTGCAGTGCAGTTGTAAGCAAGCTGTCCTTGTTTCTTCCCCCTCGCCCTTGCTGCAGTGTTATCAGCCCTTTTACCCTAGGTTATCCTACTTTTCTTTGCTGCCTCTCTGTGTTTGTGAGCATAATAAAACTTAATGGATTGAGGAGAAAAGGATCTTTATTCATTCAGCACACAATGGTTAGCGGGTGTGTAGTTTACAGGGAAGTACATGCAATGAAGGGGACAGCTTAATAAGGAACAACACACGTAAGTGTAACATTACTGTGGGTCATTGCTGAAACTAGTTTTCAAAGCCTCATGGAGACACAGAAACCCTCAATATGCTCTTCTTATTGCCCTGGTGTCTGGCTGCTCAAAATTGGCTGCCAGGCGATCCGCCTCAACCTCCCACACTGTTGGAAACTTTTCTCTGTTTATTTCACAAACATTATGGAGCACACAGCATGCAGCAATAACAATGGGGATATTGTTTTCATTGAGGTCTAACCTAGTAAGCAAACTACACCAGTGGGCTTTTAAATATCCAAAGGCACATTCTACCACCATTCTGCACTTGCTTTGCCAATGGTTGAACCACTTCTTACTGCTGTCCAGGCTGCCTGTGTACGGCTTCATGAGCCATGGGAGCAAGGGGTAGGCTGGGTCTCCCAGGATCATGATTGGCATTTAAACACCAATGGTTATTTCTCAGTCTGCAAAGAAAGTTCCTGCTTGCAGATTTCTGAACAGACCGGAGTTCCTAAAGATGTGTGTGTCGTGCACCGTTCCCGACCATCCCATGTTGATGTCGGTGAAATGGCCCCTGTGATCTACCAGCACTTGCAACACCATTGAGAAGTACCCCTTTTGGTTTATCTACTTTTTGGCAAGTTGGTCCGGTGCCAAGATGGGGATATGCCCCATGATAGTTAGGGAACCCCATCACAGAAAACCATCCATTATGTCCTGCACATTTCCCAAAGTCACTACCTTTCTTAGCAGAGATCTACTGATTGCCTTATCAACTTGGATCACAACAGACCCAAGGTAGATTTACTTACTCCTGATTGATTCCCCACTGACCAATAACAGTTTGGCATTGCAAGCTTCCACAGGGCTATCACCACTCGCTTCTCAACTGTCAGAGCAGCTCTCATTTTAGTATCGCTGCACTTCAGGGCTGGGGAAAGTTCATCGCACAGTTCCATGCAAGTGGCCTTATGCATTTGAAAGTTCTGCAGCCACTGCTCATCATCCCATAGCTGCATAACTATGCTGTCTCACCAGTCAGTGCTTGTTTCCTGGGCCCAGAAACAGCACTCAACCATGTCAAGATGATGTGCGACTGTCACCAGCATCTATGAATTGCTCCACTCCATGGCTTCTAGCGGGGCTACTTGTGTGGCATCACATTGTTCTGTGCAGCAACTCCTGCAAATACAGCAAGATAAGGCGTGAGGTGTTTGTAATGCTCACAACAACAGTGTACAGCTGAGCGGGGTCCATGCTTGCTATGTTATGCTGTCTGTGTGGGTAACCCAAGTTTAGGTAAAAAGATACAAAAAAGTCTTGTTTTCTTTGCTACTGATTTCAGGGATGGAGGGAGGTAAGTGCGTCATGGGAGGCTAATGCTATCTTCCTGTAACCACCCATGCAAATGTTCTGGTCCCATGAGGCATTGCAAGCCCAACCCAACATTCTACTTGGATCCATGCACTGTAGGATAGCTACCCACAATGCAGTGCTCTGTGAATCAATGCAAACCCTGCTAGTGAGGATGCAGTCTGCCTACACAATGAATATAATGGGGACATGCAAAATCAACTTGCTTAAATCGAAGGCTCAGTGTCGACTTAAATAAAATGGACCTAATTTTGTAGTGTAGACATAGCCTGAAATACACATGCTTAAAAGCATGCCACACCATATTAACCACACTGAAATCATGCACACTAAACTGACATTCAGTCTTTCTTCCTAAAAACTAAAGTAAATCTATATAGTGACTCATAGATATCAATAGAACAAAGATGAGGTCTAATAGCACATACCTGGTTCTTTGACAGAAGAGCCAGGATCAGTCCCCATTAAGGGTGAAGATCAAACTAGGTGTTTTCCCAAATCAAGACTGAAAATAAACAGTGTCTCTTTAGAAGAAGAGAAAAATCTGACTCTTGAGTACAGAAGGTCAGGAAATGCATTTTTTCCTGTGAAAATTTTCAACAAAAACTATTTTTTAAAAAATTTGTCAAATTTTCTTAACATTTTTTAGATTTTGGTGGAAAAACTAAGAGCCCAGATTTGTTTAGTTTTCACAAAACACTCAAAAGTTGTATGAAAACAATTATTTTTAATGTGAAAATTTCTGTTGATCAAAAAGCCATTTTCCATCAAAAATGTTTCAATGGAAAATATGTGCTTTACTATGGAGACATAATGACATTCACCAAAGGAAGAAGATAACGAGCATAACAGAAATGAAGCTGTGTGCATGTATAATATACTCTAGAAAAAGGGTACATGATGTCATGTGCACCCCACATAGTGTATGCTGAAGGAATGAATGACCAGAGAACAAGGAGGAGAACCAGGCAAGAAATCAGTAACAAAAACCAAGAGATTTAAAAATTACAAGATGGAGTGTACTGTTTCATGGTGTCAAAAGCTGCTGTGAGAGGTCAGGACAACTGTATGTAGAGGCCGTGAGATTTAGCCATGGAAAGGATTTTAGACAAGGGTAGTTCCAGTGGAGTCCAGAGAATACAATAGAGGGAAAAATGATGGAGTTGGAGCAATGGTTTTGCTTTTGAATGGACTTTTGACTGAGTGTGTGTGTGTGAAGGGGAGAAAGCACATGGGACTTTAGTTGGAGAGTCAAGTGGAGACAAAGGATGGATATTTTTAAGATGGGGGGAGATCTTAGCATGCTAGTTTAATAAGGTGAAGGAAGCAGAGGAGAGTGAGAAATTAAGGAGAGAATGAAATGTGGGCAAGTGAGCATAGGTTCTGGATCTAGGTGTGCTGCTGCACCTGCTGCCTTTATATAAAAGGCTTACACTTTGGTTCAATGGCTCTCAGCACCCCCTCTATATAAATTTTTCCAGCACTCATTCAAGGAAGGTCATAAGGCAGAGAGAGCTATGGTTACTGTGACAGATGGAGTAGTTAGAAGAGAGCAGGAAATAAGCTTCAATGTCCATAAGAAGGGAGAAAGAGGAGAAAGTGATGGTGAGGGAGCTAAGAGAGGAAGTCAGGTTAATTTTCTCTTTGGTAAAATCAGCAAGGTCATGTGCAGAGAGGGAGCACAGGACAGAAGGAGGATAGAGGGTTAGGAGAATGTCAAAGGTGGCAATGCGGTGGAGCAGGAGTATGCAGTTGGAACGGTGTGCATGTGTGTATATCAGAGTGGAGAAACAGTGCTCCTTGGCACCAGAAAAATAGTAGAATGGAAGGAGCGGAGGATGAATGTATAGTGGTGGAAATCCTTGTGACCATGGGACTTTCTCCAGAGTCCCTGGAAGAAGGAGTGCAGGAAGCAATTGATAGGAGTGGCCCAAGGTTAGAGGTTGATGGGATGGACTTTGCAGTGATAAAGAGAGGGTAATCAAGGAATTTGGGTTGGCAGAGAGCCTGCAGTAGAGGGAGTTGATGAATGAAAGAGAGGAAGAGAGGTCAGTGAGGAGAGGGTTTAGAAGAAGCATAATTTTCTGTGGAGCAGGGGGCAATTGCCCCCACAAACTTGGCTTGTTCCCTCCTCCTCCAGCCTAGACTTTTCATAGCTCCTTGTCAGTCAGCATTGAAGTGATTCCCCTGGGCTTGCAAAGGTATTGAGGGGCAGGCTGGGCCAAGGCTCGTGATCGCCAGGTGGTCAATGCCACCTCTCTCTTCCCGCCAGCCAGATAGGAAGCAGCAGTGACAGCCTGGCCGGGAACTGAGCTTGGAGCAAGCTGGGTTCTGATCTTTGCATGCTGGGTCCTGATCCCTGGCCTTCAGTAAGACACACACACACACTCCTTGGCCTACTGCCCCCTTCTACTGCTTGGGATAAGACTGGCCTGCTAACCCCCAAGGGAAGCCATAGCCTCAGCAGGGAGGTGGAAGTGAGGATGCTGACACAACTTTTTCCTTCCTCCCCAGTTTTTCCTGAAATGATGCCCCTTGGGCTGAGAGTGACAGAGAAGTCATGAACATTGATGGATTAGAGGCACAGATAGACGTGGAGTTTTAACTGCTATGTGGAAAAGAATATCAGGGTTTCTTTTCATTTACCTTATTGCTTTTGAAAGGTAATTGTATAAAAAGACAGACAGGATAAATAGTGCACTTACACACCTAGCAGGATTCAGAAATTATGGTGCTGACCGTGAGGATATATGTCTGTTAGGATTTTTTAATCTAAAGTGCTGTAAAGTTCTTTGTACGTGGGATTGAACCCAAATATTAAATGCACCAGAGGTAGAAGCTCACTCATGCAGCAGTGCAAATAGAGTATTTTTTTTTTTAAAAAGGAAAAAACTTAAAAATCTCATCAGAGAATGCAGGAAGATGTACAGAACTCTGCATGGTATTAAATCCTCATGTGCAGAAATTAGAATTTCTTTGTCATCTTTATGTGCAGAGCTCTTATTTTGGATAGTTCTCTTTGCAGGTTGTTAAACTTCTGTTTGTACCAGGTATACATCTACACTGCATACTTCTTTTGGTGGTGTGTGGTGCACATACCTACATGGATCCCTAGCACGGGTACAAATAGCGGTGTAGCCGATGAGGCGTAGCTTAGGCAAGTAGGGTAAAGACATGCCTGAACCGCATTGGTGTGTACCCAACTACATACACATCTCTTTTCTTGCTCAAACCATGCTTTCCCAGCTACACTGCTAATGTAGCAGTGTAATGTAGTGTCCTGCAGCATCCCTGCTGCTGGAGACATTCCTCACAACAGGGAAAGATTCCAGTAGTAAGCAGAGTCTGGCAGAGAGGAGACAGTGGGGAAAGGCTTGGGTAGCTTCCTACTGCTGAAATCCTTCCGCACGTCAGGGAAAGACTTTGGCAGAGGGTTTCCCCACTTCCTCCCCACTGCTGGACCCTTTCCTTTCTGCAGTGAAAAGATCTGAAACCTTTCCCTGCTGCCTTGCAGCAGCTGGAGTCTTTTACTGCCATGCACAGCTTTTCACCTCAGTGTGGATGCAGTCTGCTTTTCACTGCGGCATGTAGCTACATGTATGTTACACGCTGCCAACACTAGTGTGTAGTATAGATGTAGCACAAGAAGCTGTCAGCCATCAGAATTATTCAAGTAAAACGATGACTGTAGGTGACAGAAAGTAGTCTGATAGGGAAAACAGTTATTCACACATCATCCTTTTCAAGTGATTTTTTCTGAGATGAAAGAAAACCTGCATGAAAAGATATTACAAAATAAAAATAAACTTTTCTTTTTACTTCTACCATTTCAAAATAGTCCTTCCTGATACATTTCATCATCTGAAACAACATAAAGCAAGACAGTAGCCTGACCTCATTCTTGTTTTGTTTTTGTCTTTGTACCTTCCACCATCTATGCCTCTTTCCCCCCTTACTGATCTTCAGCAGGTCACATATTCTTGCCTGGCTCTAGCAGTTCTCCTGGGAATGGGAAACCACAAATCAAAGTCCTATGAAGCAATAGTGCTCTTGATTACCTGTAGTGCACAAGGTCAGTAACAGATGTGGCCTTTAGCTCTGCTTCTTGAATCTTGACCTTCAGTGAGGGACTTCCTAATGATTTGGGAGGGACATCTGTAATTAGAGAAAATTCTTGCCTACATTTATTGGAAGGCTTCAGATTAATCTCTCTGAATGTCTGATGAGAAGTGAAGTGATTGTTTTCCCCACTTCAAATGCTTCAGCATGCCTTTTCATTAATGTTTTATTGCTTGCTTACTGAATTCAGCTGCTTTGGAGAGATTCTGAGAAAGAAAAAAATAAAACCCTCCACACAATTCTGTAAGCCTACCCGTGATGAGAATTCATTCACATGGAGCTTTCTTTTGCTTATGTACTGTTTTGTGGCATTTGAAAAATGTGGCAATTTACCTGAAGAGAATAACTAAAAGTCAGTCTGAAATCCTATATAGTATTTTAAGCACATTGTCGTCATGAATCACTTCAAGATCTCAATATAAAATGTACAATACACTGTTGTAATGTGATCAAAACTAAAATATGACTTAAATGCATTCCATCTTTAAATCTTTCTTTAAGCCTATCAGATTACAGATGAACATTTTAAGAAGAGATGATAAAATATTTATTCTGTTACAGTTGAGAATGAAAAATATTCCACCGCATCTTTTATTTGAGAGTTTTACAGAAGCAATTTAGCTCCAGAACACATTGCTGCAGGAACTCATCATGCAGGCCTCTTGCATAGTGTATTACCAAGAGAGCAAGAGGTGAGAGGTTAAATAACAGGCAGAAATGTGCCAGTGGCCTTATAAAATTGGTGAAGAGACTGTAATTCTCCAAAGGGTGAAATTTGATAGAAGCCCCAAACCATCGTGGACTCTGGATAGTGACAAATGAGTTCTAACTTTTAATTTATGTGCCTGTTCTTTTTGTATCCCCCATATTCCTCTCAACTTTATTTGCAGTGCTGGGCAGTGCATCTCTGGGGGAGGTTTGACAGGACTTTAGTTAGACCCTCATACTTTCCCTATTTCATGGTCCATCTGGTATCATATAGATTAATAGCTTTTTTCTGCACATTGGAAATGTTAGGATGGGTTACAAATATCAAATCCCTTAGAAGTTAGGAATGATGTTCCTTTTTGCCTCTAGGCTATTAAAAAACCCTGGAAAAAAATTAAATAAGAACTGCTTCAACAGGGCTATTTATAGAAGAACACTGATTCAGCATCCTGAGTAATTCATTATATGTCATTAGTATTATTAATTAGCATTTTCCTCCAGACTTCACAGAAGACCAGGCCTGTTCTTTATTTCCCTGTTCCACAGGGACCCTACATGGCTATATGTTACAATTCCTATCTCTTATCCCCCCCAAGCACTGCCTGAGCAGGCTTTAAACACCACTAGCCTGAAATACTGTGCCTCAGCTGCCTCCAGTGGACTGAGCTCCAAGAGAGTGCCTTCTTGCACCTCTATATCACAGCTGGAGCTTGCACATTTTAAGAGTTTGCATTTGTTCTGCCTTTGACTGAAATGTACCAGGTTGTGTCATTCCTGGTGTTTGAGAGCTTCTTGTAGTGTGCCATCTAACTAGTCTTTGCAGGTTTTTTAATCCATTAGCTCCATTTAAGTGACTGTTTTGCCATAATTCATTAACGTTACCATCTTAACATAGCTATGCTATTTGATTGCCAGTTAATGTTAGTGTCACCTCATTGCCACTACTTGGTTAACTCACTTAACAACTGACCTACTTTACTTTTATCTGCTGATTTCTGTTGGTCTGTATGTTCATTTTGTTTTTGCCTCACCTCCAGCCATGCTTTTTCCTATTTGTTTCATTGTGTTTAAGAGCCGTGTGATTTAGAGTAGCTGATAGACTGCTCTAAGTTATGTTTCAGCTCTGACACAATTAGAATCAGGACAACATAAAGATGGTTTAAAGCCACCTTTATGCCCCTCACCTCATCCACAATAGTACTGGCATAAAATGATTGGTCCCAAGGGCCTGGTCCATGGTTCTAACTTCATTTAGTTCAATCCTCACTGATCAGCCAAACTGTGGGTCCAGTTCTGTGAGATGCCAAGCCACCAAAATCAGTGGAAGTTGAAGATGGCAACTTTCTGGGGAAAAGGAATAGGCAGGGCTGCCCAGAGTATTCAGGGGGCCTGGGGCAAAGCAATTTTGGGGTCCCCTTCCCTAAAAAATAGTTGCAATACTATAGAATACTATATTCTCCTGGAGGCCTCTGCAAGGTCCAGGGCCTGGGGCAAATTGGCCCACTTGCCCCCACTTCTGGATGGCCCTAGAGGTAGGTTCAGTGTGTCAGGCACTCCTCTCTGACCTACATTCAGTTCTCTACTGTGCCACAGGCTTTCAGTGTGATCATGGGCAAATCAATTAGCCTCTCTGTACCTCTGTAAATTGGAGATAATAGTACTTCCCTATCAAGTTGAAAGTATTGTGAGGGTAAAGACACTAAAGATTTTGAGGTGCTCAGATTCTGTGGCAATGGGGGACATAGAAAGACCTAAAACAGAATAGATGTCAGCCCTTGGAAAAGAGTTGAGCCGTAATAACACTTAAATTATACTTACAATTGATTTTAATGCCTGTGTAAAGGTGTCCTAAGTTTAACTTTAGGAAAAGTTATTTTCTTGTGTTTTAATACTTTTCCATCTATTTTTTTTAAATCAATGCATGAAATAAAAGTGATTGTCTATTGCCACAATGTCAAAATCAAAACTGTTAACTGGTGTATTTCTGTTTTTGCCTGTGTTTGCCCAAATAAGAAGCTTCTACTCTATCTTTATGTATTTTATATTAGAAGAACAGGGAAATGCAAGTTAAAAAGTAGATTTAGTTAAAATAAATTAGGATTGGAATCTTACTCGACATTACCTCATAGCACAGGTATTTGCTGTTTTGTAGTTCTCTGCAGTAGATGAACTCACTCAGGCTCAAATTTATATTAATTTGCTGTGTTGTGTCATATATAGATATATTAATGTCACTGATCAATGAGAAACCAGCTAAAGGTTGTGAAGCATAATGCCTTTACTCTGTAATATTGAACCAGGGCTGCCTAGAGAAAAGAGATGAATGATTTCTACATCAAGCTTAAATAAAGAAATGTGGAACTCCTTCAGGTTGTGTATAGCTGCAGCTTTATCACCTTCACAAAGTCAAGTAAACATATGCTCGGTCCCTGTGACCTTTAATGAGTAGAATTAAAACGAAAGTGCCAAAAATGTATATTAAACTATCCTGTCTTGGTCTTTTGTCTAGTTTGAAAAATCTTGTGAAATAGGAGAAGTGCAAAGGGAGCAACAGTTTTGTAGCATGTAATTTGAAAAGAATTACTTTGGTGATGTTTCAATCCTTCTAAAATCCCCATCTTCCGGAGACACTAAAGTAAATTTGCTACAGCACATTTTCAGCCCAGTTGTATTGATGTGCAAGCTGAGATTTAAATCTTGCAGCAAGACCATGCATTACAACACTGGAAATAGTCCAGTTAATCTTCCAATCTTACAATAGGGTTGGTGTCTCATAATTTGAATCTTGAACTTGAACTTTGCCGTTGTCCAATAGCAAACCTATGGTAAAATGTTGAGAAGATAACATTTTCATTTGGGCAAAAAATGGCAGAGACACAAAATTCAACTAAGCTAAAATATTCCAAATGTGATTAACTACTGATGAAAAATAAGACCTGGCAAAGAACATGAAGCAGGAAATTGATTGGTTAATTAGTACTATGCTTTGAAAATCTAAAACACTAAAAAAAAATCAATGATGGGAACAAAACTAGATTCTGTAACTGAAAACTCTCTGTAGTATCATGGGGGAAGCTGCATCCCCTTGTGGACCTTACAGAAGCCCTGTTGCATCCATGAGTTTCCCTGGAAAGAACTCTTCACCTTTGGTGCCCACTGTAGCAGGGCTCTGGCCCACTAGTTAATTGTCCCTTTAGTCTTATCTCTCTCCAGACAGATGAGTTGGAAGGGCTCAGCACTCAGCACAGAAAAGTTACCCAACTGATTTCCCAGTTTTCCAGTGAGGTGCTCCCTGCCTTTCCTTCAGGTTTATCTCCCAAACTGTCTCTTCTTAGGTCATCACTCACTCCTGGCACTCACTAATCGCTTCTTCCCAGTGTCTGCTCCAGCTATCGCCACAACTCTACATGCAAAGCTCCCTTCAAGCATAAACTCCTTCCTCCTTCCTGGCTAGTCAATCTACAACTGAGACAGGCTTGCTCCTTTTATCCCTCCTCCAGTCTTGGCATTAGCTGCAGATATATCAGGATGGGACTAGTTGGACCATAGATTTTCTTTATCCTCTTCTCTGCTGGTGCAAGGACTTTGCCCCAATAGACTCCCCAAAGGCATGTTTATTATTTTTGCCCCTTTTTGACCTGATCAGCTAGTTAAAGTTTGGGGCCTTGGGGATGTTCCATTTGGAAGTAGAAATTGATGGGGTCTAGTATTTTCTTTGCTGCAATCTTGTTTATTGACAAGAAATGTGCGAAGTCTTGCTTTTCCAAATGCAGGCAGAATCAAGAAAAAAGAAGCAGTTTCTTAGCTTACGACCCCAAGCCTCTAGCCAACATTAGACCCAAAAACTCTCTCTCTTGCTTTTTCAAGGGTCATACAATGCTTAGAGGGTGATGCTTGGCTTGTTGCTTTTTGCTTCTGCTCTTCTCTCTCTCTGTTCTGTGTTCTCATGGCTTCAGTGTGTTCTGTCTTCCCTCACACATGCGCACACACACACAAAACACAAACAATACTCAGCAAAAGCCCTCCACCTGTTCAAACCTGCTCTACAACTGCTCTAGGTCAATGGAAGAATTCTTCCATTGACCTAGCTACTGCCTCTTAGAGAAGTAGATTACCTACATTGAAGGGAAAAAACTCTTCCATTGATGTCGCTGTGCCATTGTAGCTGCTGTAGTGTAGACACAATGTCCTGGATGGAATCATGGCCGCCTTATGTCTTAGGAGGGATGGGTCTTGTGATTAATTTATCCTGACAATGATGTTAATTGAAAGGAGTGTTTACCTCCAATCTCAAAGAGGTCTGTAAACCAACCAGTACTCCTCAGCATTACATTGCTTATAATAATAGTAATAAGAAATAATAGCACAGAATTGTACAGAATGAGAAGCAATCATCTGTACCACTTGCATTCATAGTTAGTGTCACTGAAAAATGTTTAAGAAAGTAATAAGGGTACATTTTTTAAAGGATTTGTCTATAATTAATGTCAAATATACAAATATGTTTTAAAATCTGCTCTATTTCCTTCATAACTGCTTTTTTCCCAAAACTCTACTCACAAATCTTCTTGTTTTGTTCAGACTCACAGACTGTTTAAAATCAAATACTAGTAGAGCTGGATAGTAAATGGTTTTCATATACCATGAAAATTTCTTAGTGTAAGGAGGGTCTGAATGAGCTCTCCTCTGATTTCTAGGAATGCACTGGGGGAAAAGATTTCAAGATCAGTATTTGCATAGACACACCTATTCTGCCTAGGTATGCAGCATGATGGAGCTGCTTTGCCAAAGTGATCAATTTTGGCAGTTTTGGATGACAAAACATTGTAGCATGGAGGAGTAATGAAACCTTGTTATCCTTATTGTAAAGGGCAGAACGACTGTGCTTAGCATGCCCCAAGTGATGAGGTCACCCTAAACTGAACCTAACTTGCTAAGCAGGGGATAGGGATGCCAAATCCTAGTGAAAATGAGAGTTGGAAGGGAGGAAGAGTATCAGTATCTCCACTTCCTGTGATATGTGTTGCTCAAAGAGTCTTAGACACCCTTTGAGCTGCTTCTCTCTAGTGTTTAATGATAGAGCTGTTTAGAGTCAATTGAGCATCCTTGTTTCTGGTTGGTGATTCCTAGAGCTAGCATTGATGTTGAGCAGGCCTAGAAACTAAGCCTTAGGTGTCATATAGGACAGTGAAAAACAGTACAGAGAGTGTGATATCTTGGAAGTGGTGGCCAGCAGCAGCAGAGAAATAGTGGCAGCTGTGAGTTAGTTGCAGAGATAGCAGCAAAGGCATTGCTCAATGTCTCACCCCTCCAAGATTTGGAGGTGAACCCCATGAACACACCTCTGAACAGTGAGTCTTCACTAACCAAGGACAGCCAACTGTAAGTGAAATGCAACAGAGAGAGAAAGAAGTGATGTATTAAAGCAGGGGTTGCCAACCTTTGGCACGCGGCTCACCAGGGTAAGCACCCTGGCAGGCCGGGCTGGGTTGTTTACCTGTTGTGTCCACTGGTTTGGCTGATTGCAGCTCCCACTGGCTGCGGTTCGCTGTTCCAGGCTCATGGGGGTGGCGGGAAGCAGCGGCCAGCACATCCCTCAGCCCATGCCACTTCCCACCACCCCCACTGGCCTGAAGCGGTGAACTGCGGCCAGTGGGACCTGTGATCGACAGAATCTGTGGATGTGGCAGGTAAACAAACCGGCCCGGCCCGCCAGGGTGCTTACCTTGATGAGCCGCGTGCCAAAGGTTGCCAACCCTTGTGTTAAAGGGACAATCCTTCTTTGTCCTTTCCCACCACAAGGTGGGAAACTGAGGCAAAGAACAGTGCCCATTGCACTGTGAGATCCAGTTTTCTCACGGTCACATGCTTTTGAATGCGGTTGTGGTGTTTTCCCAAATAATTCTTGGTTCTTTTTCCCTTTTAATATAAGGTTTGTTTTTCTTGTCATACACAGATTCAGGCTATGTCTACACTGCACATCTTACAATGGCATGGCTGGGCTGCTGCAGCTCCACCATTCTAAGCTGCGCAGTGTAGCCATCTTTGTTGCAGGGAGAGAGCTCTCCCGGTGACAAAATAAAACCACCTCCAATGCGGGGCAGTAGCTTCACTTCCAGGAGTGTGGTTCCCTCCAATGAATTGCTGTCCACACTGGTGCTTTTCTGAGTAACAAAAGTTTTAGGGACAAAAGTGCCAGTGTAGACAAAGCCTCAGTGCTTGTGAGAGGGGAAATATTTCCTCTTAGAGTCACCCAGAGGTGGTGTTAGGTGTTCCCTAGTGGGTGGGGGATCAAGACAGTTATATTTTGTATTGTTAAGTGGACCCCTAGATATTGAACCTGGACCTTACTGCTGCTGACTCCATCTGGCAGAAAGGTCACTTGACTTTGAAATTTTTTCCTGTTCTGAACTGGGACAAAAAGCCAATATCTTGAAAATTTTCACAAATTGAAAAAAAAAAAACTAAATTGTTTTCAGTTTGGGTCAACTGAAACATTTTGCTTATATGACTTTGAAATAATTCATTTCAATTTTGATCTCTTTTCTTTTTCCTTTCCACCTAATTAGCTTAGACTTCTAAACTAAATGCCATTTGGAACTGGGAAACTAGAATTTGTTTTTTGAAAATATGAAAATGAAATATTTTTGACAATTTCAAAACATTTTTCTTAACATTTTTTCTAGTCAGAAAAATAATAAAAACAGACCCTATTTTGCAACCCATTTGGTTTCAATACATTGTAATATTTTTAAAGCAAAAAATATTCCATTGAGAAATTCCTGACTAGTTGTACTCGCTAGATCTTCAGTTGAAAACACAAATGTTCTCAGCTTCAAGTAAGACATCCTAAATCTTCTTCTGATCATACCTCTGTCAAAGTCTTCCCCCCACTCTGAACTTTAGGGTACAGATGTGGGGACCTGCATGAATAACCCCTAAGCTTATTTTTACAAGCTTAGGCAAAACAGTCGCTGCCACCACCAAATCTTTTAAAAAATGTTTGAGAGAGAGCTATTTGGGCCTTATCCCCCCTTTCCTGGCAGAATTTGACTAATTTCCCTCCCTCAAGTCTCTATACCCTTTTTTCTGGGTAGACTTAAGAAAATTCCCCTCACCAATTCCTGGTGAGCCCAGATCCAAAATCCTTGGATCTTAAAGAAAGAAAAATCAATTAGGTTTTTAAAAGAAGACTTTTAATTAAAGAAAAAGGATGAAAGGAATATCTCTGTGAAATTAAAAAGCAAGATGATCTCACAGACAACAGATTCAAAACACAGAGGATTTTCCTCTGGGCAAAACCTTAAAGTTACACAAAAACCCAATCTGATTCTCCCTTTATGTTTGCAGAAGAAATGACAAAGAGAAAACTAAAGAAATCTACCACATTCTTATTTAAATACTTACTAATTTAAACAAGGGTTAGATTGTTGTTTTCTGGTTCTCTGACTTCAGCAAAAGCACACACAAAACAGACAAAAGACTTTTTCCCTCTTCCCTCTTTAAAAGTATCTTATCTTCTTATTGGTTTTTCTCATTAGGTGTTAGGAGAATATGTGAGCTTTTTAACCCTTTAGAAGTAAAAGATGAATTAACCCTTAACTGTTTGTTTATAACAACCTCCATTACAACAAAGAACATAGAAAGGCTTATAAGCAATTCATGTTTAGGGAGTATAACACATCTGGGCCCCATCTACGCTATACTACCAGTCTTACAGCACAGTCTCATAACACAGTTATGCCCAAATGTGTTCATAATACAGTTTGCTATGACCTGTTTACATAGGCACTGATTCCATGGATGCTCCGGGGCTGGAGCACCCACGAGGAAAATTTAGTGGGTGCTCTGCACCCACTGGCAGCAGGGATTCCCTCGCCCCCCACCCCACCTCCTTCTCCTTCCCCTCCCCTGAGCATGCCATGTCCCTGCTCCTCTGCCTGCCTCCCAGCACTTCCCTCCCAGACACCACCAAACAGCTGTTTGGCAGTATTAGCATGCGTCGGCAGGGTGGGAGAGGGGCAGGAACATGGAGCGCTCAGGGGAGGAAGTGGGAAAGCAGCAGGGCCGGAGCAGGGATTTGGGGAAGGAGTTGGAATGAGACAGTGGAGTTGGGGTGGAGACTTTGGGGAAGGGGTTGGAATGGGAGCGGGGAAGGGGTGGGAAGAGGTGGGGCAGGGGGCAGGGCCTCATGGAAGAGGACGAGGACAGGGGAAGAGAGTGGTCAAGCACCCATAGGAAAGAGAGAAAGTTGGCGCCTATGCTTGTTTAAACAGAACTAAACCATGTAAAAGCATTGTTGGGACAGCTTCATGATGTAAATGGGTAGCAAATTATGGTTATAATTAGAGTGCAGATGGGACATTAGAAAAAAATAACATTCTCACATCCTGGTGCATAATTTGCATTGTCTTTTGAATTTAGAGAATACAAAAGTCTTTGGTGAATTATTTTAATGTGACATCTACCCTACTCTTCACTACAAACTGCCCTCTGTATCTACGAAATCCTTGTTTTTTGTCTCAAAATATTTGAAAAATAACTCCTTTATTCATAGTCAAAGAAAATGCACATCTCTATCTATGAGAATAATAACAGCAGCAAAGAATGCATGAGATATTTAAAACCTATCTTTATTATTCATTAGAAAGAATTAGATA
Source organism: Chelonoidis abingdonii (assembly GCF_003597395.2). Lineage (NCBI taxonomy): Eukaryota > Metazoa > Chordata > Testudines > Testudinidae > Chelonoidis > Chelonoidis abingdonii. The sequence goes on from NC_133769.1 coordinate 267,123,796, forward strand.
AATTCAGGGAAGATTGGTCCACCAATGGCTATTAGCTAAAATAGTCAGAGGTATAATCCCATGTTCTGGATGTCCCTAAATGTCTTACTGCCAGAAGCTGGGATTGAAAAACAGCAGATGGATCATTTGATAATTGCCCTGTTCTGTTCATTCCCTCTGAAGCTTCTGGCATGGGCCACTGTTAGAAGACAGGATATTGGGCTAAATGGATCATTGGTCTGATACAGTATGGCCATTTTTATGTTCTTATCTTCAGTGAGATTGTGCTCAAAAAAATCCTGTTGATTTCAATGGAAGCAGGTTCAGGCTCATCCATTTTAAATGCAATAATTTGTAACATCACTAGTCAGGTGATAAAGAAAAAAATAAAAACATGTTTGGCTTTTAACTCTGAGTCTTTCTAGGCCTAAGTAAAACTGCTATTCATAACAACAGATATGTAACAAAAAGTGTCATCTGTGTCTTCAGACAAACCCTGTACATATGCTGTACTTCACTTTGAAATGACCTACCTGTGACTGCGATAATGTCTTTATGCAGGCAAATTCCAAAGCATGCAAGGTCAGAGGAGTGGATAATTGAATGGTTAGTAGGAAGAAAATTAAATTATTAATAATTTCATGACATTCCTAAAATACTTAAAGTAATTGGATAGATATACAGTAAATGTCTGCTGGAGCATGGACACTGCGCTCAGCTTTTAAACCCACTTGCATAAGCCTTGCAAATGAACTTGTATAAAACAGTTTAACAGTGTGTATGAGTGTATGATTCATTTTCCTTCCTTCTGTGTGTGTGTCTCTCTCTCTCTAATAATGAAGAGACGGTTCAGAGAACATTCTCACATATTCATGGAAATAAAGTTGGTCCTGACCAATATCCTATCCTATAGTGACTTTTAGTGTGTCAATATTATCATATGAAGGTGATGGTGCTGGTTAGCATTGGAGAGGCAATAATTACAAAAATATCAAAAACCCTTCCCAAAAGATAGCATACATGAGGGTGGTTTTCTTTGCTTCTGAGAACTGTAGGGATATTAATGTTTAGTAAGTGCTATGCCTTATACCCCCCGCTTCTTTCACACTTTTGGAAACGTAGGCCAAACCCAGCTCCTCAGATTCCCCCTGTGACCTCACTGCTGAAGACACTTACGTGTGTCAGAGTCATCTTTCCTAAATACTGTTTGTATTAGTTCTTTTTAAATTATGAGGTAAATGGTAAAGAAGAACAATTGCCACAGTAATAGAGATGAAGATGCCATAAACTCCCATTAATCCTGAATAGGATCCTGTTCCTGGGCCTCTATAATTACCTTACCATTAGTATTTTTAGTAGAACAGACTATAACTATAAAGATATTCCCTTAGAATATAAGGCAACAATAGTGTGAACATACGCTTAATATACAAGTTTAGTGGATATGAACTTATCTGGCTCTCCTGACTCAGGGTATGTGTACATAGCAATTAAATAAGCACAGCTGGCTTGGGTCAGCTCACTTGGGCTTGCAAGGCTTGGGCTTCAGGGCTGTAAAATTGCTGTGTAGACATTCAGGCTCAACCTGGAGCTCAAGCTCTGGGACCCTGCCAAGCCAAAACAGTTTTTAGGCCCACAGCCCATCCCCACATGCCCAAGTCACCTGACCTGGACCAGCCAGGAAGGGACCAGTGCTGCTGCTCTTTAATTCCAGTGTAGACATACCCTAAAAGGCTGCTAAAGATTCCTTAAACTCAAGTGGCAGATGCTTGTGATGAAGGTCACAGGTTCTATCTCCACTGATAACCATAGGACCAGATTGTGAACCTTTCATTCACACCTAGTGAGCAGTCACTCACACAAGCAGACTTGTTCCTTCTCCTTGAGGCATAATATTACCGAAAATGCCCACAGAATAAGTGCAATTCAGCACTTTCCTCAGTGTGGAGAAGTTTCTAGTAGGCAGCATGGAAGCCTAACTTGTTCTGTATGGTTCTAACTTTAAAAAAAGTGAATATATTATAAAATATTAATCAAATTGTGAGCTAAAGTTATTTCCTTTAAGTCATTGTTTAGTGTTTTTTTTTCCTGACAGTAGGAAACACTGTAGTTCTCAAACAACAACTAAATCAACAACAAAATGTAACAGAAACAATGTACACTCCAAAATGGTTAAATGCAATAAATCATTCACCAAGGTTGTTACAAAGTCAAAAATCATGAGTAGCTTAACAAGGAAAGATTCAGGCAACCCCTCTGCCTGGCATTTAGTGACTACACCAGATATATCAAAAGGAATTAAAATGTGAGGAATGTATAAAGGTGTTTTAAAACATACTGTACCTGGTTTCTTCTCTTGGCAGGTGAGTTCTTGGAAAGGGTGTAGCCTTCTTTAAATCATGAGCAATAAAGAGTCAATTAGAGCCACATCCTGCCCTGGCCTTTCCACCATGGTTAAACAGCTGTCCATAGTATCCTTAAATTACTCAGAGATGAGGAGGGAAATGTGTTATGCGCTTTGTGGTTTCTCTGAGCAACAGTAAATACCTTAGCTAAAATGTTACCTAATACTTATGAACTTTATCTCAGTGCTTCTCAAAGTTGGGCCACTGCTTGTTCAGGGAAAGCCCCTGGTGGTCCAGGACGGTTTGTTTACCTGCCACGTCTTCAGGTTAGGCCAATCGCAGCTCCCACTGGCTGCGGATCACTGCTCTATGTCAATAGGGGCTGCGGGAATGGCGGCCAGCACATCCCTTAGCCTGCGCCACTTCCCACTTCCCCCATTGGCCTGGAGCTACGAACCACTGCCAGTGGGAGCCATGATCGGCCGAACCTGTGGACTTGGCAGGTAAACAAACTGGCCCAGACCACCAGGGGCTTTTCCTGAACAAGCGACAGAAGCACTGCCTTAACTAACAGTTGCTGCATCCACGGTATCTGAATAGAAGGTATAGCCACTCAACTAAACCAGCGGTTCACAGCTAGGGTACTTGTACTTTTGGGGGTACACACAGGTCTTCCAGAGGGTATATACAGGTCTTCCAGAGGGTACATCAACTCATATAGATATCTCACTAGCTTTACAACAGGCTACATCAAAAGCAGTAGCGAAGTCAGTACAAATTAAATGTCATACAATGACTTGTTTATCCTGCTTTATATACTATACACTGAAATGTAAGCACAATATTTATATTCCAATTGATTTATTTTATAATTGTATGGTAAAAATGAGACAGTGAGCACTTTTTCAGTAATAGCGTGGCTATGACACTTTTGGATTCTATTTCTGATTTTGAAAGCAAGTAGATTGTAAGTGAGGTGAAAATTGGGGGGTATGCGAGACAAATCAGAACCCTGAAAGGGGTACAGTAGTTTGGAAAGATTGAGAGCCATTGCACTAAACCATAAACTCACCTCACCATCACAAAGGGGTTGTGGTAAGTGGATCAACAAATTAAGCAGACCTTATTGCTAGCTCGCTGGCAAAAATTTCTTCTATTCTCTCTCCATTGAATACTAGCACAACACTGTTTGGGATTTAATCTTTAGAGTCTGGCCCTGTGATGTGCAGAGCATCTTTTTTTAGGTTCTGAGCACCTGTAACTCATACAGACATCAAAGGTAGTAGGTGGATGACGAGCCTTCTCTGACGCTTGTGTGAGCATACCCATAAGTAGAAAAAAGACAGAGAAATAGACTGCAGAAATGAGTATGCAAGAAGGTGAGCCTAAAGCTGGGGTGGAAGAGCAACTGAAGCAAATTCTTTCACTATAGCCTCTCATCTTTGTTTTTAAGAAAAAATTACTAACTCATCTATAATCACTTCCTATTCAGAGTCCTCAGCTTCTTGTTTAGAGTAGAAGGAGAATCTGTGATATAGAAGAAAAACAGTCACAAGAGTGTCATCGTTTTAGAAATCTGACTGAGACAGCCATGAAGGACAAATAAACATTCTCCCACTTCATCACATGGGCCTGCTTTAGTTTAATAGCAGCAGTGACTCCGTGTGTCTGTGTGTGAGAGATATAGTTGGCAACTTGGCCTGTTGTTTCATTATCCAAGTATAGAACTGAGCAGCTCTTTATATAAGCACACTATCATAGAATCATAGAATATCAGGGTTGACAAGACCCTCAGGAGGTCATCTAGTCCAAACCCCTGCTCAAAGAAGGGCCAATCCCCAACTAAATCATCCCATCCAGGGCTTTGTCAAGCCTGACCTTAAAAACCTCTAAGGAAGGAGATTCCACCACCTCCATAGGTAACCTATTCCAGTGCTTCAGCACCCTCCTAGTGAAAACGTTTTTCCTAATATCCAACCTAAACCTCTCCCACTGCAACTTGAGACCATTACTCCTTGTTCTGTCATCTGGTACCACTGAGAACAGTCTAGATTCATCCTCTTTGGAACCCCCTTTCAGGTAGTTGAAAGCAGCTATCAAATCCCTCCTCATTTTTCTCTTCTGCAGACTAACCAATCCCAGTTCCCTCAGCCTCTCCCCATAAGTCATGTGAACCAGCCCCCTAATCATTTTTGTTGCCCTCCTCTGGACTCTTTCCAATTTTTCCACATCCTTCTTGCAGTGTGGGGCCCAAAACTGGACACACTACTCCAGATGAGGCCTCACCAATGCAGAATATAGGGGAATGATCATGTCCCTCAATCTGCTGGCAACCCTATTAAAGTACAGTAAAATGCTTTGGGGTTTGTGGATACCAAAACTTCCCAGGAAGTACTGCCCAAATATATTAAAGAATCATTCTAAAATGGCATGCCCATGGTAGATCTACAGCATTGTGCTTCCTCCGGTTTCTCTTTTAAATAGTTTCTGAGCACAGTGCTGTGTGTTTAAACATCTGTACGTGAAAGACAAACACAAATGAGATGATAACAGAAAAGAGATCAGGTTTACAACACTTTAAATAAAGTAGGTTCCATTTCAGTAACAAACATTTTAATCACACTTTGAAGCTAATAGCAAGTGTGAGCATCCCCAGCTGGACTATCAACTGACTGCTGTGTTTGAATCCATTGAGTCAGTCTGAGCAGCATCCAGGCACTGTCGCTGGCCTTTTAAGCTTACTCCTGGGGTACAGAATCACTATCTTGTGCCTTTTCTTGGAAGTGGGACCCTGTGCCCCAGCTGCCCAAGGCCCTGTGACCACAACTGAGCCCATCACTCCTACAGTCTCCCCAGTAAATTAAGCACACCCTTTCCCAGAGCTCCATTTTTGTGTTTGCTCCAGTTTACTCCTTCAGGGACATGTGACAGTTACAGCAAGGAACTCAGAGGCCTTGGACAGTAACTTTGTAAGTACACACATTTATTTATAGAGAAAGCCAAGAGACTTACAGATCCAAACAAAAACAACAAAATCTATATGCAAAAAATCTCCCTTCAGAGCCCTCAACACTCCCACAGCCCTTTCGGTTTTGTCAGTCCTTCCAGGGTCCCAAGACCCTGCTTTCCACCTGCTCTGCTGTCAGGTTCACTTCTCCCTGCCCTTGCAATAAGCTCTCCTTACCTTGTTCAGGTCTGGAGTTCAGCAGGTACTCTCTAACTCAGAAAGCATCTGTTTGGGGAAGTGGGGGTTGGTTGGTTTGTTTGCTTTTAACAGTAGCTTCTAACACTTCCCAAATTGTGGGGCACGTTACCTTAGGAGGGCATGGAAGAATGGGGAGAGGGCATGTCTGGGCCCAGGCCAGCGCCCATGTGGGGCGGGGGGAAAGTGCCACCCAGCTCTGCTCTGCCCTCAGCTGCATTCTGGCCCCGGCTCCCAATTATGGCCCCAGCTCCAGGCCCCAGCTCCACTTCTTGCCCCAGCTCCTGGCCACAGCTCATGGTGGGGGTGAGGATAGATTCAATTATGAGTAATGGGGTAGGCACAACAGAAAAAATATGGGGACCACTGTTCTAACACCTCTTCCTTTGTTCTCCTTTACTTCAGGGGATTTCATTGCTCTACACCACTCCTCCTCCTTAGCTTGGTCAGTCTCTTAGGCATATTCTTTGTTCTACCAGGGAAAAGTCATTCAGTCTACTCCCTTTTGAATATCCTGAACACGCTGCCAGACAAAGTGTCAGGTGTGTGATACGTGACATGATGCCTATCAGCAAATGGCAATGAGGGTTAGAGTTATATATCAAGTTCTTAAAATGAATCAGAATTCATAAATGGTGCATAGATAGATTCCCCAAAGTGTCACAGCAAGATAACTAGGATGTGAACACCTGGAACAGCCTGTGCTAAAGGATATTTAAAAAAATGTTCCTAGAGCAGCAGAAGCAATGTGCTTGATTTATAGCAGAGTGGGAACATTGTATCAGGAGAGAATGATTAAGTGTATACTCTGTATTAGACAGATTTCCCCCATGCGTATGCACAAGCATGCATGCAAACTCACATGCCCTTGCACACATGTTCTTTAGATTGATTTTGTGTTGCCTTCCATTGTTAACATTAGGTTATAAATAGAATCTGAAATCTGTAGCCTCTTGCTCATTGTTGATAAAATGCTGTAAGTCAACCATTTGCCAAAGCATCACCGGTAATAACTGATTTATGTTTACAAGAATTACCTTTTTTCCCCAAACAGAGCAGAGGCTATAGAAAAGCACAAGATAGATGTGTTGAGTTTTACCCTGTGGAATCTAATAGCCAGGTCAAAAACTTGGCCTATATTTGGAAAATAAAATTTAAGCCATTATTTCACTTGCTTTAGACACTGACCACAGAAAGAAGGTATTATAAACAAAGTAATGAAGACCATATCATTTCTGGTCTCAACAAACCTATCCCTGACACATCTCACTTCAAACTCAGAATTTCAATATGGTGCTAACTAAAACCTACAGAACTGTTAACTGGTTTTAGAAATCTGTAATGATACCAATAAGAAGATATCAAAGACTGCTAAGCCTTCTTTTGGTAATAATGAAAGAGAAGTATTGATAGAACTTTTCAAAAGCCACATCCTTCCACAGAACACAGTAAGAACACTGACAACAGCTGGGATTTAATCTTTTTCTCTGTTAGTGAAACAAGGCACATTGGATGGGAAGTGTTAAGTGGAAGGAAAGGATTCTCATTGTCAGAGAACTGTGACGCTGGCTTTGAACAATCTTGCAATCGCTGTTCCTTCTTTGCTCAATATCAATCATTTTGTCTTATTGGAGATGACACTCTTTTCCACTGAGGAAAAGGTTGAACTCTTCTACTTACTAAAAATAGATTCACCTTTACTATATTTCACTCTTTTAAATGTCCCTTCAGTAGATAAAGTGGAGAATAGCTGCCTGGATGATTTTAGAGGCCAGGACTGATTCTTAGTAAAAACAGTGATATAGTAAATGTTTCAGCTAATGTGGTAAAAATCTAAAACCTAGGAAGGCATTATATATGATCTGTTGTATGTCTGACTTGGGAACATAAGTGTTGCTAGGGTCAAGGTATTTTGCCCTTTGACATAGCTCCTGCTTAAGCTTATGCAGCATGGCTCACTCTTAGCACTCACTGTTGTACTGAATCAAAATATGGCCATGGGAAACATTTACTTTCCTCTTTATTGAATCTAGATGTAAGTCCTGGAGTGTATTTGGCATGGTGTTTATTCTGCACCTGTTTAAAATATGTTATGGGAGTCCTGGTTCGCAGCAATTTATGTTTCCATTAGCCTTAATGAGAGTACTTTGTGTAAATCTCCATGTGTCCAGATGAAATACACCTCTGTGTGTAGCTTTTGCAGAAAAGAAAAGAGCTCCTAAATAGTTGAAAGATATTCTCATAAAGTATCCAAAGGCAATTCTAGGTTTAACAGAAGCCTTCTCCATTATTCAGGAGGGTGGGAAAAAAAAAAACCAACCTAGCCAAACACTAGCAATGCAATGTTTTATTGTGTTATTTTTATTTAGATTTATAATTAAAAGGCGGGCAGTGCCTATCCTGCCACAAAGCACCTGTTGTGATAATTGTAAATGTACAATGCAAAATTGTGTTGTTGATTTTTCATGCTTTACTTGTGGATGTTTTTAATGTTAAGGCAATAACAGTACAGCGAAAAGTAATAGGAAAATGATGGTACACAGATATTTATTGCCATGTGCTCTTAACAGATATTTAGTACAATTGTTCTGTCATATCCACATCTTTGTTTTGTGTGATCTACAGTTCTGCAGCATAAAAATAGCTATTGCAATTGTTTAATCTGTTAGATTCTCCCTTCCTCCATTCCTTCAAATTATTTTTACACCCATTTGTTGCGTCTTGTCTTAAATTAGGGCCAAAGTATATCTAGCCCTTATGTGGATAAGGGACTAGAGCCTTCTGGGCTAAAGCCTGAGGTCTGGGACCCTCTCATCCTACAAGGCCCTACAGCTTGGTCTCTAACCCAAGCCTGGAAATGTACACAGCAATGAAATAGTCCCACAGCCCGAGCCCCTTAAGCCCAAGTTGGCTGGCACAGGCCAGCCAAAGGTTTTTCTTTGCCATGTGAACATACCCATAAGGCCCAGGCACAATTTCACTCCTTTGTGTGGGGGAGCACAAAGACTGCGCTGTTGCTCAAAGGGATAAAGAAGAGCTGTGGACAGGACCCCAGCAGCACTCCATCAGACCTCAGAACAGGCATGACATACAGTGAGGGACTAGGCGGTAGCTGTAGTGATAGAGGATAGAGAAGTGCAAAGGAAGAGAGAAAGCTCCATTACCCCATATCCTTCTACTACTACCTCCCCACTGAAATATGTGTTGGGGTAAAGCAATCAGGCTCCTTGAAACCCACCTGGATTCGTTCCTTGTTCAAGTGAAATCTCCAAAGCAGTTGGCCACAGGAGGAACCCAGGCATACAGAGCTGTGATGGTTCAGACAGCACATTGCTCCACATTAGCTAAGCTTCCCTTCTCTTTTCCTGTGACTCCCAGTTTAGCTACAAGAGCACATTCTGTCTAGAGAAGTGTTGCTCTCCTATACAGTTCCTAAGGTCTGCAGGGGAAGAACTACTCTCTAGTTATTGGTACAGCAGCTGTAGATCCTCTCCACAAATTGTCTCATCACGACTACTCAGCTTTTACCACTATTGTTACGTAATTATCACAATGTCCTTCTTTCTCCTAACCTCGACTGCTACTTCTCACTCCCACCAATCCTTCCTTGCCTTCCTGTCAGCTGCCATTGATTTGTCCTCCCTTCCTCACCCCTGAATGTCATTTAAAGAATGGTTTGGTTAACGAAGGTTGAACTGTTGTATAAAAAGAGTCATTCCACTCTTGTGCACAAAAATGTCCAATATTAAGATCAAGGGAAGAGTAACCCAGTTCAAGGCCAGAAAATACCATCAGATCATCTAGTTTCACCTTTATATCACAGGCCCTTAAATTTCATCCAGTTGCCCCCTGAATTTAATCCAATAACTTGTGTATGGCTAACATATGTCTTCCAGAAAGACATTCAGTCTTGATCTGAAGAATCCATCGCTTCTCAGAGTTGTTTGCTCCAGTGGTTAATCATCCTCACTATTAAAAAATGTGTGCCTTAATTCCCATTCGATTTTGTCTGACTTCAGCTTCCAGCCATTCATTCTTCTTATTCCTTTCTCTTCTAGGTTAAAGACCCCTGAGGTACCCAATATTTTCTCTTCTTGAAGGTAATCATACATTGCAATCAAGTCACCATTCCCTTCTTTTTGATAAGCTATACAGATCGACCTGTTTATGTCTCTCATAGGGCATTTTCTTCAGCTCTTTAGACTACTTTCTGGGTCTCGTCTGCAGCCTCTCCAATTTTTTGACATATTTTTTTAATGTGGACATCAGTATTGTCTGTAGCTGATCTCCTTGGCCTACGGTTCATCTTCATAAATGATGTTGCTTTGGGAGCCTTCAGAAAGACTTCTAATCTTCCCTTCTAAGTAAAAAGTTCTAGGCACCCAATCCTGGAAAGGCTTTGGCAGGTGCTTTACTGTATGCAGTGCAAGAAGTTTCATTGGCTTTAATAAGACTCCACACAGTACAAAAAGTTAAGCATGTACTTAAAGTGTACATAGAGTACAACATTTTGCACCAGTAAGTTGACCATCACTCCACCCATCTAAAACTTGTGTATGAACATTCTATTAGGAGGAAAGGTAAAGAACAAATGCTGAGTTCTTCTGTCCAATTGCTAGGGTGCACTCTTATACAAATTATTGTCTAGGGTTCTGCGGTATGGTACAATGAAGATAATAATCTGTCCTCTTATTATGAAAGAATACAACAATTCCTTTATTATAGACTTTTTACTATTAATTTGAATTCAACTTGTCTAAATGGTTGCAAAATTACAAAAATAATGGTAAATTTTCATGATTTTATGAATTGCCATAGAAGGCTAAAAAATGTGAAATTCTCTCAAATCTTTTCATTATGGAGAGAGAAAATGAACCACCTGTGATAGATGTTAGCCACATCACTCAGTGCCCACCTGGAAGTCTCACAGATACCATGGTGATGAGGGCAGTATAAGAACCTGAATTAAATAGAATTAAATCAAGGAAATAGCATGGATTTGAAAACCAGATGTTTTTCTGCTGAGCTGTACCCTGTGGAGGACTTGCTATTTGCAAGTTAAAACCTCTGACAATATTTTAATGTTTTTTTTTGTTACCTCTAATTTATTTTTTCTGAACCTGCAGCATCATTCATGTAGAATAGATATGATAAAGGGGAAAATATTTACACTTTATTTGAATTTCACTCAAATGATTATTTTAATAATGTCTGTTGGTAATATTTTTCTTAGTCATTTCTTATGCCCCTGGAGAAAATAACTAGCAAAGCAGTTTTAGGTGGAGATTACAATTATTTATAAAATGGAAATCAGAACTGAGGTATTTTTATATAGATAATGAGTGGCTCAGATAACCAAGAAAACTGAAGACACAAACATTTTGCCTCAGCATATATTCCACTGTCTAAACATTTCTCAGTATAATAGGTTAAGAGATGCCTAATTTTACTGACTCATAAGTTCCTGTTTTGTGACAGAAACTGGCAGTAAAGATTGAAAAGATGACAAATGAGTAAGATAAGCACCATATTAATAAATCATTGCCAATAAATATGTTTCAGTAGCACATTACAGTTGTTACAGATAGATCTCCTACAAATTATGCCTTAATTTATGTACCTGAATGGAATGGAACAAAGTTAACAATCGCAGAAATTCATGTCATTCCTTTACACTGATAAAAAACAGTTAGAAGGAACTGGTTGGAACAATTTCTCACCTCTTTCTCTTCTGTGCATGGAAACCTTTCTATGCTTCTTGTCTTTCACTTCTTTATTTTTTCAGCTGAAGAGCTTGTTTTCATGCATGAGTTTGTTGACAGCTGAATACAGCATTCTACCACCTAATTCCAATTATCAAATTATATAAATAATTATGTGCTAATTCAAATCCACTGATATTTGCTTTTTTGTGTGGGCATGTATGTTTATATACATTGGTCATACACAAATGTCAGCACCCAGAACATTAGCTTTTAGTTAAAGTGCTAAAAAAATCTGTGTAATGAAGTGGTTAAAGGAGATTTATAAAAGTTTGAAAAGTCACTGCTTTTTTGAGAATGTGTGGTATTTACATAAGTAAAGAGATGGTTGGTTGATATTTGGTTCCTGCTCACCATGAAGTTGTGTAAATGATTGTGCCTATTGTGTATTTTACGGTCATCCTAGCATTTCCTAAAAGCTTTCAAAGCCCCTCAACTCTTACGTAAATACCATCCCTTTTATAGTTGTTCAGTTTTATTCATGATAGAATGACTGTATTGGTCACTCAATCAGATTTTAGCAGCCAACTTTCTATTTTGCTGTTTCCCAGAGACCTCTTAGTATTTACATAGGAACAGAAATATAAAAGATAGGGGGGAAAATCTGTTAGGTTACCTAGTCCATCCTGCTGTCTAACCAAGTCCATTCCTTGCAGTATGTCTCCTGATATTTGTGTAATCTTGTTTACGCTCTCCCACGTGATTGGTCCTGCACCACATTCCTTTGGATGGTTCTACAGTGTAATAGATGTTCCATTTCTCATAGTGTGAGGAACCTTTAACCTAAAAATTGAGAATCCAAACATCAGTAAACAATGTTACTCACTGATCCTGAAATGAGCTATGTGTGGGGCAGATGCCTATTCTCTCATAGAGATAAAGGCCTGTATTAGGATTTTTGGTTTTTTACCCAGTGTAAACAAAAGTTCTCATTCCCTCCTGCCCCCCAACTCCTTCCCTCCCACACACATAGACACCCATACATTGTGAAACCCTCTCTATCTTTCCAGAAATTTCATTGGCAGGATGAGCCTGATAAAACTGAAGCTTCATAGAATTCTCTGCCTCCCTTTTCATTCATTATGCAAATTTCAAAATATCTATCACCAGTGAATCATTGCACAATCTTGGCCTAAAATCTTAATTACACTTACTAGTTCTGATAGGGACTGATAAAAGACTAGCATTTCAGGCCACATTTTCATATAGTAATTTGCAAAGCTTCTTTCATGGATACCAAGGTGTTTCCAGAAAAGTGAAAATGTGCAACACATACAACTGGTTGGGAATTTTACATCACAATGTTTGGGAGGGTTTAGATAGAAAATGTGGTTTCTGCAAATTTGACTTTTTGGCAGAAAACATTGATTTTGCAGAAAAAAATCAATTTTCAGTAACAAGGGGTAGCTATGTTAGTCTGTATCCACAAAAACAATGAGGAGTCCGGTGGCACCTTAAAGACTAATAGATTTATTTGGCATAAGCTTTCGTGGGTAAGAAACCTACTTCTTCAGATGCATGGAATGAAAATTACAGATGCAGGCATTATACAATGACACATGAAGAGAAGGGAGTTACCTCACAAGTGGAGAAACAGTGTTGACAGGGTCAATTTAATCAGGGTGGATATAGTCTACTCCCAATAAATAGATGAGGAGGTGTCAATTCCAGGAAAGGGAAAGCTGCTTTTGTAATGAGCCAGCCACTCCCAGTCCCTATTCAAGCCGAAATTAATGGTGTTAAATTTGCAAATGAATTTTAATTCTGCTGTTTCTCTTTGAAGTCTGTTTCTGAAGTTTTTTTGTTCAAGCCTGGCTATTTTTAAATCTGTTATAGAATGTCCCGGGAGATTGAAGTGTTCACCTCCTGGCTTTTGTATGTTACCATTCCAGATGTCTGATTTGTGTTTATTTATTCTTTTACGTAGGGACTGTCTGGTTTGGCCAATGTACATGGCAGAGGGGCATTGCTGACACATGATGGCATATATAACATTAGTAGACGTGCAGGTGAATGAGCCCTTGATGGTGTAGCTGATGTGGATGAGTGCCCTTGATGGTGTCGCTATAGTGGATATGAGAACAGAGTAGGAAACGAGGTTTGCTACAGGGATTGGTTCCTGGGTTAGTGTTTCTGTGAGTATTTTCTTCAGGTTGAGGGGCTGTCTGGAAGCAAGGACTGGCCTGCCTTCCAAGGTCTATGAGAGTGAGGGATCATTTTCCAGGATAGGTTGTAGATCATTGATAATGTGCTAGAGAGGTTTTAGCTAGGGCCTGTATGTAATGACCAGTGGTATTCTGTTATTTTCTTTGTTGGGCCTGCCCTGTAGTAGGTGATTTCTGGGTACCCATTTCACTCTGTCAATCTGTTTCCTCAGATGGGTGGGTATTGTAGGTGGGTGGGTGGGTATTGTAGTTTTAAGAATGCTTGATAAAGATCTTGAAGGTGTTTATCTCTGTCTGAGGGACTGGAGCAAATTCCATCCCACCATCAATCTCAGCCTGGACTAGTCCAAACAAGAGATCCACTTCCTGGACACTACAGTGCAAATAAGTGATGGTCATATAAACACCCTACACCGGAAACCTACTGACCTCTATACTTACCTACATGCCTCCAGCTTCCATCCAGGGCACATCACATGATCCATTGTCTACAGCCAAGCCTTAAGATACAATGGGGGGGGCAGACAGGGAACAGGGAGCAGGGGGCGGTTGGAGGGCACGGAGGTTCTGCAGGGAGTGGACAGGGGATGGAGAACACGGGGTTGGATAAGCATGGGGTTCCAGGGGGCCTGTCAGGGGACGGGGGTGTGGAAAGGGGTCCGGTGACTGGGAGCAGGGGCGGTTGGATAGAGAGTGGGTCCCAGTGAGTGGTTAGGGGCGGAGGTCCTGGGAGGGTGTGGTTAGGGGACAAGGAGACGGGGGGTTAGATGGATTGGAGGTTCTGAGGGGAGCAGTCAGGAGGTGGGAAGTGGGAGGGGGCTGTTTGGAAAGGCACAACCTTCCCTAGCTGGCCCTCCATACAGTTTTGCAACCCAATGTGGCTCTCGGGCCAAAAGTTTGTCCATCCCTGCTATAAGGCATATCAGAAGGGGAGCAGAAGGGTGAGTCCATCAGAATCCTGCTGGGGATGTCCCAAATAGTTCACATGGTTGTCCCAGGGCACCATGTTTGAAAATGAGTGCAACACAATTCCTCTCCATTTTCCATGCTCAGCATGCAAAAGCAAGTCAGGGTGTGGCAGAGCCCAGTACCTGATTTAATCTTACCCTCCCATGACCACTTTCTTGCAGCTACCACTAGCATGGACCTTAGAAGGGAGCAGTGAATATGCCTGTCACTGAGACTGTGGACTACACCTGAACAGAAGGGGTGCAAAGTTGAAAGAGGAATTCTTTTTGTGTCCCTAATGCCTTGTATGCATGCCTAACACACACACATTCATGTGTGAGCCAGAATCTGGCCCTTTGTGAATGTCACTCAATGGCAAGGCACCTCTGTTCTTAGCATGGTGGGCTAAAAATCACAGTTGTTCTTTCAGACAAGTCAATTAGTACTGAATTATTTTTGACATGTATTGTACTGTATATGCCTTTGAAAGCAAGGCTTTTAGTATTTTTTTGAAAAAAAATAGTAATAGATCCACATCCCAATCTTCAGTTTTAATCTCTCACCTCTTTAATATTCTCTTTTCCAAATAGACATTTACCCTTCTCTGTCTTCTGTTTTACTCTCTCACACTGAAAACAGGCTGGTATTGCACAGGTACCAGGACTTGCAATCCATCCTAATTCTCAACTTGCAAAAAGTCAATTGTGATTTAGTCACCAGAGCAGAGGTAGTGAAGGCTATCAGAAATGGTGAGAAGGAAATAACCATTCCAAATAAAGGTTCTATCCAGTATTCTTTTATTGAATTTACTTCTGTTTTGTGTAAGCATCTGAACTAAGATTTTTAAGGTAATTGACATCTGTCTCTTGGTACTTATTTATTTCTGTTTACCAGCTTTCTTTGTCCTACCGTAGATAATTATTCTTCCTGCAAGAAAAGACAAGGGTCAAATCCTGCTCAGTGCTGAGCTCCCTTAACTCCCCATAAAGCCAACGAGTGCTACAGTTAGCTTGGTCCATATCAGTATTTATCCCTAAATGAATTGTATTTCTTAAAAATTCCTGAATCATATTTTAACAGCTTTAACTCAGAGCTGTTCTTAACTTTTCTAAGATGCACTGACAAACTGTACACTAATTCTCAGTTGTGGTGTATTGTTTGTGACAGCCATCTGGTTAGTTCTCACTTGTCACTTCTTTGTCCCCTTTGGGCATTAGAAATTAAAACTGACATGGGCAATTTCTGCAGGGAAAAGTGAAAAAGTTAATAAGATAATACAATCTATACATGCTTTGTTATTGACATCTCTATGTATTACAACCTACTGTATAGTCATTTCATGCAATACAGCATGTTTGAAGACGAACATATATATATAAAATCCATTAAAAAAAGCAAACAAACCTGTTTCTTTTGACATAAGAACATAGCTGACATGCTGAATCAGAACAATGATCTATTTAGACCAATACCCTGCTTCTGACAGTGGCCTGTACCAGAGCTTCACGGGGAGTGTATACACAGAGGAATTGGAGTGATCCGTCTTGTCTTCTCCACCCAGCTTCTAGCAGTTTTTTACACTTTTAGGGTCCAGATTTAAGATATACAGGTAGGCCGTAGAGCATATAAATACAATAACATATTTCACCCCACTTATCAACTATGCATTGTTCAGCATAGGAGAAAATTACTGTATTCATGATGTTTACTTCTAGACATAGAGAAAATCTAAAGCTGAGAGGCTAGATGTTCAAAGCTATTTTGGCATCTAAAGATACAGACAGCTGCTTATGGGATTTTCAAAAGCACCTAAACAAGTTAGGTGCCGAACATGCCTAGACACATCTCAAAATCCCACTAAGCACCTGCCTGTATCCTAAAGAGTCTAAATACTTTGGAAAATATCATTCCTGAGGAATGAGAAGCATAGCACTCAATATGGTGAAAGCGAGATATTGAATTCTATCTCAGATTCACTTGGAAACCAGCATACTTTAATAAATCTGCTAGACATATGTATATGCAAATACACTAGAACAGTTACTGACCACCATGGCAGTGCAGACTGCTCACCTGAGACTGAACTTTGATCCACAAATCTCAAAAAGATGAATGTCAAAGATTCTAAAGAGTTTAACTGAACTGTATTCAAATTTCTCCAAACATCCGTATTGTTCTGGAGATAGCTCACTTTGACCTCTGGTTGCACAGTGCCCTGCAAGACATTGCTGCTTCTTCTGAGTGCCTCTTTCTTGGTGATCCAATAAATTCATAGTGATTTGTGGAGTCAGGAGACCCCACAAAGTTTGAAAGACAATTGTAAAATGCTAGATGAATTTTAAAATGGGTTGGAATTTATTTTAGAGAGTTTCACCTCAAGAGGAGAGTTCCCTGGCCGAAGGGGAAGTGCAACCACAGTGCCATTCCTTGAGGATAGACTGTGCTCTGCATTTGTCCAGGTGCACAAAGTGGGAGCCTCCAGAGCTGGACATAATCTTAATTTGTTCATTCACTTGAGTGTGATGACCATGCAATGCAATGTTCATTTCTCTAAACAAGTTTCCTTTCCTATGCTTGTCTATTGCCAAAACAAGTTACCTGACAAGATTCTTCTTCTTTCTTCCCACCCTAATGCTTTATCACATTCCTCGATCTTCTGGTAATGCCACTACTTATACAGCCCAAAATGCCATTAGCCTTCTTGACAACAAGGACACACTGTTGACTCATATCCAGCTTCTTGTCCATGGTAACCTCTAGGTCCTTTTCTGCAGAACTGCTGCCTAGCCACTTGGTCCCTAGTCTGTAGCAGTGCATGGGATTCTGCCATCCTAACTACAGGACTCTGCACTTGTCCTTGTTAAACCACATCAGATTTCTTTTGGCCCAATCCTCTAATTTGTCTAGGTCTCTCTGTATGCTACCCCTACCCTCCAATGTATTTACCACTCCTCCCAGTTTAGTGTCATCTGCAAACTTGCTGAGGGTGCAGTCCACGCCATCCTCCAGATCATTAATGAAGATATTGAGCAAAACCAGCCCCAGGATCAACCCTTGGGGCACTCCGCTTGATATCGGCTGACCACTAGACATGGAGCCATTGATCATTACCCACTGAGCCCGATGATTTAGCCAGATTTCTATCCACCTTATAATCCATTCATCCACCCCATACATCTTTAACTTGATGGCAAAAATACTGTAGGAGACTGTATCAAAAGCTTTGCTAAAATCAAGGAATAACACATCCACTGATTTCCCCTCATTCACAGAGCCAATTATCTCATCATAAAAGGCAATTATGTGAGTCAGGCATGACTTGCCCTTGGTGAATCCATGCTGACTGTTCCTGATCACTTTCCTCGCCTCTAAGTGTTTCAGAATTGATTCCTTGAGGACCTGCTCCATGATTTTTCCAGG